>NC_063169.1:26359538-26693288 GCF_023159225.1 Perognathus longimembris pacificus | reverse complement strand
TCGAGGAATTTAATCTCACATTTTTATTATGTCTGAAGAGTAGAGTTTCAGATAAGGTGTTCACTGAGAAAGGCAGTATTTTCAAGTTTGAATGCTACATTCACATATAAAGTAGTAAGAATGGAAGTTTATAGACTTCCTGCATGTTAGCTTCCATTACACTTATTTTCAAAAGATGTATCTTTCTTTTCCTCTTTTTTTTGTTTTGTTTTTGTTTTTGTTTTTGGTCATGGGGCTTGCAATCTGGGCTTGGGCACTATCCCTGACTTTTTTTTTTGCCAGTGCTGGGGCTTGGACTCAGGGCCTGAGCACTGTCCCTGGCTTCTTTTTGCTCAAGTCTAGCACTCAACCTCTTGAGCCACAGCACCACTTCTGGCTTTTTCTGTTTTTGTGGTGCTGAGGAATTGAACCCAGGGCTTCATGCACGCAAGGCAAGCACTCTACCGCTAAGCCACATTCCCAGCCCTGTATCTGACTCTTGTCTTACCCAATCCCATTGTGACAAATTAAGGAAGGAGATGGAAAAGTAGAAAGAACTGAAGTTTTCAATATGTGGAAACCTCAGAATATAAACCTCAACAATGTTAACATTAGTATCCCTGAAAATGGTTTTTTAGACATCTTGTCTTACTCTGGAGAAAAACAAGAGTATGACATCTTCAGTTTCTTCAATGGGTAATTTAAAACCTGGTTATGATGTAATATCAGCTGTACATATCATATTACTTGAGTTCAGCATCAATTACAATTCTAAATAAAACTAGTCATATATTTTATTTTGAAACTGCTATTATTCAAAATAACTTTTCTCAACAGAAATAGCATGAATATTAATATAAATCTTTTGCTTAACTCTTTGGTTTTCTATATTACACGTTTTAAATCTTTTTAATTTTTATTTTATTTGAGACAGCGTCTCAGTTTTGGCCTCAAACTAAAACATCTTCGCCTCAGACTTCTAAATGGTTATGGATGTGTGTGTGTGTGTGTGTGTGTGTGTGTGTGTGTGTGTGTGTGTGTGTGTGTGTACTGGAGCTTGAACTCAGGATCTGAGCCCTGTCCCTTAGCTGTACAAGCTCAAGGCTGGCAGCCACTCAGCCACTAGAGCCACACCTCTGGAGATAAAAGTCTGATAGTCTTTCATGCCTAGTCTGGCTTCAAACTACTGATCCTCAGATCTCAGCCTCCCAAGAAGCTAAGATTATAGCTGATGGGATTATATAGCTCCCAGCTAAATGGCTTTAGATTTTTAAAAACCCATTTTAAGCAGGCACTCTTGGCTCACACCTGTAATCCTAGCTACTCTGGAAGCTGAGATCTGAGGATGGCGGTTCATAGCCAGCCTTGGCAGTAAAGTCCAGGAGACTCTTAGCTCCAATTAACCTTTAGAAAACCTGAAGTGGTGCTGTGGCTCAAGTGGTAGAGTGTTAGCCTTGAGCAAATGAGCTCAGGGACAGCTCTCAGGTCCGGAGTTGAAAGAGAGAGAAAAAAAGGAAGAAAGGAAGGAAAGAAGAAAGAAAAAGAGAAAGAGAAAGATGGAAGGGAGGAAGGAAGGAAGGAAGGAAGGAAGGAAGGAAGGAAGGAAGGAAGGAAGGAAGGAAGGAAGGAAGGAAGGAAGAAGAGAGATTGAATTATGAGTTCTACTCTATGCAGATGGCCTATAACATAATATCTAATGCATATGGAGAGCTTTCTATATAACCCAGGTGGCATTCTAAGACATTAGTTTTTATTTGAAAAGAGAAAATTCATAAAATAGTGGCAGCTTTTAAAAAGTAGGGGCAGCACTGAATACTTACATGTATTTGAGTCTATAGCCCAGTGTTTTAGGTACACCGTGTAGATTGACACCATCTTTTAAGAACTAAAAACCTTTTCACTTTTTTATTATTATTTCTAGAAAAAAGTAATAAAGTGTTTTTCAAAACTGTCCATTTCGGCTGCTTAGGGAAATAAACAATATGGGAAAGTAATAGACTTTGGAACATGCACACCTCATCCAGAGAACGAGAACCTGCCAGGTGCATCGCAAGTCCCGCCCCGCTAGCAGCGGAGGACCACTCGCGAAGCACAGGGGGCGGGGCCGGGGCGGGGCTCCGGGACCGGCGGCCACCGAGCGCCGGCGCAGGAGCAGAGTGCACCGACTGGCGCGTGAGCGGACGGCTGGGGCTCTGGGGGTCCGGGTAGGATGAGGCCGGGAGAAGAGCGGCCGGTGGAGGGCGGCCTGTGCGACGGCCGCTCCGAGGTGGAGCAGCTGAACCTGCTGAAGCTGCGCGCGGCCGAGCGCATCGATGAGGCGGCGGAACGGCTCGGGGCGCTGAGCCGCTCCATCTGGAGCGAGCCGGAGCTGGCGTACGAGGAGCACCGTGCCCACGACGTGCTGACTCGCTTCTTCGAGCAGGAGCCGCCAGCCGCCTCCTGGGCGGTGCAGCCGCACTACCAGCTGCCCACGGCCTTCCGCGCCGAGTGGGAGCCGCCGGGGGCCCGCGGGCCGGCCGCCGCGTCGCGCGCGCTGCGCCTGGGCTTCCTCTGCGAGTACGACGCGCTGCCGGACATCGGCCACGCGTGCGGCCACAACCTCATCGCCGAGGTAGGCGCGGCGGCCGCGCTGGGCCTGCGGGGCGCCCTGGAGGGTCTGTCCGGACCGTCTCCGCCGGTGAAGGTGAGCGGGGCCGGGCGGCCATGCACCTCGGCCGGGCGGGCTCCAGGGCCGGTGCTCGGTGGCCGGGCGGGCCCCGGGGACCGTGCTCGGTGCTCCGTGCGCGGCCCTCCCCTCTGCCTGGGTCGATCGGGGTCGGGATCGGTCTGGAGTCCGTGTGGTGGACTAGCGACGTCCTGCAGTTTGTTTCCATCTCACGAGCCTCGCTTAGCCTAGAACGTAGAACCAAGCCTGCTTTTCAGTGCCAGTTATTTTTGGTAACTATGAGGCAACTGCAGTTTGCTGGCAGGGTTGTGCGATCTCTGGAGAAAGTTAGGGTTTCTTGTTTGCTTTTGCTTTTGCCTTTTTGGGACAAGAAATCCTACAACACTTCATTTATAGACGCCAAAAAAATCTTTTTGGGTCCAGCAGTTTGGATATTTCTTGGTGTTTGGTAGGCAGTTTTCCGTCTTCAGGACTTCCAGACCTCTAGAAATGTACCTCTAGAAAATAGTGCAGAAGTGAATGCATGCATACTAGTTAGATGAATTCATCCTGAAGTCTTCATTTTTATGTCACAAGACATAATCTCAGGTCTTTACACTGGTGGATGTCGTTTATGTTTGATATAGGCAAGATTAATCTTGTGTTACTCTGTCTTTCCAGATATGCCTCATACTGTGAGCTAAGATTCAATCGTCACCATTCAGGTTAAGGAGAAGACAAATGATGTATTTTAATACTCTTTAGTCCATTTTCCCACCTCAGTAACCTTTTTGTTTTATCATAACAGTTCCTTCTCTTGGGGCTTTTTCTTTTTAAGCTACCTTCTCTTTTCTGTGTCTGGGGACTTGCTTTTGTGTTTGGTCAGGTTTTGTTTTCTTTGGGAGCATGTCCTTTTGCCTTTGCAGTCAATCCTGAAGAAATGGAGATTTGACCGTGTTTATGAAAAGTTCTGAAACAAGATTTCTTGGGCCAAAGATCTAGTAAAGAGCAGCTTAATTTAAGAGTTTGGGTGCTTTTTAGCTCTAAAGAAAGAAAGATGGTCTTGGAAAGAGACAACAACTTCTGATTTCAAATGGTTCTCAGAAAAGATAAATTAGTTGTCTTACCTGAAAATGGAATTTTAGTAGACTCTTTTGCAAACCAAAACTTTTTCAAGCGTGTCTCATTGTGCTCTTTTTATACATTACCATGAAAGTATATTAGTTGACAGTTTTTCTTTTCCTTTTTAAAACTGTTTGAAGAAGTTAACCTTAAATATCAAAGTGAAATGTTTATTCTGTAAAGTTTTCTTTTGTTTGATTAGGTGTTTGGTGACCAATAAATCTGCCTGGTTGAACTGGTGGAATCGAATTAGTAAGTTTGTGTACTAGTTGGCCATTTTTAACCATGGGTATTAAGATTTGTTTAATGCTCTCCATAAAGGATTGAGTTAAGACTTTTAAAGAAGGTAGCTCAGAATTGAATCCAGTAGAATCAGAATTGGAACCTGAAGGTCAGGCCATCCATCTGAGATAATCCCAGCTCTGTCTGAAGATTACCTCTGAGACACAGGGCAAGCCACTTCACCATACTCCCCAGAACCACCTCCCTAAAATCAAATCCCACCACTCACCTACCTCACAAGGTTGTTGTGAGGGGACCTAACAAATTATTCAAAGTTCCTTACCAGTAAGGTGCTTGGGAATGTTTATATATATTTATGAAAAAGGCTTACGCATAGACAAGCTTTAACAAATACCTCCTAATGAAGTTTGAAGAACTAAGTAGGCAGTAGTCAGCTTTTTTCATCTTTGTCATTAAATACAGTTGAGTTACAATATTTGAGAAAACTTTCTATACTGTCTCTACTATATACTTTGCACCAAATCAATATACCAATGTATATTAAATTTTGTGATTAATTTAGCACTACATATTTATGCCCACTGTAACAATTTCCATGAACAAAACCTCTGTCCATAGTTAAGGGCTTCAGTGCAGATTGTGAATACATATGAGAACCTGTTTGATATTTCCCTACTAGGACTTGTTATTGTTCTTTGGCTCTGACATAGCTACTTCCTTGTAGATAATTGTCCTGGGTACCCCTGCAGAAGAAGATGGTGGTGGCAAAATTGACCTAATTGAAGCAGGTGCTTTTAAAGACTTTGATGTTGTTTTTATGGCCCATCCATCCCAAGAGGATGCTGCTTATCTACCGGATGTGGCTGAACATGAGTAAGTAATCCAGTTGAAGACTTGAAAACAAGGAAAACAGATGTAGATAGCATTGATATCGAAGCCAGAGGCTAAGACTCCACACTTACACATTTAAGAAGGAAACTGAGCTGACTGTGGTGGTGTATGCTTGTAATTGCAGCATTCAGGAGGAAGAACAGAGTGCAATTTCATCCCCCATCCCTCAGAGTTCCAGCTATTTGGGAGGCTGACATAGGAAGATCACTTAGGCCATAAGTTTGGAGCAGCCTTAGCAATCTGAGACCCTTTCCCCTTACCTGCTGAAAAAATAAAAAAAAGTAAATTGAAAGATAATGATGTTATGTCTTTATTTACATTGAATGACATTGGGTGGAGCTCCCTCAACTAGAGATTTCTTGTGTTTATAATTGTGTTTATAATTTAAAAGAGTGCCTAAAAAGCACAGGAATGACAAGCAGCATGTAATATTCATATTCTGTTGGTTTGTATGTGTATGTTTGTGTGCATGTGCTAGTATTAGGGCTTGAATTCAGGACCTGGGCTCTGTCCCTGAGCTTCCCTCCCCACCCCCAGGGCTAGTGCTCTACCACTTAAACACAGCTGTACTGCCAGCTTTTTGGTGGTTAATTGGATATCAGTGTTTCATGGACTTTCCTCAGGCTGACTTTGAACTGTGGTCCTCAGATCTCAGCCTCCTGAGTAGCTAGGACAGGTGTGAGCCACCAACCCACCCAGCTCAAGTTTTGTTTTGAACTCTGAGAGTAATCTGGTTTCTAGAAAACATCTATCCTTTGATAAGGAGGTCTCTTTGTAATTGAGATTACTAGACGACAATTTTATTCATTTTGGGAAGAAATATACTTCTCTAGTTCATCTATTTTAATTTGGTTCTTTGCAGAGTCTAAATTATGTCCTAAAAGTTCAGAATATAGAATCTGAGTAGCTGCAGATATATTAGAATTTGTCATCCTATACCTTTCAGATTTTCCTGTTGCCATATTGTCTTTTTTCCCTTCTGTTGAGGAGCTCACATTTTTGGTACCTAGAAGTTTGTATCATTGAAGTGGCTTGAATTTTTACACTGGAAATTTTAACCATCATAGTTGTTTGGTCTAGTTAGTATCTCCTAGTCTATACTGCCCAGCGACTTAAGTGACTTTCACTGTGTAGCCTAGAAACTTGGCAGTAACAGCAGAACCATCCCAGCAGTTGATGGTCTTTGGGTCTCATCTCTCACCAGGGTTTTGCTTTAGAGGTTGGCCATTTTAACAGTTTGGTATGTTTATTGTCTTTACTAGGAATTGGCATTTTGAAAATTGGAAGACTTAATTAGCTTTGGTTCAGAGGTAATATAATTATACTTGAACAGCTCAAGAAAACATTAAGGATTAGAAATGCCTGCTAATTCTACTCTGGCAGGGACCTGTAGCTGTCCACAGGCTTCTCAGACTGCAAGAGTTAGACTTAAGCTTTTTAGTCTTGATCAGCTTTCTTGGCCCCAGTCCTCTCCTCTTCTTAGTGTTTGGCTTATCCTTTCAATACTGTTTGGATGAATTACATAAATAGCTACCTGCATAAATTATTTTTCCAGTTGGCATCAAACTTGAGATCTTCCTGCCTTTGCTTCCCTGATGCTGAGATTACAGGTTGCATCACCACATCCAGCTCTAAATTAAATTTTGAAGGAAGATTTTTCTTCCTGAAGAATTTAGCTTAATATGTTGTTTCTAGTCTTTGTGTGTGTGCACATGCGTGTGTGCGTATGTGCGTGTGTTACTGTTTTCTTTTTTGTTGATGTTGTTTTGGTGATAGTCTTGAACTCAAGGCCTGAGTGCTGTCTCTGAGCTTTTGTGCTCAAGGCTAATGCTCTACCACTTGAGCCACAGCTCCACTTCCAACTTTTTTTGGTGCTTAATTAGAGATAAGAGTCTCCCCAACTTTGCTGCCCTGGCTGGCTTTGAATGGTGATCCTTAGATCTCAGCCTTCTGAGTAGTGATGATTACAGGCATAGGACACCAGCACCCTAGGGTTAGTCTTTGCTTTTTAAAAACTATAAACAATTCTCCTTGAAAATAATTTCTTTTTTGTTTTAAATATGCTATTTAAAGCAAAAATACTATGGCTAATGTAAAACAACCACTAGCATTTTTTCTAATAGTTTATTGTGGGTTTTTTTTTTTTTTTGCCAGTCCTGGGGTTTGCACTCATGGCCTGAGCACAGTCCGTGGCTTTTTTCTGCTCAAGGCTAGCACTCTACCTACCACTTGAGCCATGGCTCCACACTTCTGGCTTTTTCTATAAATGTGGTGCTAAGGAATCGAACCCAGGGCTTCATGCATGCTAGGCAAGCACTCTACCTCTAGGCCATATTCCCAGCCCTGTTCTTTAGTTATATAGATTTGAACTTGGAAAAAAATGGTACTAAAGCTATTTTCATGTAGGACTTTTCCATTTTGTAATATTGACAGTTTTGATGAAATTCTAGTTTCAAGATGGTGGTGATAAGATATATATATGTATGAATATATATCTTATGTACATATATGAATATACATATATTACATATCACATACATGTATAAGATATATACATGTATATGTCATGTATAATATACTATATTATATATATGAAATAATTATCCTGAAGTCTTACAAGTTCCTTGTAATGTTTTGTGCATGTTAGGCAAGGTAGCTCTACCTCTGAGCCATCTCCACAGTTCTGTGAGTTAGTTTGGAATAATAGTTATTAGACTTCAGAGAAAGTAGTTTTCAGTCATTTTTTTTGCCTCCTAGTGTGACTGTGAAATACTACGGGAAAGCATCTCATGCTGCTGCTTACCCCTGGGAAGGAGTCAATGCCTTGGATGCTGCTGTTCTTGCCTACAACAATTTGTCTGTGTTACGGCATCAAATGAAACCAACCTGGAGAGTTCATGGTAGCAATGTCTAATACTTTCCATAACATGATGACATGTTTCAACACAGTATAATTACCTTATCTGATTTAAAAAAAAAAAAAAAGGATTGGAAGGGCTGGGAATGTGGCTTAGTGGTAGATTGCTTTCCTTGCATGCATGAACTCCTGGGTTCAGTACCTTAGTACAACATGAACAGAAAAAGCCAGAGGTGGTACTGTGGCTCAGGTGGTAGAATGCTACCCTTGAGCAAAAGAAGCTGAGGGACAGTGCTCAGGCCCTGAGTGCAAGCCTCAGGACTAGGAATAAAAAAGAAATGTGAAAAAAAATTATGTGTACTACTACCATAATATAAATATACTAATAACGTATTAGGAGCACACATTTCTTTTTTAGTTTATTTATGATTTAGCAAATTGTTTAATGTCTATTCTTTGCCTGATTTTTTGGTAAGTTGAAGTCAGTTTGTGATTGTACTTTTATCAATTTTTCCCCTTAAGTTCTTTTTTTTTTTTTTTTTTTTTTTTGGCCAGTCCTAGGCCGTGAACTCAGGGCCTGAACACTGTCCCTGGCTTCTTTTTTGCTCAAGGATAGCACTCGGCCACTTGAGCCACAGCGCCACTTCTGACCATTTTCTGTATATGTGGTGCTGAGGAATCGAACCCAGGGCCTCATGTACAAGGCAAGCACTCTTGCCACTAGGCCATATTCCCAGCCCTCCCCTTAAGTTCTTTAAAAGGAACAATAGATATTTTAATGTAGATCATATGAAATTAGATTTTGTGTATCATTTTATTACTTTGACAAGATGAATCTTCATTCCGTATATTTAGAAGTAAATGTGTATTTTGAAGGTTTCTAGTACTTAGTGATCTTTGATCTGCGTTTGTTTCTAATTATATGAAAAGTATTTTCCCATAACTAAATGCCCTGTAAAATATTCATGGGTTCCTGTCATTGTTGACTGAAAAACTATAGGAATATTAAGTTAAAAAATTATCACCAAGGGCTGGGAATATGGCCTAGTGGCAAGAGTGCTTGCCTCCTCCTATAAATGGAGCCCTGGGTTTGATTCCCAAGCATCACATATATAGAAAACGGCCAGAAGTGGCGCTGTGGCTCAAGTGGCAGAGTGCTAGCCTTGAGCAAAAAGAAGCCAGGGACAGTGGTTCAGGCCCTGAGTCCAAGGCCCAGGACTGGCCAAAAAAAACCCAAAAACAAAAACAAAACAAAAATTATCACCAAGCTTAATTCCAATAATTTGGTTCTTTTTATAGGTGTAATAAAAAATGGTGGTGTAAAACCCAATATCATTCCCTCTTATTCTGAGTTGCTTTATTACTTCCGTGCACCCTCAATGAAAGAACTTCAGGTTTTGACCAAAAAGGCAGAAGATTGCTTCAGAGCTGCGGCTTTGGCTACAGGGTGCACAGTAAGAATTTTTCAGAGTTAATTATAATTAGAGTTATATATGTGGAGTGGGGCTGCTTATACTGTTAGATCTGAACCTAACCTGCATCTCCCATTTGGTACTGGTGGCCATTGCTGTGTTTGCTGCTGGGGATCTGTCTCAGAGGCTTGCTTTCATGGGTGATGTCTTGCATGTGTTAAATGAGTTGGTTGACTAGCTAATGCTATTTTACTCTGCTTACAATAGTTCTTCTTACTTAACAGCAATTACAGTAAGTTGGGTACAGAAGTTTTTTGTTTGCTTTTTTGGTGACATAGTGATAAAAATACTCAGGACTTGCTGAAATGAAGTTAAAATAGACACAGTCAAGCGTTTTCTTGATTTAAACTATAATGTGATACTACCTTATTATGTAACTACCCACTCTGTACATCACCTTGTCAATAAAATTTAATTTAAAAAACTATAATGTGACAGCTAAGAATCCTATGTGTGCTGTAAAATCAGATAGTTTCAGGATTTTACAGGGCAGGAATCTCGCACGTAGTTTAGTTGGAAAGATGGGTCTTGGCCTGTCTTACACCTTGCACTTCTACTAGTTTGGGAAGCTTTAGAAGTGTTATTTAATATTTCTGGGCTTTCATTTTCTCCCTTGAAGAATAGGGATAACAATATAACCTATGATGGGGTTCTTGTGAGAGGTTAAGTGAGATAATGCTTATTAGAGCCTGGCCTACATATGTATTACTTCGGTATTTTTCTGTTCTTCAAGAAAAGGGCCTGCAGGTAGTGGCAGTGTCTTAAAGTAGCCATGATTCTCAGTCAGTGTGTGCATACTGTTCTAAGAGTAGGGTGGGTGGAGTCGGGAAGGATCTGAGGAAGGAAATAGTGGTCTGAAGGAAGAGGAGGAAGGTTTTATGGAAGATTGTACACCTGTATTGAGCATTGAAGTATGATCATACTTTCGGGTATGTAAAGGACAGGGATGAAAGCTCTCAGGGAAATGTAAGCAGCAAAGATTAGAATATTAACTCTCCTGTTGTGCTATAATGACTAGATACAGACTTGGACAAATGTAGGAGCCAAGGACAAGCCTTGCAATGCCAGTACTTACCAGCAAAGATATGTATAGATTTAATGTAAAATTGTGAAGTTACATAGGCATTACAGGACAAAGCATTTATTCCGGTACTTATTTAATTGTAAGTATTTATGAAACACAAACAAACTATTGCCATTACCTAATACTTTAAAGTGTATACCATTCCCTTAAAGGAAGCCTTATTAGATTTAAATCTATTTAATCTTTTAATAGTCCTTGTTTTTTGGCTGATTGATTTGCTTGTGGATTGAGTCTACCTTAGATGTTGCCAAAAGTAGAAGGAATGCACACTGTACTATTTTATGACTAGCGTTTGCTAACAGTTTGGGGATACAGTGCCCATTTTGAGTTAAGTGAAACTAACTATAAATCCGTGTTAAGTGGGTATACGTACACTGCTTCTATATCATCACATGTTTATATTGATGAATGAGAATCATTGTCAGCCCTTTGCTCTGAAGCTTCTGTATCTCTCCCAGAGTTCCTTTTCATGCCAGGCACTAGTGTCATTGTCAGTTTGTATGTAGATGTCAGATGCACTTTTTCTTTGGGAGACTGAAAGCTGGAGCAGAGTTCCTCAGAGTATGTGGTTTTAGCCCTCTAGCATCAGAGTGGAAATTTCTGGGCTCTCCTCACATCTTTCAGTCGCAGAGGTGACTGAAATAGTTGCTGGCTAGTTTAGAGCTTGGTGACATTGTGTGTGCATATGTAACATAAAGCAGAGAGGTTTAGGAACTCTTAGTATTAAAAGTGTGTTTTAAGGTAAGATATTTGAGAAAGTTTATATCTAGAGACAAAGTACTCTTGCTTAAAAGGCTTCTTAGTAGAAAATTACCACTTTTAACTTTGTGAATTAAAGTTTTTTATTTCAAAATTTGTTTTGTAATTATTTTATTAGGTAGAAATAAAAGGTGGGGCGCATGATTATTACAATGTTCTCCCCAATAAAAGCCTGTGGAAAGCTTATATGGAGAATGGAGAAAAGCTGGGGATAGAATTCATTTCAGAAGATGCAATGTTGAGTGGCTCTTCAGGTAATTAAGTTCATTTGTTATATATTGAGCTGTTTAGAAGGGAAATGCCATCTTTGGTGAAACAATTTTGGAGGTTCTTAATGATAGCTTCAAAAACTTTATAGAAACCAATGAACTCTAGAGAAACTTATATAATATCTTACTAGCAAACTTATTTTTAGGAATAGCCATCTACTTTAGGTTTATATTATAAATAATGTAGAGTTTAAATTTGTTATATTTTAACTTTTTTTTTTCCTGTCTTGGGGCTTGAATTCCTGGGTGCTGTCCCTGAGCTTCTTTTTGCTCAAGGCAAGTGCTATACCACAGCGCCACTTCCAGCTTTTTTGAGTAGTTTATTAGAGATAATAATCTCGTGGAGTTTCCTGTCCTGGCTGGCTTGGAACTGCAGTCCTCAGATCTCAGCCTCCTGAGTAGTTAGGACTACAGACATGAGCCATCTGTGCCCAGCTTAATTTTAACTTTTTTTTTTTTTTTTTGCCAGTCCTGGGCCTTGGACTCAGGACCTAAGCACTGTCCCTGGCTTCTTTTTGCTCGCTAGTACTCACTTGAGCCACAGCGCCACTTCTGGCCATTTTGTATATATGTGGTGCTGGGGAATCGAACCCAGGGCTTCATGTATACGAGGCAAGCACTCTTGCCACTAGGCCATATTCCCAGCCCTAAATTTAACTTTTAAGTACGCAACTAAAATGGAAAATAGAGTGTTCATTCTTGCAGTAAGCAGGTTGCTAAATACTTAGTTATCTGGGACACTCTTAGATTCTACAGAGTAACAAATAGCTATTAGAACTTACTTATATTTGAAGTTTTCATTTCCTTTTATGAGAATGTGTTAATATTTTTCAAGTTAGAAATCTATCTGCTAAAATAAAACGTTGACAAAGTCCTTTTTCATCCCTAATATGTCATTGTCATTCACTGAGATAAAGACTTCCAAGGGAAAAAGCAGTTTAGAGTTGAGTGAGTTGGTATAAAGTATTAGCATAGTAAATCTAGGAATTCTAAGTGGACCTGTTGAATCTAGAACCCTAAAAGACATGTAGGTTGGAAATTAAGGATTTGTCAATGTATGGGAGGTCATTGAAAACCTAAGTATTGATGTAGTTTTCCCAGTACATAGAGGAAGAAGACAAAGATGAAACAGTGGGAACAACAGCAAGTAAGGTTATGGGAAAGGCGGGGATCTGGAGGAGAACTGTAGTCAGAGAAAGCCAAATAATTAGGATCAAGTTGTCATGGAGGAATTCTAAAGGGAAAGAGAATACGTCATGTCAGATGCTGCTGATATGGAATAAAGTAAGTATGATCTAGTGGTCATTGGACCAGCAGTTAGAAACTCAGTTGGTCTGGTGGAGAATAATTAAAGCCTGGTGCAACCAGATGGCTAGATCTCACTTTTCTACCTACTGTAGTAATTGGTGAAGCAAGTTGATTCTCTTTCCAAAGACAGCCTTAAAGGAAAATAGAATAGGTGTAAATATGGGAAAGAAAAGATTTTTTTAAAGCAATCCTTGAGAGAAATAGATATAGACACGTGTTCTGGAAAGAGGATAGCAGTTCTCAGACATCTTCCTAGGAGATGTTGTAGCTTAGGCACAGGCTGGAGGACTGAAAGGGAGCTACCAGGGACATCAGAGAGGTTGTATGTTTATTCTGAACAACATCAGCAGCTCAGTTCAGCACTAAAGATGGACCATGAATTTATTGTCAAGGTAGTCTTCATAGTCCTGCATATTTACCCTAGCATGTTTCTGCAGTCTAGCTGTATGAGAGAAGATACATTGTCAGATCTATCCAGGGATGGGGTTTATATAATAGACAAAAACAATAAAAGTGATTGTAGTTGGGTATGATTTGCGGACTGTAGGGTCCAGCTCAGTGAGTAAGATGTTAAAATATGTAGCCAGCTTTTCTCTATCCTGTTCACTGCTGTAACCTCGCTGCACATCTCATGTCTGGAGCCATTTCTAGCACCAAATGCTTAGTATTTTCAGAAGCAGTACATTTTTACAGAGCTGCAGAGTCAGGCCATAGCCTTTACCACATGACTAGTAGCTAGCTATGAGCTGAACCATTATTTGAGGTCTGTAAGCTTTGGTTTAGTTCTGTGTAAAAATGAGAACTGTTCAAAATGTAAGTGAAGAAACTGGGCATAGTGTACATATAATACTTTGAGGCTGAGGCAAGAGTATCTCAAGTTTAAGGCTAGCCTGAGCTACATAGTGAGGCCCTATCACAAAACAAAACAACAGAACAAAAAAGTAAATGGGAATATGTATGAGACACTTAGAATTTTGTTTGGACCATAGTAATTCCAGAGAAATGTTAGCTGCTGTTGGTTACATATTTGTTCTCATTCCCTTACCACTTATTCTTGTGTAGTCTGCCTGCAGTGTTTGACCCATGCCAAACATTCAACAACTATCCTGAATGAGCATAAGGCTTTGCTATTACTGTGCTTTATTCATTAGTCATGTGGAAGCTAGGCATAATGGTAGTTAAAATACCATTTCTTAGCTGACCAAGGTTCATAATCTAGTTTTTCAGATATACCTTAGCCAAATAAACCAATGAATAGAAAACAAATTGAAAAATGGTGTGACAGAAAAAAGGATAACACCCTGGAAGTCTCTGCTAGAAGAATTTGACCTCACCAGAAGTGAAGTCCGGCTTCCCTAGAAAATCATAGTAGGTGACAAGGGGATAGATGTGCAAAAGTCCTGAAGTGGTAGAGAGCATGGTTGTTGAGAGTACAGATCAGCTGTGGTATAGAAGAAGTAGTAGTGTAGTGTAAGGTCAGATTAAAAGGGTGAATGATGTCAGATCATGTTAAGACTGAAAACATTTGGATAAATGCAGATGTTGCTAAATCCTTTAGGAGAGCACTGAAGTAGTTCAGACAGGAAGAACTGATAGTGTAGATCTGGACAGATACTGTGATGGTGCTGAGAAATGTTAGGATTCTGAGATATTTGAGAGGTATTGTAGATTGGTGGAGTAGGGCAGAACAAGCACTTTCATATGTTCAATTTGATCCACCAGGAAGACAACCAAAAAGAGATAATCAGGTTGGCAACTGGATGTGTAAACATGAAGCTTAGAAGGGACTAGTCATAAATTTTGAGTTGGTGGATATTTGAAATAATACAAATGGCCGAAATCTTGAGAAAGAATATGACATGAGAAGAAGGAAGGGCCTGGAATTGAATCTTGAATAACTAGTATTTTGTGGTCAGATCAAGGAGTCTACCTCCAAGATAAATGTGAAGGGGCCATCTGAATTTACAGAAGGGAAGAAAGGGTGACAGTGCAGTGCTACTGGAGGACAAGTAGGAGTAGCTATAGACAAGGCCGGTCTAGGACCTTAGTAAGCGCTATGGAGACTGGAGGAGCAGCAGAGGCAGTGAGGGCCTGAGGACATGGATGACCGGCCAAGAAGTCTTTATGCCTGCCCTGACAGGGTACAGAACTTAACTAAGTATAGAATTATGGTTTTGATTTCATCACTCAAAAGTATTTAACCAGCTGGGTGTTGGTGAATCATGCCTGAAATCCTAGCTACTCTGGAGGCTAAGATCTCTGAGGATCACAGTTCAAAGCCAGCCAGGGCAGGAAAATCCATGAGACTTTTTTCTCCAATTAACTACCAGAAAACCAGAAGTGGTGCTGTGGCTCAAGTGGTAGAGTGCTAGCCTTGAGCTGAAGAGCTCAGGGACAGCACCTAGGGCCCCCCCCCAAAAAAAAATAGTAACAAAGTATGCTTTTCATTGTGTTCAAGGATCTACTGACTTTGGAAATGTTACCTTTGTGGTTCCTGGAATTCATCCATATTTTTACATTGGATCCAATGCCTTGAATCATACTGAACAGTACACTGAAGCTGCAGGTAAGTGTAGTTAGATGTCTGCCCTGTACATTGCCTCTCTCCCTATCAGTAGCTAGTAACTAGTTCAGCCTGTCATTTCATTAACATCACATAGAAAATACTTTGTTATGATGGGCAGTGGAGAGACAGTTTATTAAGGGGTAAACTAAGGAATTAATAAATTCTTAGTACATATGGAAATATTTTAATTTATTTTCTCTTCCTTTTAGGATCACAGGATGCTCAGTTCTATACTTTGCGTGTGGCCAAAGCTCTGGCAATGACTGCATTGGACATTATTTTTAAACCAGAGTTGCTGGAAAGAATCAGAGAGGAGTTTAAATTGAAACTTCAAGAAGAACAGTTTTTAAATGCAGTAGAATAAAAAAGTCTTAGTGCTTATTAATCGTTAAGAAATGATTTTTTTAATTTAACCTTTTTAATGGAAGAAACATGCTTCTCTCAATTTTAAAGGAGTCAGATTTTTTTTATACTTGATAATAAGGACAATGTGGAGAAAACACAGTAACTCATAATTTGAATGAAAAAATTTGCAGATCTATACTTGATGGAATTGTAATATTCTTGGAATTGGTATATGATGCCATTTCTTAAACTGGATGATACATGAATTACCAGTAATGACATTTTATAAATCTATGTGCTGTGATTAAAATCCAGTAAGTTTGACATCTGAAATTGACACTTGTGAAGTGCAGATTTTGTGATACAATGTAGTAAATGTCTTCTCAAAGATCAAAATTTAAGTTCTAAGTGTAAGGACAGTTTGTTTCTAATATCTGATTACATATTTTGGCTTAGAAATTTCTTCATTTATAGTAACAGTGTAGCGTAAGATCAGACTGTGATTCTCCTGTGTAATCCTGCCTTTTACTTTTTATATATCAGTGAGTCAGTGGAGCTCTATCACACTAAATGTGTAAATAAGTGCAGAAATATAGGGGTCAGTTCCTATGTCTGAAGGAACCAACTGGAGCTGATCTTCATTGTAGTTTACCCTCATACTTCAAAAGTTTCCTGAATGGCTGTACTAAATTTGTTATAATGATTTAGCTTTTAGATTATCCTTGTTGGTTGGTCTTTGAAATTGGAGTTGGGGATTAGGGAATGAAAAGAGGAAGGAAGTGCCTGATTGTTAACGTTGTCACCTTTTAGATAAGGATTCTGTTTACATATCTATCTAATCTATCTTTTCAAAATGGGGCTTTGCCAGGTTGTAAGATATCACAAGAAATGTACACACTGCCCTACTATGTAACTGCACCCTCTTTGCACAACACCTTGTAAAAAAAATTTATGTTCAATTAATAATAAAAAAAAATAAAAAAAAATAAACAAAAAAACAAAATGGGGCTTTGCTACTGTTGCCCAGGCTAACATCCTCTTGCCTCAGCCTCCCAGGTTGGATTACAAACTAGCATCCTTGTGCTCAGATGTAGCTCCTATTCTTAAACGATGGATGCTTGTTTTCAGAAAGTTGACAGACCAGGAAGACTTCTAAATTTAGGATTTTATGTATTATTTTTGAAGGAGACAAGTCTTTCTTCCAGTATATTTGATGGTCTTTTATTGTCACTTAATAGATTCTGTGATTTTATATCTATCTGTTCCCCCACTGGATTGTATATTTAAAATCAGTGTCTTTAAAATGCACACATATGAGCTGGGTGCTGGTGGTTCATGCCTATATTCCTAGCTACTAGTGAAGGGGAGAAATGAAGAGCCAGACTTTGAAGTTAGGCCCCACTTTACCACGCAAACCCCACTTTACCACGTAAACCTGAGATAAGCAGGCCCTGTGAGCAAACCCAGGGCAAGCTTATTAGGGTCCAGCCGGTCAAGAACTCTAACGACTGGGAATGCTTAATTCTAACCACCCCTAGAATGCCTCGAGCCCTGAGCCAATCAGATTTGTACTCGTAATCTTGCTTGCTTAAACACCTGATTGCTGTAACTTTGTTTTTTACCTTTATAAGCTCTGTGTAATCGCAGCTGGGGGCGGCCTCCTAACCTCCGCTGTGTAGGTGAGTAGGACAAGGCCCAGGCCGCGCCTCCGCTTGAATAAAGTCTTGCCTTGCTATTGCATTTCGGAATGTCTGAGTCTCGGTGGTTTTCTTGGTGGTGGTCTCGTGACTTGGCACAACACTAGGAAGGCTGGGTTCTGAGGATCACTATTCAAAGCCAGCCAGGGCAGAAAAGTCTGAGACTCTTATTTATGTATCTCTAGTTAAGCACCAAAAAAGCCAGAAGTGGAACTGTTAGTCAAGTGCTAGATAAAGTGCTAGCCTTGAGCAAAAAAAAGCTTAGGGAAGGCATCCTGGCTGAGATCAGTCCTCAGGATTGACTGGCACCAAACAAAAAAACCCACATATGGTGTTTTAAGTATCTAAGATAGATAGTCGCTCACCTGTGGCTGTGCAATACTTTTTGAGTAAATACTGTTTCCTTGCTGAGAATCATCAAAGTTTAAGATAGTTTTGTGGATAGATCATGATCACAAGTTCAAAATTTATAATTGTACCTATCTCTTGTACAACTTAGAATAGAAAAGGGATAGTTTTACTTCAGATACAAGAAAACCAGACTTATTTCTTTAAAAAGCCTATGCTGGCTTTAGTGCAAAGCTTAAAATGAGTAGATACAAGGGTGATCCAGCTATGATGTCTGTTAAACCCACTTGGTCACCAGGGTTGATTTGGCTAATCTGGCTGGCTAGGGGAGTGACCCCTTCCTCCCAAAGCTGCACATTCAATTGAAGAAGACAGCTTTTCTCAACAGAAGAAGCTTGGTCTTTGGTCAGAGGCATCCAAATAGCTGTGCTCCCCTGTTAGGACCACCAAACAAGCTCTCAAAGTTTAAAAGGATAAGATTTTAATGTAGTGAATTAGTTTCTTACCTAAATTAGTGGTATAGGTAGCCCTGCTTGAGGGATCTGTTTTTATGAAAAAAAATTATTATATTTATTTATTACAAAAGTAATCTTTATTCACATACTGTAGTGAAAACCTCTTCCTCAAATATCACATTTATGTTAAAGATATTAAGTATAATCTAAATCTAAAGATAGTTTTTCTTAGTGATAACTTTAAGCGGGCTTGACTATGAAACCAGTATAAAACTGTCCTGTGTTAGAGACCTGAAATACTTGGGCCCAGAAATGTTCCTGGTTTGGGATTTTTTTTTAATTGCATATCCAGATATCTACAGACAGAACCCAGATCTAACCACCAAATTCCTTTATCCTTCATTTGTACCTTGTACACCAACCATGGAGATAATTTTCTACAGTATTTTTAGTGTACCTAAATGTGGACTGTCACATGAAGTCCAGCATTTCCCTCACATTGTATCATGTCACTCGAAACATTTTGGATTTCAGACTTTTGGATTTGTATTGTTCGACCTATACTATTAACTACTAAGTTGCTACATGCCATGTAAGAGTGTGCAGCTAGTTTCTAGCTTATTTAAAACTTTTTGGACTGCTTTTTACTCTTAAGTTCTTATATGACCTATTCAGGAAACTTCCCTTTTAACAACTCATCTTTGTAGCTCTCATAAGATTGGCAGTTTAGGATAAACTAGAGCATCTCATATTTTTGTGAATACGTCTGTAAGCATAAAGCATGTGATTTCCTACAATCTCACAAAAGTATTTTTTGTAATTCTGTTGCAGTTTTCCCTGTTACAATGCCATGTTTGGGTTGGATGTCATTTGCTGAAGGGCATATTTCTCAGCACCCAGAGAAGAGGCCCTGAGTTCCTCCAGGACACACCTCCCCTCAACCACATCAGTACCCAGGAAACAGTGAAAGCTAGCTACCATCTTAGAAATGATAACGTCTTCCTAAAATGTTTTAAAATAGCTGACTCACTTGAGTCTGTTTAAGTAGAAGAAACGGATATGAAGTTTTTTTAATACTCTCATTTATAATAGTTTTTTGTTTTACATTTCTAACATGAATTAATGTCTTACATAGTCTATTTATAACAAAAATTCTAACATAAATATCCTATCTAATTGATGTCTATACCCTACATAGATTTGCTTTCAGAGTATCAAATTTTCATTGTGAGGTGTTACCTGTGTGCCAGCTAGCAATTTCATAAGATTGAGGAATGATGAGGTCCTTATTTTTGTATTTACTGAAGCAAGCATTTTATAGGCCAGTTACATAAATGAATTATGCATTTTGATGCCTAAGTTAATACCTTTGAGTAAGCAGTCTCTGCTACCATCAAATTATAATCGTTTTGTAATATTTTATAGATACATATTAAAGTATGAAAAACCTAAAATGTTCATCAGTATGTTTAATAACAGTTGTCTTATTTTTAAATGAAACGTAAAATACACAAAGATAAAATCCAGCTACCCAATACACTCATACATTGTACTTTCTAAATTAGTTCATCAGGATTATAGGTGTTGTCTTGCCTTTCACCTATATAAATGCCATATACTGTTTCCATTATGAGATTTTTGTTGTTGTCGTTGGTCTTGGGGCTTGAACTCAACTTGTGCACTGTCTCTAAGCTCTTTTGCTCAAGGCTAGCACTATACCACTTGAGCCATAGCGCCACTTTCAACTTTTTCTTGTTTATGTGGTACTGAGGAAGCTAACCCAGTGCTTCATGCTTGCTAGGCAAGCACTGTACTGCTAAGCCACATTCGCAGCCCCCAAGATTTTTAATAAGAATAGTCAAGTCCTTTTGTTTAAGTATTTGTTTTACTAGGCTCAGAAGCTGAGGAATGACAGTCTTAATGGTAAAAGTTAGACACAGAGAGTATTGTGTGTGTGTGTGTGTGTTCCTGAGGCCTGAACTCAGGCCTGGGCATTGTCCCTAAGCTTCTTTTGCTCAAGGCTAGCATGCTTACTACTTGAGCCACAACTCCACCTCCAGCTTTTTAGTGTTTACTTACAGATAAGAGTCCCACAGACTTTCCTGTCTAGGCTTCTTTCGAACCTCAGGTCCTCAGGGCTCAGCCTCCTGAGTAGATAGGATTACAGGCATGAGCCACTGGTGCCTGGCTTAAGCTATTTTTTTTTTTTTTGAGACAGAGTTTGGCTATGTAGCCCAGGATGGCCTCAAACTCATGATCCTCCTCTGCCTCCACTCAAGTGCTGGGAGTGCTGGGATTACAGGATGTGAGAATCTCAAGTGTGTTCACTGCCTGAGAAGAGAGGAGTGCCACTGTTGAAGGAGTGAACCTAAAGCTTCTGCATCCACACTCCACTACCCTCTGACAGTTGTGCAGTGAAAACAGGAACATGAGTTATTTTTCAGCCATAATACTTCCTCAGAGGGGAACAGTTATCTGTAGCCACAGTTGGGTACATCCCAGACAAAACACGCTCTAGGAGATTGTGTCATTTTTAAGAGGTCCAGTGTTTGTGTGTATGTGTGTATGAATATGAGAGAGAAAGAGAGCATGTGTAGCAGAGTGCCAGTCCCTAGATGCAAGAGGATACTGTAGCAGTGGTTGTCTTGGCTTTTTATCTTTAGGTGTTTTCTGCAAAACATATTTGAATTTGTGTTCCCCAATTTCTGAGATTGCCACTGTCCCCTCCCAACCCCGCCCGGGGCCCATCCTGGACTTGACTCTCAAGCCCTGGGTGCTGTCTCTGAGGCTATTTTTTTTGCCTTTATTTTTTTAGCTCAGGGCTAATGCTCTCACTTGAGCCACCGTTCCACTTCTGGCTTGTTTTGGTGGTTAATAGGGGCCTCATGGAATTTCTTGCCTAGACTGGCTTTCTTGCTCAGATTTCAGCCTCCTGAGTACCTAGGATTACAGGTGTGAGTCACCAGCACTTTCAGCCTTTTCTGAGTAGTTTATTGGAGATAGGCAACTAAGACTAAGCCTAGGCTGGTTTTGATCTGAGTAAGGATCTCAGCCTCCTGATTACAGATGTGAGCAGTCCCACCAAGCTCACTTTTTCCTTTTTTGAAAATGATAATTGGAGGGACAGGTAAGCCAACCCTCCAATTTATGATCTTTCTCAGCATCCTGGGATTGCAGGCCTGTCGAAACATGCCTAGCACCCTTCTGCCACTAACTTTTGGCTTAAGTGTGATATCTTTGTTCCAGAATGTTAAGGTTGGGCAAAAAAGGATTCAAATAATCTAGTGGGGAAAAAATTACAAGAGTTTAGAAATTAATCCACAAAGCACAAATTTCTTCCCCTAAAATGACAATAAAGCTAATTTGATTAATAAAAGTTTGCTGTCTTGAATCTAGAGTAAGCCCTGAAAGTTCATGTGGGCATCAGAGTGGTGGAACTTTTAGGAAGTAGGGCCCAGGTAGAGGAAGCTCAGTTACTGAGGGTGTTCTTGAAGGGACTATTGGGACCTTGGTCCTTTTCTGCCTGTCCTTTTGTTTTCTGAACATGTGCTGGCCAAATCATGGATTGGGCTCATGGAACTTCTTACCATTTACCATTGTGATGGCAAAAATTGTTCAAATGTCTTAGAGTACTATAATCAAGAGTCCTGGGTTTAAGGCTGGGAATGTGGAGAGTGCTAAGAAGCCATGGCCAGTGCTCAGGCCCTGAGTCCAAGCCCTAACCGACTGACTATGAAGTCCTTGAGTGAGAGGACAGACACCTAGAGAGCACTCGAGGCACCCCAAGGGCCTGACCCGCAGCACCCGTCGAAGGAGGAAGGCCGGGAGGGAGTCTGGTGACTGTAAAGGGGTTACGGGATGGAAGGCATCCCTGTCCACTCGGTTCTCTTTTAGAGTAAGGGTCAGATTCCCAATTCAGGAGTCCCCGAAGCTGGATGGGACATGACCAGCCAAGGAGGCGGGGGAACCCTCTGGTGGGGGCCACATCTAGAAAGACAGGCAGAACTGGGGCGAATGTGGGCGCACAGGAGGCCTGGCCACCACAAAGGCCACATGAAAAGTCAGGGTGTGACTTCAGAGAAGAGGCCCCCAGGGGTGCGGGTCACCTGGGTGACAGGGTGCTGGGCCGAGACCTGGGGGAGCACACCTCCCGGAGGAAAGCAGCGCCTGGGGGCAGGGGGTGGCCTAACAAAACCCATTCATTCCATTAGCAGCAGCTAATAAAAGCGAAATTGAAGACAGCTCATTTTCAGTTCTCCACCTTCATGTCACAAAAGTATGTCTTTTATGATGAGCCAGTGTTGAGCCTTCTTTTTTTTTTTTTTTTTTTTTTAAGTCTGAAGATCCTTCTAGTTCTGGTCATTCTTAAACTCAAGATAGACTACCAAGAAAAATCTTCACCATGGCTCTAATACTCATCCCAAGTTTCTGCCTTCGCTCAGTTCTTGAGAGAAAGCTTCCATTAACAGTGAAATGCTTGGACCTAGCTCTCCTGGGAGTTTGGAACTGGGACCATTGACATGAGTCCTAGGGTATTTTTTGCTTTCCTTTTGGCAGTGCTAGGAAATGTCTTCTCATCCACCAAGCAGGTAGCTGACATGGTTTTAGTCACGCGTATTTTACAGCATTAAAAAAAAAAAATTCAATATGGCCAGTTGGCATCTTCCTATCTGACAAAACTATGAACCAAGTGTTCTTGTTCATGCCAGTAATAATAAAGTACTATAGTTGGCTTCATATGTAATGGAGTTTTATCCAAAATTATCCCTTAGTAGAGAGGGAGTTATTTTATATTTGAAGTTCTTTTTTTTTTTTTTTTTTTTTGGCCAGTCCTGGGCCTTGGACTCAGGGCCTGAGCACTGTCCCTGGCTTCTTCCCGCTCAAGGCTAGCACTCTGCCACTTGAGCCACAGCGCCGCTTCTGGCTGTTTTCTGTATATATGGTGCTGGGGAATCGAACCTAGGGTCTCGTGTATCCGAGGCAGGCACTCTTGCCACTAGGCTATATCCCCAGCCCATATTTGAAGTTCTTAAACACATTGTGTAGGTCTCTCTTTTCTTCTCTCTACTGTCTATCAATAATAAAAAAGTGAAGTAGCATCTTGAGAAATATATTAATGAAAATTATTTCCAGCAATACTAGTATTAGATACTTATAAATGACACTAGAGGATTGCTAGAAAAAGTAGCAAAGAAATTTAATATGAGTTTAATCATTCCTTAAAATCACAACTGTGGCTGTCAATGCTCATAAGCTTTTCCCAAACCAGTCTTGTGTGATTATGGGGTAAAGTTTGAGAATAAGCACCTGTAAGATATATTAGATGTGCTACTAAGCAAATAGTTTCCATGGACATCTGTTATGGAATAGTTATGCCCTCCCTCCACCCCCCAAAATGTACATGTTGAAGCCCTAACTCCAAATATTATGTTTTGGAGACAGGACCCTTAAGTAACTGAGGTTTAATGAAGTCATTTTAACTAGGTGGAATTAATTTGACCAGAGAGAAGTGGAAATCCGGACACAGATGGTACCAGGGAATGACTATTAGGAGGACCAGCAAGGAGGCAGTGCCCAAGAGAGGCCTCGGCAGAAGCCATATCTACTGGTACTTTCACCTTCGACTTTTGTGTCCAGAACTGTGATGTTTCTTTTGTCTGAGCTCCCCAGTCTGTGGTGCTTTGTTATGGAAGTTCTAGCAGACTAGAGCATTCTCTATGCTAGCTCAAATACTGGGTTGTCCCCAACAAAGAGTTAGAAGTGTAGATAGCATGCCCTGCAAACCTTCCCCATGACTCACTCAGAGGCTCTGGTGATGAGGAAGAAGGCAGTGGCAACCATATTCATGAGAAGCTTGAGATTGTTTATAACATATGAATGGAAAAAGCAATGTTTATAAAATAATATATCTTAAGGTTCCAAATGATTTCATCTATGTTGTTAATTTTACTACTGGAGTTTACCAGAAACAAACAACAACAAGCCAAACTTGGCTGGGGAAATAGCTTAGTGGTAGAGTGCTTGCCTAGCATACATGAAGCCTTGGGTTCAATTCCTCAGCACCACATAAACAGAAAAAGCTAGAAATGGTGCTGTAACTCAAGTGGTAGTGCTAGCCTTGAGCAAAAGAAGCTCAGGGATAGTGCCTAGGCCCTGAGTTTAAGCCCCACAACTAGCAAAAAACAAAACAACAACAAAAAAAAACCCATAACTTATTTTGATGAACTTTTACTAGAAAACAAAAAGGGGGAATTTGCATTGTATCTAGGATTTATGTTTATAGGTATTTTTTCTCATGATTTTAGTATTTATTCATGATCAGTCAAGGTAACTTCAAAATGAAACAGACATTTTTGTGTATACAATTCTGTTTAATAAAGTACATTTCAAGAATAACAGATTTGTTTGGGTAAGTTTGTTTGGGTAAGTTTGGTTGGGGTTGATCTAGATAGTATGTAAATACACAGCATTAAGAACTCTGTTCTAAAATAATACATCAAATTAGAACCCATGCCGTGATATTCAGTTACCACTGGGCAGCCCCTGCCTGGCACAGGGGCTTCTAAATCCTGAGGAGACCCTGTTTTCTGGTTCATAGAAAACTGGCATTCCCTGAGGACAAATGCAGACGGATGCCCAGTGATAGCTTCCTGTTTCTCTTGCTTTTTGATGTTTTTGTTCTCTTAAGGAACTTTGTGAGTGTTTCTTATTCTCATGAGTTACAAAGGTAGTCCCAGATTATACATTTTCTTGAAATGGCCATGCAGAACAAATTAGGCTTTCCCTAAGTTGCGCAGTGATGATATTACATTACTGAAAAAGCATGTCACTTTGAATGAAGACCTGCTCCAAGGGAGAAATAGATGCTTATACAAAATGGAAGACTTAACACAGTTTTGTACCCTAGTGATCTCTATAACAGACATATATCCTGTCTTCAAAGTTTTACTACCAGAGAGAAATGTCTAGCAAAGTCAGAAGAGATTTCACCAATTCAAAGAGCTTCTCCTATGAAAGGTAAGACCTTTGAATTGCAGCTTGTAAATAAAAATCATATGAGTATTATTGCCTTTCATTAAACATGAGAAGATAAAAAGAAGTAGTAGGCCGTGAACAGAAGCATGGGTGGAGATGTAGGGCCATGCTGATTTCATGCAAATGAGCTCTAGGTACTGCTCAGTTTCATCCAGTTCAGAGACTATAATGACACTCATATGAAGGAAATCACTCATGTGAATTAGCATATGAGGTCTAAAAGAGGTTGGACAACAAATGCACCCACAGCCCAGTTATTCTGCTTTTCCCTGGATAATGGCATCAGTTGCTATAGTAACATATTCCTGAAGCACCTAGTATAATGCTATATATACAGTAGGTTCTCAATACACAAAAAGCGTCTTGTCAGTGCAACCTTGGAAACCTATACAAGAGATAATAAAAATACAGGGGGGTACTGAGTTTTTTTTTTTTTAACCATTAATTCTTTCTCATCCTACAGGTATTTCTCTGGTGCATACCAGGAAGAGTATGAGGCTTACAGAATTACAGGCATCTATGAGAAAACAGACCAGTATATTAGATTGAATAAAATGTATGCTGCTGGAAAAATGATCCTGGAGTATTTATCAATGGCATGGGTGTTGATCCTCATGCTCACGTAGCTGTTTCTTGGGCTTTTCCTCTGCAGGGAGCTTCTCTCTGAGGCCAGAGTCAGCTGCACCATCATCCTGTCAGGCTTCTCTCCATTCTCAGGCATGTAGCTGCCCAAGTCATTCACCTCGCCATCGCTGTAGCTGCCGTCCAGCATCACTGCGCGGGCCTGGGGCAGCCCACAGGTGCAGGGGAGCTGCGAAGACAGCAAGCACACACCCAGGTGAGCTCAGCACTGTTGCTCACGCAGAAACCTGCAGAAGCATGGTATCGTGTGTGTGTGTTTGTGTGTATGTGTGTGTGTGTTAGACTGTCTTTTTGTGGTTTTAGTCTCCAAGTTAAAATGATCATGGTGTCATTACGAACAGTTACTCTGTCAGTCCACTGGCCTAGCAACCCCCCATAAGGCCCAGGGTTTGATCGCCAGCAACACACACACACACACACACACACACACACACACACACACAATCTAAAATAGTAGATTCAACTTTTGTTCAACTAAAGACTCTATATCAACTCACAAAAAACAAATAGCACAATGTCATAAGATCATAAATACCTAAAGGAGGAGGACTTGACACTTCCAGTGAAGGGTTGTTTGTGTTTTCCTTTCCTCCCCATCCTCTTTTTCCTTTCCTTTCTTATTTTTTTTCACCCACTACTGGGGATTGAACCCAAGGCCTTCTGCATGCTAAATACATACTCTACCACTGACACGCACTCTAGTTTCTCCTGCCATCCTTTTCTTGACACAGCATCTCACAGTGTAGCTCAAGCTGACCAGGCACTTCCTTGCTATCTGAGGTTGAGCATCACAAATACTGGCTTTACTGCATATGCTATCATGCCTGGCACCAAGCCCTTGGTAAACATGCTTACAGATCACATTATCATGAGTGGTAGTTGGAAAGGTGGCTATTTGGGTAATAGATTACTACTATATAGTTAGATTTTATATTTTATTTATTTTTTGTCAGTCATGGGGCTTGAACTCAGGTCCTGGGTACTGTCCCTGAGCTCTTTTGCTCAGGGCCAGTGCTCTACTTCCTAGATTTTATCTTTTTAATGAAAAATTATCTCTAACTAGCTTTACCAAAACCAAACCTATCGACAAAAATAAATTCTATAACCTGGTATCTCATGCGATACTATACCAATATCTAGCCAATATTCACAATCTAGAGGAGATTGCCATCTCCATCAAGTTGCAGACTGAAGGGAGGAAGAAAAGGTAAAGATAACCTGACAAATGATGACAGATGAGAGCACATTTGAAGGAAAATCCCCTGGAACAAGGGGAGTTTGTTCCTGAGGGATTCTTTCATTGCATCTCTATATTCATAAATAACTTGGTCCACAATGTTCAGTTGTCTCCTCCCTTTCCCTCTTCCTGATATTTTTTCACTAAACTCTTAACACTACCATAGAAACGATGTCTCATTTAAATTTGCTGATCAACTCCTGGTTCAGAGTAGGTAGAAGATGTAGTCCAGAGTAAATGTCATACTGTTATAACACACACCATTCTGGTTGCTCCTCACAGGAAGTGGGTGAAGGAGGTGGTATCATGGCCCAGTTTTACAGAAAGGCTCAGACCTGCCCACAGTGCCAGCACCAGGCCCTGTATGTTACCTTCTCCCGCAGCTTCCGTTCCTTCCGCTCCTGCACGGTGGTCAGGTAGTTGACGGCTGCGTACTCCAGCACCGAGAGGAACACAAACACGAAGCTGACCCACAGGTAGATGTCCACGGCCTTGATGTAGGACACGCGGGGCATGGAGGCATTCACTCCTGTGATGATGGTGGACATGGTCAGCACTGTTGTGATGCCTACAACAAACATTGAGGGCAATGAACGCATGTGTTTGGTTTTGACTACATAGAAGATGGTGTTGTGTCTGGCTGTCAGGTACTAGAAGATCTCCCTCCCTCCCCTCTGTCCAGCAAACACTACTCAACTTTCACGTTTTAGCAGGTGTTTTTATTTGTTTATTTTTAGGTCAAGCAAGTCTGGGGTTTGAACTCTGGGCCTGGGGCTCTCTGTCCCTTAGCTTTTTCACTAAAGGCTACCACTCTATCACTTGATCACACTTCTATTTTGACTTTTTGGTGGTTAATTGGGAATGTCTCTTGGATTTCTTTGTCCTATCTGGCTTCAAATTTTGGTCCTCAGATTTCAGCCTCCTGAGTAGTTAGGATTATAGGTGTGAGTCACCAGTGCTTGGGGAAGATTCAGCTTTTATAATTTTCTGGTCCTCTGCTTATCATGTCCACATTCTCCCCTCTGTAGACCCCGAGTACTCATCATATCATTGCATTGCTTTAGCCCTCTGCAGAGGACCTCACACATTGCAGCATTAAGACGTTTCTTTCAATTCGGTTTTTTGTTTTTGTTTTTTGTGCCAGTCCTGGGGCTTGAACTCAGGGTCTAGACACTGTCATTGAGCTTTTAGCTCAGGTTAGCACTTTACCACTTGAGCCACAACTCTACTTCTGGCTTTTTGCTGATTACTTGGAGCAAATAGTCTCAAGGACTTTCTTGCCTGGGCTGGCTTTAAACCTTGATCCTTAGATCCAGCTTCCTGAGTTAGTTAGGGTTATAAGCATGAACCATGGGTGCTTGGCTTCGATTCAGTTATTCTTTTGGGGGGGCAGGGGAGCAGTCCTGGGGCTTGAACTCAGAGCCTGAGCACTGTCCCTGGCTTCTTTTTGCTAAGGCTAGCACTCAACTACTTGAACCACAGCACCACTTCTGGCTTTTTCTGTTTATGTGGTGCTGAGGAATCGAACCCAGGGCTTCATGCATGCAAGGTAAGCACTCTACTGCTAAGCCACATTCCCAGTCCTCGATTCAGTTATTCTCATAACAGCTGCTATAGAGTCTTGTAGTTCTGACTTATTTTTATCACCTGTCAGGCCTCCCCAGAAGCCACCCCACAATTTTACCAAGGATGATGGTGTTAACTTCATTTGTGGAAAGGAGAGTTTCAAACTAAAATGCATATTTACTTGGCACACAAGCTGTTCAAGTTACAGAATACCTATTAGAAGATAGGGCATCTGTCTGTGGAAATTTGCCCAGAATTTCAAATTAAGCTCAGAACATTTGCTTGGCCAACATCAACTCACAGGGGATTAGGGTCACCCTCAGGGCTAGATCCAATCCATTTTCACTAAAACCTGATGGATCACACACTCCCTTGCAGGCCCTGACCTGTCCGAGCAACAGCACTTGTACAAATAAATAAGACATAGTTAATGGCAAGTAGCCATTCTTGGTTCTAACCCAAGAAATACTGGGAGAACTCAAAAATGTAGTTTCTTGGGGCTGGGAATGTGGCTTTGTGGTAGAGTGCTTGCCTAGCATGCATGAAGCCCTGGGTTCGATTCCTCAGTACCACATAAACAGAAAAACCTGGAAGTGGTCCTGTGGCTCAAGAGGTAGAGTGCTAGCCTTGAGCAAAAACGAAGCTCAGTGACAGTGCCCAGGCCCTGAGTTCAAGCCCCAGGACTGGCAAAAATAAATTAGTTTCTTGGAAGTGGCATTGTAGCTCAAAGTGGTAGATCACTAGCCTTGAGCACGAAGAGCTCGGGGACAGTGCCCAGGCCCCAAGTTCAAGACCTATAACCAAGACGTGTGTGTGTGTGTGTGTGTGTGTGTGTGTGTGTGTGTGTGTGTGTGTTGTGTAGTTTCTTGGTCCTCAGCCATTCCAATTCTTCTTCAGGTATGATGAAACCCAAGACATCATTTAACAAATTCTCTCAGATAAATAGTCCCTTGGTGCACCTTTTGAGAACAAGCTCTGTTATAGGCTATGATACATTCTACAGATGGGCACAGAAAACATCCAAAGGGCAGGTTCTGCACCCCGGATGTGGCTCCAACAAGACTAAAGCTGGGGTGTCCAGATGGACACTGATGGGAAACTGTTCTCCTATATAGAGTCTTCATTATGAGATTTTCCCCTGGGAATCAATACCCTGGAGAATTTTCAAATTAGAATGTGGAAAGGACCAATTGTAAAAGAAGGATGTCTATGTGGAAGGAATTCCTTATGTTTTCTGATGCTTGGACAGTGTACTTGAACTTGAAATGTCCCTTACCTAAGGGGACTCTGGCCGGCACAGCTCTGCGGTCAATCCAGAAGGACACCCAGGAAAGCATGACCATCAGGGTGGCAGGGAAATAGGTCTGGAGCAAGAAGAAGAAGATGTGGCGACGCAACGTGAAATTGATGTACAGGCGGTTGTACCAGCCTGAGGAATAGAGGGAGAAAAGAGAGTGTGCTTCTCAGCTTTCATAAAACAGGTTTTACTCAGGGACTCATAAATGCCTTAGAGAGTCCACTGAAACTATACATAACGTGACAGAGTGGAAGTGAGGAAAAGCAGGGAAGAAGGGCATGTATCATAACCCACACCACCTGCGGGAATCCATCTCAAAACTTTTTCAGCCATCCTCCTAAGCACAAAGTGAACCCCTAAAGAAGGTCATTTAAGCTTTTTTTTTTTTTTTAAGAAAAAAACCTTGTTTCCACTCCTGGAGTTCATTTCAAATAAATATTATATGACAAAATGCACAAAGGTATTGTGCCTTTGTGCTCCTTTCCTAAAAGTATCCTCCTTTGGTCTCATTGTATGTAAATGTCTAGAGTCCTATCTAATTTATCATGTCCCAGTGTATTTTAGAGCTAGCTTGCACATATGAGAGAAAACATGTGCTGTTTATGTCTCTGAGCTTGGGTAACCTCATTTAACATGATTTGTTCTAGACCCACCTATTTCCCTGCAAATGACATAGTATTATTCTTCCTAATGGCTATGTCAAATTCCACTGTGATGGATACCATGTGTTTTTGATCCACTCATCTATTGTAGGGCATCAGAGTTGGATCCATAATATTTGATTTCTTGTTAGTCATAACACAATTTATAGCTCAGCAGCCTCTTTGTTACCTGGGAGCTTGTTAGAAATCAAGGCTCTTAAGGCAAAAAGCAGCAGTAACAACAACGACAACAACAGCTACAGCAACCCTACCACTTCCACTAAAGCTTGTATCCCACTAGATTTCACTTGGGATTCCCGTCTTGGTTTCAAATGCAAGTGATTTGGGCTCTGTTCATTAACAACCAAGTCATAGCTTTCCTAAAACAGGATGGACTGCCACAGACTCGTGCAGGCTCCGCAACACAGCCACACCCCATCCTCACCTGTGCTGCTGTAGAATGCTAGTTTGGTGGTGGTATGGAATTCTTGAATGAGGAACTGAGAGAGGGAGATCCGCTCATCTGTCTTTAAGGAGTCGTTGCCTTTTTTCCAGTAGAGCATGAGGTCGTCTTCTGTGTAGGCATCTGGAAAAATGAGAGCCAGCATCAGATGGGTAAGACTGACCTGTCAGTGGGCAATGTAGGAGCTATGTGTCCTCATCTCCCACTCTACCCGGATTATGCTAACATAGTGTAAGTAAATAAACCATCATCTAAACAAAGCAAAGCCAATTGCAGAAACACAACTCTACTCCACAGTCTTCCAAAAGCCATCTGAGCAAACTCCCAAGTTAAAAGGCTCAGGATGCCTATAAAAAAGCTTGCCCCACAACCCAGCTTGTCTTCACTAAGTTAAACCAATGGTTTTTCTCATGAGTACCATAGAACCCAGGCCTTGTGTACGCTAGGCAAGCCCTACATACAATCCTAGTCTTGATATGGCTATTTTGTAGGTCAGAAATGCTGAGATAATAGCAAATGTCACATGGTTCTGTCTTATAACCCATTCTGCACATTTCTTTTTTTTTCCTTTTTTCTTGAATTTTTGGAGGGGGAGCAGTACTGGAATTTGAACTTGGGACTTTATGCTTCCAAATGAGCCCTGTTCCAGCCTTGCTTTTTACTGCTACCTTTTGGAGATGGAGTCCAGTGAACTTTTCTGCATGGGGTAGCCTCAAGTTGTTATTCTCCAGATCAAAACTTGCTAGATAGCTAGGATTATATAGATGCAAGCTACAGGCTTCTAGCTCATTTCCCTCCTTTCTTTCTTCTTCCTAGTATAATGATTCACTGATTGATAGCAAATACCTTTACCTACTCTTAGGTTTATGGTCTGCATTATAGTAAGAAGAACCCATGAAGAAATGGGAGCAGAAAAGACCTTTTTTTCAGGCTGCCAGTTGCCACCCAGAGTCAAGTCAAAATGACTCCGTGATTAGCACATTTTGGTATCACCCCTACCCTGTTTTCCCACTTCAGGTGAAGTTATTTCATAGTCGACTTACACAAACTCTCCAATTCCCCAGCCGTAACTGAGGTGAACCTAGTGGAGTTGCCAGTCCCCCTCTGCCCACCTTTAACCATCCTTTCTGTGGCCCCCTAGCCCTTCACCTGTGTGATGGGTGGTACAGTCCTTGGGCCATCTTGGCTATAGTGCCCTGTTGTTATTCAATCTGACTTCACAGAAGTCTGTGAATATACTTTGCAGTATTCGTGATTAGTATTTACAATGGATTTAAGTAAAAGGCCTTAAGAGCAGAATGGAGATTTCCTGGAACAACCTTCACCTGCCCTGCTGATCGTGCTGCAGACAGCCCCCAATGCACAAGCCAATGTTTTGCAGCATAGATCTTGTTATGTTCAGCCTTTCTGTCTCTCTGTAGAACTCTGACAGCCTCCATCTGAAGGAGCTCTGTTCCAAATGGAGGCAGAAGCTCCCTAGCTATGGGGAAAAACAAGACTCTCTGGGAAGAAGACTTGGTATTTCAGCATGGCTGAACCACTCCACTGCTTTGAATGATGGTGATTATAACCTTCTCAAGGAGATCTGATGAAGGGAAAGTAACAGCACAGGTGCAGAGCCACCAGACATAACCAGTCCCTCCATTGGTTCTGGGTTTTCCACACCCTTGCCTTACATTCAGTGCCCAACAGTTGTCCATTTGGCCCCTGTTATGTGCAGTGTTGGTTGGCATCCACACACTGCCTGGTCCCAGATGTCTGGAGCCAGGGGCCATCTGATGCACTACTATGCTGGTTTATAAAGGTGCTCTAAATCAACAGTGGGCACTGGGCTTCTAACACTACAAGTACTGCCAAGGCCAGGGAGCAGTGTGGGTGAGCTGGAGCTGAGGGGAGTCCAGACTATGCCTGTCAGAGCCAATGCTCAGGTAGACAGAGGGGAAGGGAGAAGACACTGGCGAATGAAGGATGGAACAGCTAGCTTGGCTACTCTGCCTCTGCCTCTACCTGGCTCTTTCTGGGATCTGGTTTTGATATGTGCTATTGCTTCTTTTTTATAAAATATACATAACTTCAAAATTGCCATCCTAATTATTTTTCAGTGCTCATTGGTATTAAATCTATGTTGTGCCACTGTCACCATCAGAATCCTTTCCACCATCCCAGTGTCCCCTCACTTCCTACCCTGGCAAGTACTACTCTACTTTCTGTCTGTGACTTTTGACTAAGTATAATCATACAGTATTTGTGTTTTGTGTTTGCCTTATTTTACTCAGCATAATGTCCTCAAGCTACCATCATATGGTAGCTTGTGACAGAATTCTCTTGCTTTTAAGAGAAAATAATATTCCATTGTGCATAGCATATTTTACTTGTCTATTCATTCATCAGTAAACATTATTGCTTCCACATTTTAGCTGTTGTGAATAGTGTTACTATCAATACAATTGTATAAATACTTTGTTAATACTCTCAAAGTGTGTAGATATATATCCAAAATTGTCACATGGTAATTTTTTTTTGTCAGTCGTAGGGCTTGAACTCTAGGCCTGGGCACTGTCCCTGAGCTCTTCAACTCAAGACTAGTACTCTACCACTTGAGCCACAGCACCATTTCTGGTTTTCTGATGGTTAATTGGAGATAAGAGTCTCACTGACTTTCCTGCCTGGGCTGGTTTTGAACCGCAGTCCTCAGATTGCAGCTTCCTGAGTAGCTAGGATTACAGGTGTGAACCACTGGCACCTGGCTTCACATGGTAATTTTATTTTGAGTATTTAAAATATTATAGAGGCAACATTACACTCCTTCTAATCCACAGTGCACAAAGTTCCAAAGGTTTCTATGTCTTCATGGCTTCACCAATTCTGGTTCCTGGCTGTCTGATAGTAGCCATTCTAATGACTGTGGCATGGGAACTCACTATAATTTTGTTTTGTTTTGTTTTTGCCAGTCTGGGGCTTGGGACTCAGGGCCTGAGCACTGTCCCTGGCTTCCTTTTGCTCAAGGCTAGCACTCTACCTCTTGAGCCACAGCACCACTTCTGGCTTTTTCTGTTTATGTGGTGCTGAGGAATCAAACCCAGGGCTTCATGCATGCTAGGCAAGTGCTCTACAACTGCTAAGCCACATTCCCAGCCCTCATTATAGTTTTGATTTGCATTAATGGTGCATTTGATTAATAGTGCATGCACGCGCATGTGTGCATGTAGCCAGGCATTGAACCTGGGGTCTCACACGTGCTAAGGAAGTGCTCTACTACTTGAGCCATGCTCACAGAGCATAGTTAGTGATGTTGAGCATGTTCTCATGTGCACCTTAGCCATTTGTGCATCTTCTGAAAAATATTGATTCAAGCCCTTTGCCATGTCTTAAGTAGATTGTTTTGATGCTGTTTAAAAGTTTTTTTCATGTTCTGTATGTTGATCACTTATTATATATATATGGTTTGTAAACATTTCCTCCCATATTGTTGATGGTGTCCTTTGGTATAATAAATTTTTATATTTTCATGAAGTCTAATTTGTCTGATTTTCCCTTTGTTGGTTGTGCTTATGGTATCACTGAGCCAGTTTCCACATTTTAGCTGTTGTGAATAGTGTTACTATCAATACAATTGTATAAATACCTTGTTAATACTCTCAAAGTGTGTAGATATATATCCAAAATTGTCACATGGTAATTTCCAGTTGTTGTGAGATAAGAACCTCAACAATCACATAAACTCCAAGTGGCAGTTCTATAGGATAGACGTGGCCACGCTTTATGTTGCCAAGAGTTTTGTTTTTTTTGGCAGAAATGGCGCTTAGTAGAGGAAAAGAAAGCCCTCTGGATGGAGTTGTCTGCGTGGGAGTAGGAACAGGCATGCGCAGTTAGGCCAAGGGCTCTTAGCTGTTTACTTTCCCTCCCCAAGCAGTCGGCCTATGAATCTCTGTGAAAATTCTTGGATATCTAGAAAGTTTCAAACCATTGCCACAGGAATGAAAAAGTTCCCTGACAGGAACAGGTTTTAGTCTCAATTTGTTCCTGAACTTTAAAATTACCCTTATGTATCTTCAATCTCAACAATCACTTTAAAAACACAGCTACAAATGAATATTGTTCCTGCTACTGAGAGCTAGAGGCTGGAATTGCATGGTAGGGCCCGAGCTTCCTGAGCACAGGTCTACTCACAGCTTTCAATCTCCAGTGAGCACGTTTGTGTGTCCAGAGGAAAGCGGCTGAAGTCCATGTTGCACATGGCAGTCACAGTTACCCTAGAAGCAGAAACACAAAATCCAAGTCTCAGAGCCTGCCACAGGCAAGTACAGCATGATAAAGCAAGCAAAAAAGATCCCTGCTTCCTTCCTACACAATTGCTTCCTTCCTGTAATTCCAGAATTTACATAAGAAGCCCATTAGTGATTTCCTTTTTAAACTACGATCAGATAGTTCTGCTTAACCTAAGGATCTATATGAGGCAGACTCTAGCATATTGAAGTATTTTAAAGAAAAATTGGTGTCAATCAATGTAACTATGTGAAATAAAAGCCCTAGTCTATGATAAGGTCTCTCAAAAGAAGCTCTAGGCTGGACGTTGGTGGCTCACACCTGTAATCCTCGCTATTCAGGAGGCTGAGAACTGGAGGAATACAGTTCAAAGACAGTCTTGGTAGAAAAGTCCTCATGACTTCATCTTTAATTAACTAGCAAAAAGCCAGGTTGCAGGTGTGGTTCAATTGATAGAGTACCAGCTGACCAAGCAAGCCAAGCAAGCAAGCTGTATGAACAAGTGTCAGGCCCTGAATTCAAACTCCAGTATCAGAAGAAAAAGAGAGTGAAGAGAAAGAAAAGAAGGAGCAAGCTTCTCTTGTTTTAAATAAATTCAACTTCTTCCATTCTTTACTGATTTCATTTATGTTTAATATTGTACACCATAGTGTGTCATGCCAGTTGCTAAATTTGGTTTCCCCTGCAATGTTGTTGTTATTTTGTAACAGACCTGGAGCTTGAACTCAGGTCCTGAGCACTATCCATGAGCTTCTTTTTCTCAAGGCTAGCACTCTTCCACTTGAGCCACAGCAATACTTCTACCTTTTTCCGAGTAGTTATTGAAGATAACAGTCTTATGGACTTTCCTGCCCTGGCTGGCTTTCAACTATGATGCTCAAATCTCAGCTTCCTGCATAGCTAGGATTACAAGCATGAGCCACCAGGACCTGGCTTCATGTTGATACTTTTATATTTCTAACACTATCAGTGCATAAATATTTTTAGTGGGTGATCATAGCAATGGAAACCATGGAGAGATCCATTATACAGTTTGCAAGCACTTGCTAGCATCTAATTGTTTTGTTTCAGAATTTACATGAGAAAATAGGTTTCTGCATCAAAGAACAAACAAATTCAGATCATTAGGCATGGGTGAAAAGTCTCAGCTGGGTGCCAGGGGCTCAGTTCTACAATCCAAGCTACTTTGGAGTCTGAGATTGGGTGGATCATAAGACCTTTGCTCATCCCATTCTTGCTGTTCCACTGTTTTATCAGCTGGGCCCAGACATTTCAAGGTTGGTCTGCTTATTAAATATAAGTGAGTATGGCACAGATGTTTGAGCATCCCTCAGAGAATGAGTTCTTCCAGATGTTCCCTTCAAGATTGGTGGCCACCCTCGAGAACACTGGCCTTTGCAAACATTTTTTTGTGCCCAGAGGAACCATGTTCCAAGAATTATTTTTCCAGGATGTTTTGCTTTAAGATACTTTTGTCCTCTTTGCAGAGCACAATAATTATTTGAATAGACAAGGGCAAAGGGGTAAAGCTGCTTTTCCTTTTCTTTTACTTTTTACTAATTGTTGCAGCTTATTAAGGGAATGTGAAGCTACACACACACACACACACACACACACACACACACACACACATTTGTTCCTATGTGCTGCCAATCAAGCTCTTCATTAGTACAGTGTTTGTGGGTTCCTGGCTGCTCTTTTTCATACCTCACATGCTCCGATCTGTCTTTGCCTCAGTTGCACAGTGTTATCTTTGGAGCCAAAGATTTTGAAGCTAAATTTCTTTCCCTGCCCTCCAGAGGAATATTTCTAACAATCCCCCAACCCATCCTGGCTTGGAATCTAAGCAATTAGATGCCAATCTTGGAGAGTGGAGTTCTGGGATTTTTATTCCCAAGGTTCAAAATGCCATCATGGGGGACGCATCCAGAGGTGCAGCTCTCCCCAAGCCATGTTGAGTTGGTTTTCCCTGGAATCTTCATTCCTAAGAATTACCCTGTGAGACTCATATCCAATTAACCACTCAAAAACTGGAAGTGGAGCTGTGGCTCAAAGTATCAGAGCACTAGCCTTGAGCCGAAGAGCTCAGGGACAGTGCCCAGGCCCTGAGTTCAAGCCCCATGAATGGAAAAAAAAAAAAAAAAAAGAGTCAACAGATTTTCCTGCTGAGGCTGGCTATGTACCTCTACACTCAGATCTCAGCCTCCTCAGTAGCTAGGATTACAGGCTTGAACCATGATCCTTCAGACTCTTATCTCCAGTTAACCACAGAAAGCCAGAAGTGGAGCTGTGGCTCAAGTTGTAGAGTGCTAGCATTTTACAAAAAAAACAACCAACTCAGAGACAGTGCCCAGGCCCAGGGGTCAAACCTCAGGACCAGGAAACAAAAAAACACAAAAAACCACTAGGAGTTTTTACAAATCTGACTCTGAGAATATGTTGTAAGCATTGTCTCATTTACATGATTGACAAATGCGTATAGGTTTGATGAATGTTGGTTGACATTTCTGTTTATGTTAGTAAAACAAAAGTGAAATAACGAATTATGCAGGAATTTTACTCTCTTATCAAAGATATAAGAAATTCCTACACTGAGTAACATTTCTCAAAGATAACTAGAGCATAAAGGACTAGAGGCATGGCTCAAGTAGTAGAGCACTTGCCTAGCATGTGTAAAGCCCTAATTCAAACCCCACCAAATTTTAAAAAATTAAAACATAGACTAGGGCATAGATCAATTGATTTGAGCACTTGCCTAGCATGCTCTGGGTCCTGACTGCAGTCCCTAGTAATGCCAAAATAATACGCAATAATAATACATATAGGATAGGACATAGACTATAAATATCAGCTTGAGAAATTTCTCCAGATGTACCTTCAAGATTGAATAGCTCTTTAAAATGCCTGCTCATATGTAAAGTTAGTTTTCCTTGATGTTACCAAATTTGACAGCTACTGATGAGTTAGAAGTTAGATGTTCAGAGCCCAAAAGCACAGTGGCTGTTGTCAGCCAGTGCTTATGGTAGGGGGTTTGGTAGGGGGACGCGCCCTTCCCCGCACCTGAGGCTGTACAGCACTTTCCCATCAGGCTGGACCCGCAGCATGACGTTGTCCGTGGTAGTGTCATGGATGAAGGAGCGCTTGGAGTGCACAAAAAACATGTCAGGGACCCAGATCTTCTTCACCAGTCTCCCATCAAATGTCATGCTGAGGTTGTTGGTGCTTGGAAAAGACAGCCGCTCATCCTTCCAGTAGTGCCTCAGGTAGAGGGTCATCGTAAAGTCCTGGGGGCAGACAGACAGAGAACCCCAGACACACGCACAGAGTCAGCAGGAGATTCCTCACCCCTATCCACCTGGTGATTACTCCCCATGGGAGATGTAGGAGAACTGCAGCAAAGGCTCTTCCCCTGGCATTCACTCTGCACAGGGCACCTCCTGCCACCAACATCTATGGCTCAAGTTGACAGTTTCAAGGGTTCATGCCTGTTAGCAGCCCACAGCTGGGGTGGGAAGAGTGGGTGGGTGAACAGACCAGCTCCCATACCCCTTCATCATGCTCATGCTGAGTCCCTGGCGAACCCAGTGGGACAATGGCTACAGGAGTGACAGGTTTGTGAGCATGGATGGCTCTTTTTACTTCCTTCCTTTCCCCATCTCATTGCCCAGTCTATTCTAGATCACATCCAGATCATATCCCAAATAAACCACTGGGCTAGAAAGCTTGTCTTGGGTTGGTTTCTTGGAGGACCCAAACCTGTAAGTCCTGAAGGTTAAGTGTTACTGGATGCTCTGGTTTTGATCTGAGCAGATCAAAGAAAAGTGGGTGGGACATTCTTCCTACCCTGCAGATGACCTCTGAGAGCATTTTCCCAGAGAATGGATCCCATCAGTGAGATCCTGAGTACTGGAGACAGGGGAGGGGAGGTGATCAAATTTGACATCTGACTCTGTCTCCTGTCAATGAGTGTGACACCGCTCCCAGAGCCATCTCTAAAACAAGTGTGGGAATTTTCACCTCCCAGGAGAGTTGTGAGACTTGAGTGTCTTCAGAAATGTAGAACTCATGCTGTACTGAGGGATGGGTGGTCTGAGTCTCCTTCCCTGCCCACAGCCCTGGTCAGAGAAGTGCTTACCATGTCCACCTCTGAGATGCTGTCCAAGCTCTCCACCTGCACGTCCACGCCAACAGGGATGGCTGGGCCTGGGGACAGGGCACAATGACAGCATGGATTCTTTCCCCTTGAACTTTTACTCTACAAGAGGCAGGAGAAAGAGGCATTTCTCCTAGTACCTCAGAGTCATGTCAGATTGGGAGGTTTGGGCCATGCAAACTTGAACTATGGGAATCGGAGATAAAAGAGTTGGACTCATGGGCTGGCTGCCTGGAATAGCCCAGCAAATTAATATTAATAGTAGAAATAATAATAATAATTTTAACAAAGTGTTTTCTTATGAATCATCCAGATTATTCTGAACTGATGGTGTTACTATAGGACATTCTTCTTTGATTCCAAATGCTGTCTAAAGCTATGATGTAGACCTACGCCAAAAGCTGGGTCTGATACAAGGCATTACATCCTTGAGATGAGGGCATTTGTTTTATTTTCTGCTTGCACCCTTTTTGATTTGACCTTCTTTCATCATGGAAGCCAGCAGCTCTGTGTGGCCATGGGAAAGGTATTGCTTGGGAATAGCACCCAGAACCGAAAGTCACTGGTCAGATCCACACACCTGCATCTTTGCTATGTGATAGACTAGCATATAGGGGAAACGTATATATCACAATGGCCTTAGAAACATTAGATTGGTTGTGATTTCTGGGCCATAAAAAACTTTATTAGGTTGGTGTTGAAAGCTCATGCCTGTTATCCTTGCTTCTTAGGAGGTTGAAATCTAAGGTTCATGGTTCAAAGCTAGTCCAAGCAGAAAAGCCTATGAGACTCTGTCTCCAAAATAACCAGCAAAAATCTGTACTAGAGGCATGGCTAACTGGCAGAACATCAGCTTTAAGCCAGAGTGCAAGGCCTAGAGGTCAAGCCATGGTATTAGAACAAGCAAGCAAAACAAAACAAAACAAAAAAGTATAGGTGGAGGGAGAAATCCTAATAAAGATGGCAGGTTCCTGATCTCTCCTCGCTGTTTTCAGGATACAGGTTGGGCATGGCATACTCCAAACACCATGGAGAGAAAGGTGGGTTGGATCCAACAGCTGCCCATCATGGAGTAAACAGAAACTCCTTTGAGAGCCTATTTGTTTTGAGGGCAAGGCTGACAGGGGAAAAAATTTTAAAACATGAGAATGATTTGGAAAACAAATATTTTTCTCCAGGAAAAAAAAAAAAACCCATAAGGAAGAAAACCCTATTTGACACTAAGAGGGCTGAAACCCAGCAGCCACAGGCTAAGCTTCAAAGGGCTTTAGCTTCATCTGCACAGTCATTATTTTCTCAAGCTATTTTCATTTAATTAAATGCAGCAGACCACGTTCTGTCCCCACACATGTACCCAGAGTTCATCTGCCAGCTCCCAAGTGAGAGCAAATTTAGTTCAAGGTTTTCAGACTGAATTTCCGAGAATTTTCAGAGGGGCAGTTTGGGGCTGTGGCTGCCTGGTCTTTGACCTCGAGTCCTCCTTCTCAGAAGTGCCTTCAAGGACAACAGGCTAGCCTAGCCTGGCCACCCGCCCATAGGCACTCCTAAGAATGTGTTCAGCAGAACACAGGGCAAGGAGGACAAGTCTGATCAGTAAAGCCAGAGAATCCCTGGGCTTAATTTCCTGACCACAGACAGACAGAAGGATATCTTAGAAGCCAGTAGCTCACACCTAGAATCTAGCTGCTCAGAAAGCTGAGATCTGGAGGACACCGTTTAAAACCAGCCCAGAGAGAAAAGTTCAAGAGACTCTGTCTCCAACACAACTATTAGAAAGCAGGGCTGGAGATGTGGCTCAAGAGGTAGAGCACTGGGCTGGGGATATGGCCTAGTGGCAAGAGTGCTTGCCTCATATGCATGAGGCCCTGGGTTCAATTCCCTAGCACCACATATACAGAAAATAGCCATAAGTGGCGCTGTGGCTCAAGTGTCAGAGTGCTAGCCTTGAGCAAAAAGAAGCCAGGGACAGTGCTCAGGCCCTGAGTCCAAGCCCCAGGACTGGCAAAAAAAAAAAAAAAAAAGAGGTAGAGCACCCAGCAAGCAAGATGAACAAGTATGAGGCCTTGGATTCAAAACCAAGAACAAAAGGAAAGAAAAGAAAGAAGGAAGGAAGAAAGTAAGGGAGGGAGGGAGGGAGGGAGGGAGGGAGGGAGGGAGGGAGGGAGGAAGGAAGGAAGGAAGGAAGGAAGGAAGGAAGGAAGGAAGGAAGGAAGGAAGGAAGGAAGGAAGGAAGGAAGGAAGGAAGGAAGGAAAAAAGAAAAGAAAGATGGAAAGGTATCCGCACCGGAGTGTGCCTCTCCTACCTCCGAAGCCAGGCCTCATGCTGAAGTCATGGTCGTCAATTCTCAACAGCTGCTCTGACTTTGTCAGAGGTGATTTGGTGATGTCAGGACTTCGTTTCAGAATTGGGCTGTGAGAAGAAAAAACAGGTTGACCACATGTTCCAAGCAAAAGGGATGAAAAATGTTTCTATTCTGACTTGCTCTTGATTAGTTTCCCAGAATGTTATTTTCTTCTTTTATCCACTGGATAGCCCCTCTTCCTTTCCCATTTTCTGGATAAGCAACCCAGATGATCCAAGATGACACAGGTGTTTTTAAAATAGCAGAATCCAGTCTCAAGTCTCTGATGTTGGGGGGTCTGGGAATCGGGCCTGGAAACTGGTTGTATTTAAAGCTTCTCAAAGCTGGGGGAGGGGGCTGGGGATATGGCCTAGTGGCAAGAGTGCTTGCCTCGTATACATGAGGCCCTGGGTTCAATTCCCCAGCACCACATATACAGAAAATGGCCAGAAGTAGTGCTGTGGCTCAAATGGCAGAGTGCTAGCCTTGAGCAAAAAGAAGCCAGGGACAGTGCTCAGGCCCTGAGTCCAAGCCCAGGACTGGCAAAAAAAAAAAAAAAAAAGCTGGGGGAGGAGCTCAGTGGTAGAGCTCTTGCCTGGCTTGTGCAAGGCCCTGGGCTTGATGGCAACTTCTAGAGATAGGGGTGGCTTCCTTTTTTTTTTTTTTTCTTTTTTTCTTTTTTGGTCAGTCCTGGGCCTTGGACTCAGGTTCTGAGCACTGTCCCTGGCTTCTTTTTGCTCAAGGCTAGAACTCTGCCAACTTGAACCACAGCACCACTTCTGGCCTTTTCTATATATGTGGTGCTGAGGAATTGAACCCAAGGCTTCATGTATACAAGGCAAGCACTCTACCACTAGGCCATATTCCCAGCCCAGGGGTGGCTTCCTAAATGGCTTTTAATAAGCAACCAAGACTGAGAGCTGCTGGTACTGCTTTTTTTTTTTTGTAACCAGTCAAGTGGCTTGAACTCAGGGTTCTGCACCTCTACTCCACTTCCAGCTTTAAAAAAAAAATATTAAATGGAGATAAGAGTCTCGTGCACTTTCCTGCCGGGGCTGGCTTCAGAAAACTGCAGTCCTCAGATCTCAGCCTCCTGAGTAGCAAGGATCACAGGCATGGGTCTGTCTTATTAATTCCCCTAAGGCACCTCAGGCATTTGGGGGAAGGCCGGGCTGGGGGGAATGAGTGGATGTGGCTGAACCTAGTGTCCTTGATCTTCATTGGCCACTCCGTGACAGGAGAATGGACTTATCCTTCTCAAAAGCCGCTCACCCTGTCTCCATGGAAGTCAGCTTCTAGAGTGCCTCTATGGCTATTTATATTTAATTTTTTTCTAAATAGGTAATATATTTGCAAGGCATCACTTTTTTAATGTGCTCATTCACCCTCTTCCCTCATCCACAGGTACTTCTTTTATTGCTTTCATGTTTATCTGTCCAGACTTGCTTATATAGAAATAAGTAAGTACAAAGGAATATTCTTAGCTCTTTTCTTTGCACACAATTATGAACTCTTTTATGGCCACTTGCCTTTCCTTTACTTAATAAGCCTTGGATTTGTTTCCACACCAAGTCCCTTAATCTTTTTGTGGTTGTTATTGTTCTAGTACTAGGGCGTGAACTCGGGGCCTGAGCATCATCCCTAAGCTTTTTTTGCTCAAGGCTGTTACTCTACTACTTGAGCCACATCTCCACTTCTAACTATCTGCTGATTAATTGGAGATGACTCTCATGGACTTTCCTGCCTGTGCTGGCTTTGAATTGCAAGCCTCAGATCTCAGCCTTCTGAGTAGCTAGGATTACAGGTGTGAGCCACAAGTAACTGGCTTGTCTTATTCTTTTTACACTGCAGTGGTCCATGAGTGGATATTTCATAAACCATGTCCCCGAGAGGTAGAAGTTTGGGTTTACCCCCAGTCTTTTGCCCTTACAAACAGCAACCTTGAATATCGCTCATTTGCTGATCAGCTATCTCCTCTGTAGAGAACCCAACACATACTTCCTTTTCCCCAGGATAATGGTTTCCAAACGTGAGTGTGCACCAGCATCTCCCGTGAAGCTCATTATCATCCAGATTCCTGAACCTCCATGGCCCCTACAGGGTCTGGTACAGTAGCTCTGGGAAGAGGACAAGAATTTGCATCCCTAACAAGGTTCAGAGTCCCAGATACTACTGCAGGTGATATTATTGCAGGTGACAGGGATGGTAGTCAGAAGAGAAATGTTGAAAAGCCCTAGTGCATTTTCATCCACAAGCACACACTTCTTCTTTGTCATTAGCTCAGCCCACCTCTCTGTCCTTTGCTATCTTCTTTCCTGAAGAAACTTTCTAGCATTGAGGAAAAAGCTACTGTCTCTATTCTGCAACTGCCTGCTGTGTACATTTACACAACTCATTTCTCAGAGCATGATTTTCCGACCAATTAAAGTTCAAGCTTGATGACTGGACTGGATGTGTAGAGTTAACTGACATGCCAGCTGTGGGAAGCACTTTTATGACCATAAAGTGTTAAAACAAAAGGGAAGAAGGCCTTATGGAGCCTTAGGAAGGAAGCCTAAAGTAGCAAAGAAAGTGGTTGCCCAGGGAAAGATCTGAACCAGTGAATGAAGATTAAGGACTGAGCTGCCCATGGATGTGAAGGAGGAAGGGGGGGTGTACCAGTCCCTACCACTACCCACAGTGCTCACCCAGCTGAACCAGAGCCCCTCCTATGGGATCCCTTCCTCTTGCCCTTCACCCTCTGCTTCCTGACTCTGGGAGCGGGGCCTGGGAACACTGCTGAAAATCACTAGTCTTAGCTTTCTCCATGTGGATGGAAACAGCTCTTTAAGAATCTCCTCCTCGGGCTGGGAATATAGCCTAGTGGCAAGAGTGCCTGCCTCGGATACACGAGGCCCTAGGTTCGATTCCCCAGCACCACATATACAGAAAACGGCCAGAAGTGGCACTGTGGCTCAAGTGGCAGAGTGCTAGCCTTAAGCAAAAAGAAGCCAGGGACAGTGCTCAGGCCCGGAGTCCAAGGCCCAGGACTGGCCAAAAAAAAAAAAAAAATCACTAGGATTGAAGTAGGGAGAGAAGCAACATCTTTAGAATGGTGCGTGCATTTATGGCCATACCTGCCTTGCTTGTGGGCATCTTCATGGGCTTCTCGTCTCTGTCTTTGAGGTCTACTATGAAAATAAAAAAATAGACACGTTCTAGAGACAGTCTGGGTACTCAAATCAACAAAGCATCTTTACCCTCCATATTTGTTTCAAATGGAATCAAAATAAATGTGAAAAAGAAGCATCAAAAAGTCCATTTAGCCTTTCTCTGAGCATTTTCTGAGTCCTTGTGAAGAGATGAGACAGGAGAATTAAATACTTAGTCTAGTTTGAAGAGCCCTGTCTTAAAATATGTTCCACCTAGGCCTGAAATTGATTCTATTCTTTTAAAGGATTTTTTTTCTTTTTCTGAAGGTTAATTGGAGATAATAGCCTCACAGACATCCTACATTCTGCCCAGGCTGGCTTCTAACTGTGATCCTCAGATCTCAGCCTCCTGAGTAGTTAGGATTACAGGTGTGAGCCACCAGCACTTGGCTTTTTATTTGTTTATTTGTTTTGTTTTTGTTGCCATTCCTGGGGCGTGGACTCAGGGCCTGAGCACTGTCCCTGGCTTCTTTTTGCTCAAGGCTAGCACTCTACCACTTGAGCCACAGCGCCACTTCTGGCTTTTATCTATATATGTGGTATTGAAGAATCGCACCCAGGGCTTCATGTATATGAGGCGAGCACTTTACCACTAGGCCATATTCCCAGCCCTCGCACTTAGCTTTTTAGAGGGTTCTTGAAGGTTGACATTACAACTTGAATCCCTCATCAACTATGAGGAGTAATAGATTGCCAGGTAAACTGTTTTCTCTTGGGCATCCTTGCCCTCTGTCTATTGGCATGGAAGAAAACAGAGAAGGAGCAGCAGGAGGAGGAACAGGAGTGGGGAGAGAAGGAACAGGAGGAGGAGAGACCAAAGCATTTATTGTTTATTTGCTTCCTTCTTCCATGCCAAGGACCTGTGTGTTTCTGTGTAGGAAGATCTGTGGCTTCCTGCTCCATGGGGACATCTGAGTGCCAGGTTGGCACCCTGAACTTGGCCTGTTCTCTGTGAGGAATCCTTGCAGTCCATTATCATTAGTGAAGCACTGCTGTTTCTGGCTAGATATGCACACATCAGGATGATTACATGGGGATTATGTCATCTGTTGCAAAGTAGAACAGGGGCAGGCACACGCATAGCAGGAGTGGGGAAGGAGCCACCTTACACAAAGCTGGCTCCAGTGAACTCTCAACACAAGGAAGGCATGCATTGCCCTAGCCTGAACACCTGATTACAGAAATAAGAGACTGAACAAGGAGACTGATGAGGAAGCAAGCTACATGAGCTCATGGGCCAGTGTGCAATAGAGCTGCGTGCTGACTGCGGGAGGGCTGTCCCGCCCTGCCATGTCCCTGTCAAGCTGAGTCTAGCCTAGAGGACGCTGAGAAGTAGGACCTTGGAAGTGTTTTCTGTTATTGCTAATGAATATTTTAGAAAATGTGTCTATTTCATATTCATAAAAATTGAAAAACAGATTAAGACTAAAGGAGGGGATGGAAGAAATTGAGAAATAATCTCTGCCTTCCTATATATATCCTTAAAGGGGAGAAAGAAAGAGAGAGACAGTCAGACAGAGCTGTTTGTTACTGGCTTTTAAATTCAAGTTATAATATTTTTCTTGTTTTTCATGTCACCAACATCCTTTTCCCAGCCACAGATATGTGTGTTAAAGTTAAAAAATAAATATAACATGAAACAAATAATAGGGAAGTGAACCCTACCTGAATACTTACTTAATCTGCGGGGTGATCTACCCCATAGGACATGTATTTATTGGAGTTATGCCTTACAACACCCTGTCAGGTAGGCCTTTCCAGTGTCCATTATTTCTACTAGGGGAAACTAAGACATAGAGGACTTAAATAACTTTCTAAAGGGATACAGCCAGCAGTCAGACCTAGAAAATTTGACTTGGAGGGATGAAGGCAAGTTGGACCACTGTTCTGTTGGATGATTTGCCTCCCACTGCCAGAAATGTGGTTAGGTGTGGAAGGTCTGAGCTTCCTTCACATAGAAGTGAGCATGGAACTTGCAAAAATCAGTGTTCTACATGTGTTTATTGAATAAACCAGCAGGAGGCTATAAAGGAAGAATAGACATGTCTCAAGATAATTTAGGATAACATTGGTGATTTCTGAATGAAACAATAGTGTGCTTTTTCTTTTCCATTGTGGGGCTTGAACTCTTGGCCTGGGCACTGTCCCAGAGCTTTTCTGCTCAAAGCTAGTGCTCTATCACTGTGAGCCACAATTTCACTTTGGGTTTTCTGGTGCTTAGTTGAAGATAAAAGTCTCATGGATGTTCCTGCCCTGGCTGGCTTTGAACTGTGACCCTCAGATCTCAGTCTTCTGAGTAGCTAGGATTATAGGCATGAGCAGAGTGTGTATTGTTTGAACTCCCATTTCATTTTGGCTAGAATAAAACTTCTGATCTGCTGGGGATATGGCCTAGTGGCAAGAGTGCCTGCCTCATATACATGAGGCCCTGGGTTCAATTCCCCAGCACCACATATACAGAAAATGGCCAGAAGTGGCGCTGTGGCTCAAGTGGCAGAGTGCTGGCCTTGAGCAAAAAGAAGCCAGGGACAGTGCTCAGGCCCAGAGTCTAAGCCCCAGGACTGGCCAAAAAAAAACAAAAAGAAAACTTCTGATCTATGGAGCAGGAGCTTGTTGTAGACCCGTGTGTTAGATGTAGATGGCAGAGAGGGATGGAGGCCTGTGAGGATGGAGACAAGGGGCTCATTCAGCCAATAGCAGAGCGCCTGCAAAATACTAGTTCAAGGTGCTGATTAAATTATCTCCTTGAAGCTGACACTGGTGGCTCATGCATGTAATCCTAGCTACTTAGGAGGCTGAGATCTGAGGATCAAGATTTGAAACCCAGGCAAGAAAGTCTATGAGACTCTTATCTCTAATTAACCACCAGAAACCCAGAAGTGGAGCTGTGGCTCAAAGTGGTAGAGTGCTAGCTTTGAGCAAAAAAGCCTAGGAACAGAACTAAGGCCCTGACTTTAAGCCCCGTGACTGACATGCACACACACAAAATAATAATCTCAGAGAAGGTAGACACAGTGTGTGTTTGTGTGTGCATGCGCATATGCTTTTGTGTGTGTGTGTGTGTGTGCGTGCATGTGTGAGCAGGCGCATGTATGTATGGTGGTACTGGGACTTGAGCTTAGGGCATAGATGCTGTCCCTTAGCTCTTTCACTCATGCTGGCACCATTTGAGCCACAGCTCCACTTCTGGCTTTTTGCTGGTTAATTGGAGATATGAGTGTCATGGACTTTCCTGCCCAGACTGGCTTCCAACCATGATTCACAGATCTGAGCCTCCTGAGTAGCTAGGATTAGAGATATGAGCCACCAGTGGCTAGCTGAAAACTCCCCCACCACACGCACAAAAATCCTTGTTTTATTTTAGACAAAAAAGTAAACAATGAGAGTTCATAAATTTACTAAGGAACATACAGTGAGGACTTTAAAAGTGAACTAGAGGGCTGGGAATATAGCCTAGTGGTAGAAGCACTGGGTCCAATTCCTCAGCACCACATATACAGAAAAGGCTAGAAGTGGCGCTGTGGCTCAAGTGGCAGAGTGCTAGCCTTGAGCAAAAAGAAGCCAGGGACAGTGCTCAGACCCTGAGTTCAAGCCCCAGGACTGGCAAAAAAAAAAAGTGGACTAAAAACCTTCAGCAGGGGAAAAACAAAAAGCAAAATCAAACAACTTTCCCACAGTACTGAGGATCAAACCCAAGGTCTCACACATTCTAGGCACTTATCACTTGAGCGACTTTCTTTTCTTTGTATTTTTCTTTTTTTCTTTTTTTGGCTAACTCTGACAAGTCCTGAACTTTTCTTCTATTTCTGCCTTTTGAGTATTTGAGATTACCAGCATGAGTCAAGAGGCCTTCGTTTGTGACAAGGAAGCAAGGACTGGCTAATGAAACCCTTTGTGTAGTCCTGGCATGGTCCTTGCTTCCTTCCTCTCCTTCTGACCTCACTTAGGACCACTGAGGGCATGGGAGCCTGTGTAGCCCCAGCCTGACTGCTTGGCAATGTATCTCCAGAAGGGTGCACTTATTCATGTGCATAAAGTCAGCCAAGGCCATCCCATTCAGCCAAAAGATCTCCCTCCTGATCCTGCCCTGCCCATCCCTATTGCCATATGCATTACTACTTCTCACAAGGGAGCAGTCGCTTCCTGCCATGGCCTCCTTCTTTAGCCCAACCATTATACCCATGCCTTGAAATGAAAATCACAACTGTGCCATGTCTCACTTCCACGATCAAAAACCCCCAAAGTGGCTACAGCCGCTGGGCATGTAAGAAGAACAATTATAAGCCTCCCACCCACTTTTCCAACCTCCCTGCCACTCTGTCCCAATTTATCATCATCATCATCATCATCATCATCATCATCATCATCATCTTTAACTAGTTGTGCCATCTATGTTACCATCTAACAAAGCAGTTTATGAATAGAATGCACTTCGATCAATGTTACCTCTTTCTACATTCTCAACCATCTCTCTCAACCCACTCCTTCCTTCACTTTTCTTAAGTTTTTAGGATACACACTGAATTCTTACCTGTCCCAACTTCTTGCAGTTGCTTGTTTCATGTCTATTCTTTGCTCCTATGTCCTGACCATCTAGAACCATCTTTCCCACCAGTCTTCACATTGGGTCTTCCACAGCCACTGCCATGGACTTCCAGATAAATAATCTTTCCTCTTGGAAGCACTCTTGCTTTTTCTCCTTTCCACTGGATTCTTCCCACTGGATTCTTCATGTGTTTTCATTGGGATCGGTATTTGCCACCCTGTGTGGCACTCTGTGACTACCCCTCAGGTCATTTGTCTTAGTCTATAAAGCCCGAAGCAGGGTGTAGAGTTGACTTTACAAAGAAGTGTACAGAATGTGGAAGGAGAACAAATTGATGTGTTCCACAAAGTTAAATCAACCAATATGAAATGTGGTAGCTAGATTCAAACACATGCTCAAGACAATGCTATAAAGTTGGGCTGGGAATGTGGCTCAGCGGTAGTGCTTTCCAAGCATGCATGAAGCCCTGGGTTAAATTCCTCAATACCAAATAAACAAAAAAAGCCAGATGTGGCACTATGGCTCAAGTGGTAGAGTGCCAGCCTTGAACAAAAGAAGCTCAGAGACGGTGCTCAGGCCCTGAGTTCAAGCCCCAGGCCTAGCACATACACACTAAATAAATAAATAAAAAGAAACAACAACAACAAAAAAAAACAGAGCTAAAGCCCTAGGCCAAGATAGGTGAGAAATTTAAGGATTCTGTAGTACAGAAAATCTGTATTATAGGAACGAGGCCAGAAGACAGGACTGTCTTCATGTTCCTAAAGGATAAAAGAGAATCCTAGAAACAGCTGAAAAGATGTTCCACGTAGATTTCTGATCATGTTCTAGAACCTTGATTACAGAAGCAACATTGGAACATTGCAGGGTTGGATCAGGTCAGTAATATCAACCATTGTCTGGACTGAGCAAGATCTCCTAAACTGTTCCCAAGTCTCTGGACAGGGTCCCAGGTGCATTGTCCAGGGTCTGACATGCACAACTGTCCTCAAACAGAACAGCTCCTAGTGGGGATAAGGCTCCTGGTGGACTAAGAATCTACACAGACATGTCTAGCATGGTGAGCATTTAGCAATGCCCAAAGTATGCATGCATTGGATCACATTGGCATTCTCACTATTAGGAGGCAACCTACACACTAGGCTTGGAGTTTGGTGATGGGTTCTTGGCTTGCCTAGAATAACTACTGTAAATGAGTATGGAATTATTAAGGAACATGTATACCCAGGCTCCATCTTAGCAGGGAGGCACCTGCCTTCTGGGCTGTGTTAAGCAGTGAGGGGTTAGTAGTAGGTGCTGAAGATCTTGTTCTATAGAGAACCTTCCCAGAGAGCATGACAATCAAGCAGAGGCTTGAGGAGATGGGAGCCATGCAGATGCTGGAAAGGAGTTGCTCAGAAGAGGCAGAACAAGGGCAAAGGTTACCATGTAGAACTCACTGGAAGGAACAGCTAGGATGGTGCAGCTGTTCTGTGGACACAGGAGAAGGGAACTCAGACAGAAGACTGAATCAGATACCTGCACTTGCTTTGCTGTCTAGCTAAGGCTGAACAGAGGCTGGTCTCCAGGTTCTGCTATGGCTCCTGGGTGACACCGTTCACTTAGGAAGTCAGCACCATGTCTGGAACTTGCTTTTCTGACTAAGGGAGACGTGGAAATTTCTCCTCTCCTGATCTGTGTCCTCTGCTGGGAAATGAGGCATTGAGTTACAAGATGGCATTGAGAGAATTCAAGACTATTCTAGAAGAAGGCAGAATGTGTGAGAGGTGAAAGGCACTTTACAGCTCCAGTCCAATTAGCTGAAGGTGGTGTGAGATAGGTGTTGGCTTCCACACAGACTATTTGCATGTAGTTTTAATTTGAACTCGGGTCCTTGTACTTGCTAGACAAGTGATCTACCACTTGAGCCATGCCCCTAGACCTTTGCCTTTTTTTTTGCCAGTCCTGGGCCTTGAACTCAGCCTGAGCACTGTCCCTGGCTTCTTTTATTTTTTTTTCTCCTCAAGGCTAGTACTCTGCCACTTGAGCCACAGCGCCACTTCTGGCCATTTTCTATATATGTGGTGCTGAGGAATCTAACCCGGGGCTTCATGTATACGAAGCACTCTTGCCACTAGACCATATTCCCAACCCACCTTTATGCCTTTTTAAAAGTTAATTTCCAGATAGAGTCTCATGCTTTTGCTTAGGCCTGACCCAAACTTCAGCCTTCATAACATTTAAATAAGCTTTGGGTAGATTCTCCTTCATGGTATGAGTTGAAGGCCTGAACAGGAAAGATAAAGGTTTCCCAAGGAACGAATTTTGTTCCAAGACTGCTTCTTAGCTCAAAACAACATCAACTCCTGCCAGAATCTCTAGCCTGCTAGCTTGCCTTGCAACTTCAGACTCAGCAGCCTCATTCTTTCTTAAAGTAAATTTCCTAAAATTAATGTTTCTTTCATATATAAATGGATATGTGGATGAAAGGATGTGTGAATGGATTGGATAGATGAATAGATGTATGGATGAATGGTGAATGGATGGATGATTGGATGGGTGGATAGATGAGTAGAGAGGTGGATGATTGGTGGATGGATTCATGTGGATGCACATGGGTATGCATCTATACACACTGTTGGTTTGTTTCTCTGAGGTCCTTGGTTCATAAGAAGCATGACCACTGTCTGACATTGAGATATGCACATCCAAGGGGGATCACAGTTGTTGCTGGTGTGAAAGGATCAGACAATGGCTGGTGTGGGAGCAGCTAGGCAGGACCAGCCCGGCTCTGACTTACCAACTCTTCCTATCTACTGACATTCAACTGCTTTTAAGTTAGGAAATTATTTTCTCGTGAGTCCACTTGAGTTTTTTATCTGCCCAAAAGCTTTCTGTTTCCATTTTATGATGGTGGGAGAGCACAGGAAGTGGAGAAGTGGAGGGAATGGGATTGTGGCACAAGTTTTTGTACCTTTTCAGGCTTTGTTATCTCATCTTTAAATGAAAGTTTTCAAAGGTCCCTTTAAGAGCTAACATTCTGGAAGAATTCTTTGATGTGTGTCTGTCTACTGCTAAGCTGCCAGCCATTGAGGGAAAAGGAGATTTATGTTGCTTACCTTGCTCTCATAAGCCCAGAGTACAGCATCTAGACACAATTGTTGAATGAATGAATGAGTACAGGAATAGCAAAGGTAAGGATTCACTTACATATTTATGTGCAACATTTCTTTCTGTTATTTAAAAAAATGGCAGTGCTAGAATTTGAACTTAGGGCCTTGTGCTCATGAGGCAAATGCTCTACTGCTAAGTCACACCTTTGGCCCTTTTATATTGGGAGGGGGAGGTTAGAGTCTTGATTTTGCCCTGGTCCAGCCACAGATCATGATCCTTCCATTTCTACCTCTTGCTGAGATTAACAGGTGTTTGTATCACCACTTCAAGTTGTTCTTTGTAATAAGGTCATGGTAACATTTTTGACTGGCGATCTCCCCTTTCTACCTCCCAAACCATTGGGATTATAAGTGTGCACCACCATGCCTGGCCCTATGTCCAGCAGCTCTTTACTGGTACAGGTAGAGTTCTCAAGGGGCAGGAGGGCTTGCCAGAGGAGGCAACCTCTCTGCTAAATCCCAGAGGAAGATGAGAAATGAGGAAGAATGAGAAGAAAGAGAAGGGTACAGTGAACATGGGAGCCACAGGTGCAGAGGCCTTAGAAAACTATAGGATGAGGGCTAGACAGTAGGTAGGCCGAGACAAGACCGAAGAGCAGAGTGAGGACTCAATAGTTCAAATTTTCTGGATAACAAAGGGACAAGAAAACGCTACTAACTGAAGTTTCTGTTATCTTTACCTAGTATACTTTCAGTTCACAGGTTTCTTACAACTCTCTCTCTCTCTTTCCTCTCTCTCTCTCGTATTTTTAGTTTTTGGTGGATCTCTGGTCCTCACATATGTTAGGATGGCACTCTTACCACTGAGCCATGCCTCTAGCCCTGGTTTTTGCTGGCTATTTTTGAGATAGGGTCTTGCTTTCTGCCTGGCCACTCATCTGGGTGCAAACTGCCTGTGTTAGGCTTCTCACATAACAAGGATGACAGACAGGTGTCACCACATCCAGTGCTTTGTTGAGAGGGGTGACCTCAAGTAGCAATCTTCCCAATCTTGGCCTGGCAGGTAACCAGGATCAGAAATGGGAACCATCAGTGCCCGACTACATCAGTCTCTTGTTGATGTCATTAGTGGCACTTGGTTGCTATATCTTCTACCTACTTAATTCTGACTTTGGTATGACCTGCCCCTGTTGATCCCCTGTCCTTCTGAGAACCCTCCCTGATCCACTGAGATGCCTCCTCTCGGGGCCAGTCTCACAGGGATTTAGTCGCTGCGAAGTCACTGTGCTGTAACAAGCACCAGGTAATGATCACAGAAATATCTCTGCATCTCTCACTCTGCTTTGTCCGCTCGGTGCTCACTTCTCAGCTTTCCTGGCTTTCACTTTCACGGAGTCCTCTTTCTCTAACATTTTTTGTTTGTTTGGAGGTACTGGCGTTTTAACTCAGCTTCCTGTTTACTACACAGATGTTCTACCATTGGAGCTAGATCTCTGGCTTTTTCTGCACTAGTTATTTCTGAGGTAGGGTCCCATTTTTTGCCCAGGCTAGCCTGAACCTGATCCTTTCTTGTTGTTTTTTTTTTTGTTTTTTTTTTTTGTGGTGTGTGTGTGTGTGTGTGTGCGCGCGCGCCAGTCCTGAGCTTGAATTCAGGGCCTGGAACTGTATTTGAGCTTTGTTACTAAAGGCTAATGCTTCAACGCTTGAGCCACAGCTAAGTTTCTGGCTTTTGTGGTGCTTAATTAGAAATAAGAATCTCATAGGGTGGGAATATGGCCTAGTGGCAAGAGTGCTTGCCTCTTATCCATGAAGCCCTGGGTTCAATTCCTCAGCATCACATATATAGAAAAAGCCGTAAGTGGCGCTGTGGTGCAAGTGGCAGAGTGCTAGCCTTGAGCAAAAAGAAGTCAGGGACAGTGCTCAGGCCCTGAGTTCAAGCACCAGGACTGGCAAAAAAAAAAAAAAGAGTCTCATAGACTTTTCTGCCTAAGCTGGTTTTGAACCGTGTTCCTCAGATCTCAGTCTCTTCAGTAGCTAGGATTAAAGGTATGAGCTATCAGCACCCAGTTGGTCCCCTTTTTTATACTGTGATTTTCCTTTTTATATTTTCCACATAGCTGAAATGACAGCTTTTTCTGTTGAGATGAAGTCTGGCAAAATTTTTGTGAGGAGTGGCCTCAAATCTTGATCCTCCTGATTCCAGCCTCATAAGCAGCTATGATTATACCTGTGGATCCTTCCTTTCTCCTGGCTCCTCTCCTCCTCTAACTCCTTAAATGTTGCTTTTCTCTGAGGTCTGTCTTTTTTTTTTTTTTTTTTGCTAGTCCTGGGGTTTGAACTAATGGTCTGAGCACTATCTCTGGCTTCCTGGCTACTTTTGGCTCAAGGCTAGCACTTTACCACTTGAACCACAGTGCCATTTCTGGCGTTTCTATATATGTGGTGCTAAGGAATCAAATCCAGGGCTTCATGTATGTGAGGCAAGCACACTACTAGGCCACATTCCTAGCCCTGAGGGCTATCTTTGATCCTGTTCTTATTTCATGTGACATGCCAGCTCTGGGTACCTCACCTACTACTGCCTCTGAGGATTCCCTTTAAGTGTCCTGAGCTACTAATTTACATCACTTGCAGTGCCTGGGCAGGTAGCTCCATATATCTTATGAGTGCATGCAGTTCCGTGTATTCTTTAATCCTCAAACCTGCTCACCTGGTTACCACACAATCCAAATGTCTGCTAGACACTCACTTTAAACTGTTTTCTTACCCAGAAGCCAGTCAAACCCTGGCCATCCAAGCTCTCTCAGAGTTCTCGACTCCATCTTCCCCCATCTCTGCTCCTTCTACCATTTATATATTTCATTCAGCTTTTCATCATCTTCGCCTCCCTCAGGTATAGAGCAGATTGCACTCTTCCCATTCATCTACCACAGTGTGCAAGCAACAGATTACTCTGAAGTGGAAATCTGCTGAGACCTTTCAGATCCTCTGAGCCTTCACAGTAAATATAAATCTTAGCATAGAGAGAACACAGGACAGAGGTTCTCTGGACTTCCAGTAGGATCCTTTTGCTTTCCCAGAGCCTGACTGGCATTTTCCAGGGGCATATTATAGAACAGAATGTAGGAAGCTCTGGATATATTTGGCTAAGTTTCAAAAATGAAAAGTGGACCCAATTAATAGCCCATACCCTAAACTTTTACATACCCTGAACCTTCAAAGAGCTCTTTCTTTCTTTCTTTCTTCCTTTTTTCTTTCTTTCTTTTAATGCTGAAAGATACAGTGATTATTTCCTTTTTTTTTTTTTTTTTTCCTTTTTGGTTGTACTGGGTAGATCTCTGGGCCTTGCTTTTTGCTGGTCATTATGGAAAGGCAGTCTGGCAAAGTTTCCTGCCTGAGATGGCCTCATGCTGGCCTTGTCTTTGAAGTAGCTAGGAGTACAGGTGTGAACCACTGACACCTGGCTTGAAAATCAATTTTTTTTTTTTTTTTTGGCCAGTCCTGGGTCTTGGACTCAGGACTGGCCAAAAAAAAAAAAAAAAAAAAAGCATGTATATTTTACTCTCTAATTCTGGGACTAAGACAAGGATAAACACTAGTTCTTTTCAACTATCATGTTAGAAGTGCAATTGAGCAAGTGGTCCTTTTCAGCACCAGGACTGATTACCACCACTACCATTCCAGTGACTACATTTGTGATGTTACAGAATCAGCCAGAGCCAGTACTGTGAGCTACAGCCAGCTGTTCCGTAGTCTCCAGTAGAAGGTTCTCTCAGACTCCAGGAGGCAGGAGCCTTGAGGGAGGAGACCCACAGCCCCCAACTTACCAAAGCTGGATTTGCTTTTCTGTTACTGAACATCCCCAAATCATGTTTCTGTCTAAAGCTGGAGCTGCACTGGGAACAAAGGCTGCTACACTAAACTCAACGGACTCCCTTCCCTCCTTAACAGTAAAGGCAGAGTGCTGGCTTTGCTTGTCCCAGCATCCTAGTTATTGAATGATGCAGGCAAGCAGATGTGCGAGGCCTCACTGGCCAATCAGGAACCCCCAGGTGAGGCCTTCGTGCAGGGTGAGCCAAGGGGAGTTGCTCCCTGTGGGAGTCGCTCTGCGGTGGGTACGAACCAGACAGCACGTACTAAGTTGGCAGCTTCACCCCTGCCCCTCCCAGCTTACAGGTAGAGGACTGTCCATGATCCTTCTAGCCCTACAGCTTGGAAAGGTGGTTTGTCTTTAATTAGTTTTTTTTTTTTATGATTGAAAAGAGACCCACCTATCTAACAGACATCATCAGAAATAATAAATTGTCCCCGCAGATGTAAGTCCCATTAGTGATTTGAGAATTGGCCGATTAGTGCAGCCATTAAAGAATTGTCCTTGGTTTTCTTTTTTTAGAAAATGGTACATAAGTTTTCCCCGCCCCCCGCTGAAAAAACCTTTCACCCAGAACAATTAATAAGGCAGTTAAGACTATTATGAGGATGATGCTATTCAACCTAACATCATTATAAAGGAAAACATAATTCTAACTTCTTAAAAGGAGAGGAGGAGGGCATAAAGGGAAAGAACGAAAAAGGCCTCACAACACAGGGAAGCTGGAAATGATGCTTGATTTGTGCTCACTTTTCCTGCACCCCTCTGTCTCCCACGGATCCCCAATACCCAGAGTCCACTCACCTGCCTTTCTTACCCATCTCCTGAGCTTCTCTTCCTGGCCAAGACATTCGGCTCTCAGCAACCAAGACCCATCCGCACCACAAAAGGATGATGCCAAATTTCATATTCTGCACAGCCCGCATGGATTTCCCAATCCAAACTGCTCTCTCAAGAAATCGCAGGAAGGAAACGGATGCTCTTTTTTTTCTCTCCTAAGACATTATTGGTCTGTTCCTTATTAGAAGGATGTTTACTCGTGCAAAAAAAAAAAAAAATCAACCAGCAGTATGTAATCTGGCGAGCAGGAGAAAGCAATTTCCACTAAACCTATAAATCCTCCTACGTCAGATGGCAGGGATTTTCTGAACTGAGGTTGGATTCCTGTGTCCCTGTGGAACAATTATTTTGGCTAAATTAGTTCATGAAATGTAGTGAATATATTGGTGAAAGTCTGTGTTATCTGGTCCATTGAATAGAAGGAAGTGAAAACTACTAACGCATTTTCAAAATGAAAACGGGCCAGAGGTGCTGCACTGTTTTGCATGCCAGGCTAACAAGCTCCTCCCTGATCTATTTTAAGCTTCCGGCCATTATTTGCTTTGCTGAGGGCTGGATTTGGTGAGCTCCCTGCCCCCACATCTTCCTGGGACTCTCTTAACCTCTCCCACTGGTACCTGAATGGGCCAGGAGGCTGAAATTGAGAGGCAAGTGGGAAAGAGGGTCCTTTATGTTTATTCTTTTTTAACTTTACTTTTATTGTTATTTTAGAAGTGATATAAGCAGGGTTACATTTACACGTCAGGTACTAAGTACATTTCCTTTCATATAGTGTCATCTGTTCCCTCCTTCTCTCCCATTCTTTCCCTCCCATCTCCACCCCCGAGTTGCATAGTTCAACTTCATCCATGTTCAGTGCGCTCCACTGCTGCACTTCTTCACTCTTTTTCCTTGGATTCTCTGACCTCCCCCCACCCTCCCACAGATGTGTATGTGAATACACCACATATAAGGTAAAGAATATAGAATTATCAGAAAAAGAAAAAACAAATTAAGAAAAAGTCCTTTGTTACCATATCTTTGGAGTTCATTCAATAGATATATATGTGTGTGTGTATATATATATATATATGAAGAGGTGGTGGGGTATAGCACCTTTGTGATTCTCTCCTAAGACTATCCTCTTTTGGTCTCATTGTATGTATCTAGAATCCTGTGTGATTTGTGCAATTTAGATCTAACTTCTGAATACCAGGGAGAACATGTGCTATTTGTTTCTCTGATCTTGGCTTACCTCATTTAACATGATTTGTTCTAGTTCCACCCATTTCCCTGAAAATGCCATTATTTTGTTCTTTCTAATGACTGTAAAATTCCATTGTATACAGGTACCACATTTTTTGATCCACTCATCTATTGTGGAGCATCTGGGCTGTTTTCATATCTTGGCTGTTGTGACTAGGGCAGCAATGAACAGGGATGTGCAGATGTCCTTATCATATCCTGGCTCATGATATTCAAGGTAGATGCCAAGGAGTAGTATGGCTGGGTTGTAGGGAAGGTCTATGTTTAGTTTTTTGGGGAACCTCCAGACTGCTCTCCAGGGTAGTTGTACTAGTTTACATTCCCACCAGCAGTGCAGTAGGGTTCCTTTTTCCCTACATCCCAGCCAGCATTTGTTGTTGTTTGCATTCAAAATATGGAATATCAGGGTTGTTTTGATTTGCATTTCCTTTATGGCCAGGGATGATGAGCATTTCTTCATGTGTTTCTTTGCCATTCTTACTTCTTTGGAGGAGTCTTTTAGCACCCTTTCCCATTTAGTAATTGGTGTATTAAGTTAGGGAGGGATTAGTTTCTTGAGCTTCATGTATTCAATTCTAATATTCAATATTATATCTTTGATGTTTTGCTGGTAAAGATCCTTTCCCAATTGGTTGGCTGCCTTTTTAGTTCAGTAACTATGTCCTTGGCTGTGTAGAAACTATTTATTTTGATGTGGTCCCACTTGTCAAGTCTCTCTGCTACCTGTCATCTGAAAATAGGCATAGTTTACTTTCTTTTTTCCCCTATATTAATCTTCTATGTCCTTTTCTTGCCTTATTGTTCTGGATAAGAATTCCAGAACTACATGGAAGAGGAGTGGAGAAAGTGGGCATCCTTGCCTTGTTCCTGATTTTAGGGGAAATGGTTTTAGTTTTTCCCCATTTATCATAATGTTGGCTATTGTTCTGTCATATGTAGCTTTTATTGTTTTAAGGAACATCCCTTCAATTCCTAGTTTCTCTAAAGCTCTTAACTTGAATGGATGTTGTATTTTGTCGAAGGCTTTTTCTGCATCTTTGAGATGATCTTGTGGTTCTTGTCCTTGGCTTTGTTGACCTGGTGAATTGCATTTATTGATTTGCATGTGTTAAACAAGCCTGGCATCTGTGGAATGAAGCCTACTTGGTCATAATGTATGATTTTTTTAAAACTTGTTTCTGTATTTTGTTGGATAATACTTTATTGAAGATCTTTGTATCTGTGTTCATAAGAGAAATTGGTCTGTAGCTCCCTTTTTTTTTTGTTGGATCCTTACCTGGTTTGGGGATGAGTGTGATATTGGCTTCATAGAATGATTTCAGAATTGCTCCCTCTGCTTCTATGTCACAGAAAAGCTTGAGGAGTACTGGTATTAGTTCATATTTAAACATCTCATAGAATTAGTTCATATTCAAACATCTCAGTGGTGAATCCCATCTGGGCCTGGGCTTTTCTGGGAGATTTCTAATTACTTCCTCCTTCTTGTTGCACGTTATTGGCTTGTTTAGCTGTTTATATCTTCTTGGCTCAGTTTTGGCAATTTGTATGTTTCTAAAAATTCATCCATTTCTGCTAAGTTTTCCTACTTTAGTGAGTATAGGTTTTGAAAGTACGTAGTCCTTTATAATCATTTGGATTTCTTGGATGTATGTTGTAATGTTTCCTGTGGCATTCCTGATCTTATTGATTTGAATTTCCTCTCCTCTTTTTTTTTTTTTATCTTGCAAGTGGTTTGTCAATTTTATTAACTTTTGTCCAAAAAAACCTAACCTTTTGTTTCATTGATTTTATGTATGGTTTCTTTTAGTTTTTATTTAGTTGATTTCTGCCCTAATCATTATATCTCTCCATCTAGTAGTTTTAGATTTGATGTTTTCTTGTTTTTCTAGAAATTTTATTTGCATTGTGAGGTTATTTACTTGAGCTAATTCTGTTTTCTTCGTGTGTGTTTAGAGCTATGAACTTTCCCCTCGGCACTGCTTCTTCTGTATGCCAGAGGGTCCATTGTGATGTATTTTCATTTTTATTGAACTTTCCAATTTCTTACTTAATTTCTTCTGTGCCCCAGGTGTAATTCAGTAGTGTGTTATTCAGCCTCCATGTGTTCAAGTGACTTCTGAAGCATGTTTTGTTGTTGAGAACTAGTTTGATTCCACTGTGTTCAGATAGGATGCAAAGAATTATGTCAATCGTCTTGTACTTGCTTAGGTTCTTTGTGTGTACTATAATACAGTCTATTTTGGAGAATGTTCCATGGGCTGCTGAGAAGAGTGTGAATTGGGTTGCTGTTGGGTGGAATAGTCTGTAGATGTCTGCTAAGTCCATTTGAGTTATGGTGTCATTTAGTTCAGAGGCTTCTTTGGTTATATTTTGTTTGGTGAACCTGTTCTTTGGTGAGAACAGGGTATTAAAATCTCCTACTATTGTTGTGTTTGGGACTATCCTGTTCTGTAAGTCCAGAGGTATTTGCTTAATTTATTTTGGTGCTGCCAGGCTCGGGTTGCCTCCCCTGGTGCGGAGATCCAGGCTCTGCTCTGCTCTAACCGCTCCCTTTCTCACCCTCTCCCTGGTCACCCGACCCACAGGTAAGGCCAGAGTGGAGTGGGGGGCTCAGGAAAGACCTCAGGTACACATGGCCATACGAGATCGCTTTACCCCCTCCTTACCCATGAAGAAAACCAGGCATACGCGGATCTCGGAGATGCTTCAAGAGCAAATCTGATTTAATAAGGGAGGGGCTAGTAGCTGATATAGTAGAAGGTGACAAGAGAAGGGGTCATCAACCAGAGAGCTGGCGATAGGCTGGGAGTTTGTCATAGGACCCCATCATGAGCTAACGTCACCTAGATAGCGCCACCCCGGGGGTGAAAGCCCGCGAGATTGGGGGGCACATGGGCTGGCGAGAAAGTTTGGGGGCTGGTTGCAAAGCCAGTTCTTCTGGTTCCGGGCCCAGAGAATTGTGGCCTGCTTCCGCATTCCCCCAGGGCTGGGGGAAGGGCGGCGTCTGGGGCGCCCTCTCCGTTGCCCTTCCCCCTCAAGGCCAAGGCTGAACCCCAACATGGTGCTCTGTTGTTTGGTACATAGATATTGACCATTGTGTTTTCCTCTAATGGGTCATTCCCTTATTACTATGAATGACCTTCCTTGTCTCTTTGTACTGATTTTAATGAGAAGTCTATTTTATCAGATATCAATATGGCTACTCCTGCCTTCATGCATGGTGCATTTGCATGGAAGATCTTTTTCCATCCTCCACTCATGGTTTGTTTTTATCTTTGACTGTGAGATGGGTCTCTTGGAGAAAAATAATTGGATAGATCTTGGTTTTTGATACAATCTTTTTTCTCTCTCTTTTGATTGGGGAATTGAGCCCATTAATGTTTAGAGTTATTATAGAGAGATGTGTCATGTTTCCTGTCATTTTCTTGATTTCCTGTATTTTGCTTCTTTATTTTTCCTACACTTACTAAATTGGTCTTCTAGTGATTTTTGTCTCATGTATTTCCTTGATTTTGATTATTTTCTTCAAATTGTATACTTCCCTTCATGTAAATGATAGCTTTTCTGGGTACACTACTTTGAGTTGGCAGTTGTTTATCTTCAGAACTTGGATTATACTAGTCCAGGCTCTCCTTGAGTTGAAAGTTTGTGTGGAGAGATCTGCAGAGATTCTGATTTCTTTTCCATTGTAATATAGCCCCTTCTTTGATTTTGCATCATTTAAAATAAACTCCTTCCTATTCAAGTCTAATGTTTTTGCTATGATGTGTCAAGAAGTGTTTCTTCTTGGATCCTGTCTTCTGGGGGTTCTGTATGCTTCGGTCAGGTGGCTGAGATTTTCTTTCTTAAGATTGGGAACGTTCTCTGTTATCATTTTTACTGAATTAGTTTTCAATGCCATAGCACCACTTCTGGCGTTTTCTATTTATGTGGTACTGAGGAATTGAACCCAGGGTTTCATACATGCTAGGCAAGCACTCTACCACTAAGCCACATTCCCAACCCCACCTTTAGTATTGACTTCCTCCCTTATCAATCCATCTATTCCTAAATTTGATCTCTTGGCTGAGTCTGCCAATTCGTTTGTAGGTTCTGAGTGCTTTTTCCATACCTTTGACTTTTGTTCTAGGTCCTCTGTTTTATCCTTGACTCCTGACTTTCTGTTTTCTATTTCACTTTTTCTGTTACCTATGCATTCTACTGTGGTTCACAATGCAAACTGAACCTTTTATGCTCCCAAGATCAGTGTTAATTTTGTCTTTTAATGAGGTGTACAGTGTTTTAGAAAATGACTCTAGGTGCTCACCAGCTGTTACCTCACCCCTTTGGCTCATATCCAGCATCACCTGGGGCACAGAAGAAATTAAGTAAGAAATTGGAAAGTTCAATGAAAATGAAAATACATCACAATGGAACCTCTGGCATACAGAAAAAACAGTGCCGAGAGGAAAGTTCATAGCTCTAAGCATACACATGAAGAAAACAGAATCAGCTCAAGTAAATAACCTCACGATGTGAATAACACTTCTAGGAAAACAAGAAAACATCAAATCTAAAACTACTAGATGGAGAGATATAATGATTCGGGCAGAAATCAACTAAATAATGGCTTTGAACTCAGTGCTTAAGCATGGACTCCTAGCATTGAACTGCACCTTTCAGGTTTGGACAAGTTAAAGGCCAAAGGAAAGGGATTTGATGAGACAGTGATTGCAAGAGTTATCTAACCATTCCTGATGTAGCTGCATCATGGTTTGACCTAGCTTGTAACTTAAGCTGTTGCTGTAATCAATACATATAATCTTGTTGGCTTCTGGTTACTATAACAATAGAGACAGTCACCTCATAAAGAGACAAGTTTTCAGCTTGTGATCACTAGGCCTTGTTGTTTTGGGCCATTGGTGGCACATCATGAAGGGGGACTAGAAGAACAAAACCACTCACTTCATGGCTGAGAAGTAAAAAGAGAGGAAAAGACTATGATTTCACAATTCCCTTCAAAGGCACACCCACCAATAACCTAAAGACCACCCATTGGGTCTCACTTCTAAAAAGCTCTATCACCTCCAATAGCAGCATAGGCTGAGGACTAAGCATCTATTAACACAATGGACCATTGAGTGACATGTAAGATCGAAACTATAGCTACATTCACACACCAATAAATAAGATTGAAAAAAATAAGGTAGAATAAAGTGTTCTAGTGCTCATCTGTAGTCTTAGCATTTGGTAGAGGCCAGAAGATCATGATTTCAAGGCTATCCTGACCTACTTAGTAAGAATTAGTCTCTCCCTCTCTCCCTCTCTCTCTGTCTCTCTCTCCCTCCCTCCATCCTTCCTTCTCTCCCTCTCTCTATTTTTTTCATCTTTGTGAGTATTCCAGATTGATGAAAAAGGTTGCTGTGGGATACAAGATGAAGTTTCTCACATTTTGTCTTAATGTGAGATGCTTACTGTAGTTCAGGCCTTAGGAGGCAAAGAGAAGAAATTAAATGCAAATGACACAGGAGCTTCTTCCATCACGTTTGTTCTCATTTCCACAAGAGGATGGCTTTATGTCTGCTTTTAACCATGAGGAGCAGGAAAATCAATCTCTACATGAGTCCATTTCTACCTAGATAAAACCATGAGGCCACCGTTGGTAGTCTATTGAATCCCCCAGTTTTGCTTTCCATCTCAAGAAAGGTAGCAATGACTTGGATTCCAGCCTCTATTCCTGTCAGCTGCATAACAAGGTAGACTTCATAGTCGCTATCCAATCCCTGCCTAACTAGACAACATGTAACATGGACTTGAATGTCTCATAGTCACCTGGCCCTGCCATGAGCTCAGTTTAGCCCACCCCTTTCACAGTGTTCTGATCATTCTTTAGGACTTAACACTGCTTGTTCATAGAAGCCCTTCCTGACACCCCCCCCCACACACACACACATAAGTAGATGTCACTGTCATTCCAACCTCTTTTCCTTTGAAGCATTTCTCACTACTTGTTTATTTTTGAGCTCCTTAAGACATTACTTGAGAGATTGAGATCTGAAGATCATGATTTAAAGGCAGACCAGACAGGAAAGTCTGTGAGATTCTTATCTCCAATTAACCACAAAAAGCCAGTACTGGAGCTGTAGCTCAAGTAGTAAAGCACTAGCCTTGAGCCCAAAAGCTCAGAGACAGTGCCCAGGCTCAGAGTTCAAGCCCCTGGACCAGCGCGCGCGTGATGCGCGAGCGCGAGAAAGAGAGAGAAAGAGAGAGAGAGAGAGAGACCAATCTGTTTGGAAAACTCCTATGCTATCAGATAACTTGGATTTTGGATTTTTTTCCCTCCATTAGTCTAAAACTAGAAATGAGAAGAGAACAGCATCTCCCACAGATATCTTGGGTGCTGTTGGACATGTTTGAATTGCTATACTTTAATGCCTTTACTTATAGAGGAGCCCTCCAAATTATAGAGCCATCAAAGCTCTAAGAGTATGTGGAAAGTGCAGTGTCAACAAACCAGAATACTATAAACCTTAGTTCATATACATTGTGAACTGTTCACAGAAATAATACAAGCCACATCTCAACATGTAATTATGGAACATGAGCTTAAAGCAACAAGTAGTGGGTCTCAGCCACTACTTCAGTCCATCATGAACTGAAGACCTCTACTGAGCCACATGGGGACTGAAGAAAAGGCCATTGATCCATTCAGATGCTGTATCTTCCAAAACAATTTGCCATAAATATAGGCTTGGCTCCAACAGGTTTGGTTCCAGCTAGTCTAAACAGAAATGTAGTTGATCATCAAAGCAGGAATCAAAGCTATCAGGTGGTTTGATTTAGTGATTCCCTGGTGTCATCTTTTTAATCCAGATTTTTTTCCTTCCTTCCATTTTTCATAACCATTCTTTCTCTTCTGGCCATTTTACTTAATGGTTGCAACTTGACTACTTGAGCACAAAAGCTCAGAGAGTACACAGACCCAGCATTCAACTCCCAGGACTGACAAAAAAAAAAAAAAAAAATTGTATCCTGTGGGCCATGGAGGGAACACCTCTTCCCAGGACATAGAAATCAAACCCTTCTCTTGGACTGACTGGACCATGTTAAGTTACAAGTCCACCTCCTACCCAACTTATTCTGACCCAAGAGGAAGACAGGCAATGTCAAGTCAGCATCAAGTGTCTGATGACATAGTATGTCTGTCTCCAAATGGCTCTTGTGAGCAACAAAATGAAAATCAATATTGGAAGGACAGCTTTTAACCATATAGTTTCTGTACCAAGAGATATTAGAATGATGACTACCATCATCTGATGAGAAAGGAAGAAATAAAGGAAGGAAAGGAAGTGAGCTGGTTCTTCAGGAGAGAAACATACAGGTTAAAATTTGCCTTGGGTTTAGGAATAGTGCAACTTTGTCTCCCTCTGCTGGATTCACAGCAGAATTGCCCAAAGCTTTCCTTCCTTCCCAAGTCAGCCTCTAATGGCTTCTAGGCTCACACCCAACTCCATAAAGCCCCCTGGTTTCTTGCTGATACAGTATGAGATGCTTGTCATATCTCCAGGGTGGGCCTGTGGCAGGCTTTATGTTGGAAATAGAAAATGCTGTGAGATGGATGGCAATGGGGAGAAGCCCTTTATGAGGGGCTGCTTGGTATGTGGGCTTTCCTCAGCAGTGTTGAGTCATTTGAAGTACAGAAATCTTTCCTTGTGCTCCAAAACAACTCAAATGTTCATGAGTAATAATGGTTTGCTGATGAATAGTCCTTTTTACATGTACAAAGCATGTTTACATCCATGCTTCCATTTGGCCCCAAGAATAAGTCCTCAAAGGAAACATAAAATGCCTCTTCTTCTATGTCATTGATGAAGAACTCCTGGTTTTGAAACATGAAATTATTTTCACATGCCACATAAATAACAAGTTGGAAAATCTGTACATTGGTCTGAGGGCCTGGGCTTATTTATCTACTCTTCAATCTCTGTTCCTTTCTGAAATGAATTTCTGTGAAATGATCTAATTAACAACATGATCTTCCCACTTGCCATATTGTTCAACAAGGCATTTTGATGACAATTCAAACATAGAGTTCATTCCAGATTTCTCCCTGCTAATTGCAGAAGCTGATTTCTTTCATTGAAATATGGGCATTTGCGCAATGGTAATGATAGTCTTTGAATAAGAAACCACATTTGGGAATTTTATTGAGTCTTAGAAAAGAATATAATTTAATTTCATGCAAACATAAACCATAGGAGGTTTTCTTTACTTTTTTAGTGGTAGTAGGGTTTTGAACTCACAACCTTGTGCTTGCTAGGAAGGCATTCAACCACTTGAATCATGCCCCCAGCCCTATTTTTCACTAGTTATTTTTAGAATAGGGTCTCATTTCTGGCCCTAGCATGTGCCTAAGTCACCATCTGCCTTGGGCTTGCCATCATTTCTGGACTTACAAGAGCATGCCACCTCACTCAGCTTCCCCCCATTGAGATGGGGTGTTCTGGACTTTTCTGCCAGGACTAGTCTGGAACTGTGATCCTCCTAATCTGAGCTTCACACATAGTTTGGGGTGACAGGAACTCACTGCTGCACTCAGCTATAAGTTGAGAAGGGGGGTCTCTTTAACTTTTCTCGCAGACTTGTCTTCCTGACCTCAAACTGAAAGCCTCCTAGTCTCAGGCTCCAAAGTGGCTAGGATTACAGGCATGACGATGGGCCCCTGGTTAAACAACAAAAATTAAATTGGGCTCATGGGAAAACGTACAATAGAAAAGAATATCTTAACTCAAGAACAGCTAATGAAATGTGAGCTGTGGGAGTTAACGTATGATTGATTTCTTTTCAAGTAACTATCTTAAATCACAGATTAACTATGCATGCACTTTCTTATCATTGTTCATTTTAAATTCTACTCTCTGACTCTCTTGAAAAGGGAGTCTTTGTTTATCATATGTCTGGAGTCTTTGCTTTAAGGGAAAGAAGAAAATACAAGGGATTTTTTATAGCCTCATACTTATCTTCTGTCCCCTTAGGCTTAGGGTAAGATGTTTCCAAGAAACCTCTGAAATCAGACCAAATCTTGCTCTCTGCCTTGCTACTCAGGAAAGCACCCAAGGCAGCTGGGATGTGAATATAAATTACAGGCCAGTGGGGGAGGGGACAGCAGTTCATCACTGGCCTGTGGGGGGGAGGGGACAGCAGTTCATCACTGGTGGCTGCAGCTTACCTTAGTCCCATATAGAACCGGGCATGTTGTAGTTTATTGTAGTAGAGAGCCTCCAAGGTTAGTCTATCTCATCTGCCAAAAATTGGTCTAGATGGATTTCGTGGTGTTGGTTGCTTTTCCCAAGTCACTATAAGGTCATGGGGAGTTCTTGTTTGGGTCGCATATAGGTACGCTGGTATTTTCCTGTCTGCTTTAGTCACTGCAGGGCTAGAGCCAGCAGATCCCTGGTGGTGTGGTCTTTGGGACTGTGACTTCTGTTGTTTGTTGTATTTCCAGTTATGGGGCTTGAACTTGGGGCCTGAGCTCTGTCCCTGGCTTCTTTTTGCTCAAGGCCAGCACTCTCCCACTTGAGCCACAGAGACACTTCTGGCTTTTTCTGTTTATGTGGTGCTGAGGAATTGAATCCAGGACCTCATGCATGCTAGGCAAGCACTCTACCACTAGGCCACATTCCCAGCCCTCAAGCCTGGGTGGCTTTCCCAGTGGCCTTTTCTAAGTTGACTGCTCAGTAGTTTCAGAAACTGCTAAGTTTCACTGAATTTAGAATTTCCACAGGTCATGCATGCTCCAAAATCTCAGGAAGGAGGGAGAGACATGGAATTTTTAGACAACCTTGATTATTTTGCTTGAAATGTGTGCTTTGCTTTTGGGTCAATTTACTGGTATTATCTAATGGTCCCTGAAGTCTTTAATTGGAAAAGGAAAAGACATCCTGCTTGCTCCATTCCCCACTGTCCTCTCTAAGTCTCCACCTGGTCCCACAAGGAGCCTTTGCACTCCGCTATCCACAGTCCCTCCCAGAAGTTGGCAGCGCCTCCTGTGGCACTAGTGAAGTCTCTAAGAAGCTTGGCCAAACTCTAGGAGGCGAGGACAGAGACTTGAGTAAAGGACAAATGCTCCCTTCTTAGCACTGATGCCATGGGCACTTCCTAATCAGTTGGGCACCAGCTGTCCTGGGAAAGAGCCACATATCAGAATGCACAGCTCTGTTCCATTGTGTTAGGTGCCGATTGTCCCATAAATACAAAGGTTTTCATGGTACGCAAAAGAATAAGATTCAGCAGGGCACCAGTGACTCACGCCTGTAATTCTAGCTATTTAAGAAGCTGAGATCTGAGGATCACAGTTCGAAGCCAGCCTGGGCAAGAAAGTACCTGAAACTCTCATCTCCAAAAACTACTCACAAAAAGCCAGAAGTGGCATTGTGACTCAAGTGGTAGAGTGCTAGCTTTGAACACAAAGAGGCTCAGGAACAGTGCATTAGACCAGCAAAAAAAAAAAAAAAAGAAAAGAAAAGAAAAGAAAAAGATTTAAAGCTAGTTGTAGGTAGTTGATGCCTGTAATCCTAGCTATGCAGTAAGTTGATATCTGAGGACTATAGTTTGAAACCAGCCTGGGCAGGAAAATCCAAGAGATTCTTATCACCAATGAGCCACCAAAAGCTGGAAGTGGATGTGTGGCTCAATTGGTACAGCACAAAAAAGCTAAATGAGAGCAGGAGGCCCTGAGTTTAAGACATAATACAGGCACAAGCAAAAAAAATAGATGGCTGCAACAGTAATGTTACTATGATCCTCTAAGAAGACCAAATGGGATATGAAAATTTTAGGCAAAGTATCAGCTTTCTTCTGTTCTGTCCCAAGGATAGTACTCTAAAGAGTGTGACTACAGTAATCCACCCACGAGTACGCAAAAGCTGGAGGGTTGCCATCATGTGGGGCTGTGGGAGGAAGAGCAGCAATACTGCTCAGACAAGCAGATGGCACAATAGAAATAGCTCAGCCCCTTCCACTCAGCCCCAACTCAGCCCTACCACCTACACCTGCGTGGCCTCGGAGACGTAAACCTCGGCAGACCTTCAATTCTTCACCTGTTCCATGGGAGTAATTGCAGCAACAAAATGTGCTGATCAGTTATCTTTATTGCTCCCAAATCGAAAAATGTTGGTCAATCACACAATGAATTTCTACCTGACAGCAAATAGGGATAATTGCTGAGACTTGTAATGCAGGGCCCTTGCTCCCTCCCGTGTCCTCTCCCATCCCGCGGGTAGAGTAGCTGGGGAGTGCCCTAGTATGAGAAGCTATGGACGGTGTGTAGTCGCGAATAACGCCCACCCAGTCCCCTTACGTTTAAATAACGGACTCAGGATGCCAGGCATTTTGGGGATCACGTGGAGGGAAAATCCAAGGATTTTAATTCAGGGCGAGGGTTTATATAGCAGTAATGGCAGCAGGAAGGGGAGGGATTTGGAATGGCTAACTAGGCACAGCGATAGGCTGATTATGAGCTGTCTATGGCAGTGATGTCATGGGACTTCCTCTATAGGCGGTAGGCACATCCACAGGACCACCCCCTGGGTTCCGCCCACCGCCATCTTGGCGCACATGTGGTCCCAGGCGAGAGGCGTGGCTGGTTAGAGCCACCCTATCCTGTTCCAGATCTGGAAGAGGGTAGGAGTGGCTAACAGCGACGCGGCCCCAGGGCGGGAGAAGAGGCAGGTCTCCCGGCCTGCCCCTTAAAGCCATAGCTGGAGCCCAACAATGTAAGACTATAAATTCATCTCAAAATTGTTAGGTTGAGTGAAATAAGACAGACATAAAAATAAACCAGAATATGTGCCTTATGATTTCATATATGAAGTGGGGTTTGTTTTGTTTTGTTGTTGTGAAGTACTAAGGCTTGAACTTAGGGCCTGGGCACTGCCCCTTAGCTTTTGTGCTTAAGTCTGGCAACCCTACCACTTGAGCCACACTTCCACTTCTGGATTTTGGTGGTTACTTGGAAATCAAAGTCTCATTGGACTTAACAACCTGGGCTGGCTTTTATCTACAATCCTCAGATGTCAGCCAACTGAGTAGCTAGGATTGCAGGTATAAGCCACTAGCACTCAGCTACATAGACTTTTAGGTAGGATGTGACAAAACTAATCAACAGTGAGAGAGCTCAGAATAGTGATGAGGAACAAGGTAGGTATTGGCCTGAGGCCTGGGAGAACTTCATGAGGTGTCTTCATTGAACATGAGTACTCATGGGTACACACATTCATCAAAACTCATCACTGGGCTGAGAATGTGACTTAGTGATAGAGTGCTTGTTTGGCATGCATAAAGCCCTGGGTTCGAGTCCTCATTACCATATAAACAGAAATGGCCAGAAGTGGCGCTGTGACTCAAGTAGTAGAGTGCTGGTCTTGAACAAAAGAAGCTCAGGGACAGTGCCCAGGCCCTGAGTTCAAGCCCCAGGACTGGCAAAAATAATAATAACAGCTCATCGCTTACTACTTGTGCATTTTACTGCATATGAATCATATCTTCCTAAAAGTTTTCTGCTGTAAATCTCTAATAATAGTTTATTAAAAAGTAGCTTTTGGTGCTTGCTTGCTGGATTTTGGGTTGATGGCAGAGCCTTCTCCAGAAGTAAAATTTGCCTTGCTGAGACAATTCTGTATTCATATCTATCAATGTGACTCAAGTGGTTTTTGATGAGCATGCTTGTAACAATGTGGGGGACCCATCCAGCATCTTTCCATACAGGAGAGGTACCGGGGAGCCCTTTCCCCTAAAGGATGCGTGTCCCTCTGCCTTGTTGCTGAGGCCCTGGAGTATTGGGCAACTGGTGCTCTTGAACTGTAAATCTATACCAGGCCTGAATTCTCCCAGCAACTCGGGGAAAGGGGTCCCAGCAAGTCCTGTGGTGACCAACCAATTTCATGCAGGAACCAAAGCAAGATACACCAACACCACTGATAGGTAAAGTATTCCTTGGTGGTCAGGGAGTTGAGCATCTAGTTTGTAAGACACCTCCAGGTTCCAGTAGGGATAGCTGAACACAATGGAAGGGGAGTGGGGGTAACAAGAAACCTCCAATAAGTGGGGGTTGAGGCCTTAGAGAATTGGGCATCTAGTTTGCAAGACACCTCTAAGTTCTAGTTATACAAGAAACCTCCAGTAAGGGGTCCTGAGTACAACAGAACTGCACCAGTAACTTCCAATGGGGGATGGAGTGCCGGGGTTGTGCAAGAAACTTCCAGTGGGGGTTAGGGGTTGAGCAAAATGGTGTACAAGACATCTCCAATAAGGGGAAGTGAGTGCACTGGAAAATTTAGGCACGGAAACCTGCCAGAAATGGGAATGGGCTTTTAGGCCTAGGAAAACAACAAAGGTGGAGGAAAGGAGGCTTTTCCAGACATTTCCCTTGTTTAGTCCATTGGGGAAAATGTTATATTCAGCTTGCTATAATAAAGTGAACTTCTCTGTCATTGCCTTCCTTAATAGTCTGTTCTGAGTAGAGGTTCTGTTTGTAGTTGGCATCTTTTATGTTGTAACTCTGCCATGGCAGGTATTTTCTTAATTGTTATTGCTATAAATTTCCAAGTTTCCTGCATCTTGATGTGGTTTGTTGTATGGATTCAGTAGTCCATCTGGAAGTCTTGTGGCCAAAGCAGGTCAAAATTAGTAGGAGGATCTCACTTGTGAATCCCTTCTGCACTGGCTACGGTGGGCTATGCTGATCACATGTCCACACTAGGTTCAGCATCCATATTGACACCAGCTTGCCTAATGAGGGGAACCCACCCAGGCCAGAAGAGGAAACTCCAGACATGGCTTCAGGACTGATTGGATGGATCCGATCCTATGCCCTTAGCATAAGCTAAGCTTTTACACGAAGAACCTGAACTCAACCAATCTAAGTCAAGGGGCAGGGCCTGCTGGGGCGTAATAAATAGGAACAGCCTTCCTGCTCTGTGTGCCTGCTTCACAGATTTTTGGCTGCTGGTGCACCCTTCTGCAGAATTAAATTTTGCTTTACTGGGACAACTCTCTATTTTCATGTCCGTCGTTGAGACTCCAGTGGTTCTTGGAGAAAATACTTGTAACAGAATGAAAGTTGGAATCTGACACTACTCACTTCTGAAACCAAAAAACAAGATAATGAGTGGCCTAAGCCAGACAATTTAACATTCTTCCTAGAAGGCTCAGTTGAAGTATTCTTTTCATTGAAGTTTATAAAATTGTAGCAACAACAACACATTAGCTATCTAGATGTCCGTGTAGAAGAAGAACCTGGAGTGAATGAATGAATGAAGGGTGGGCTGCAGGCCTGTCTCCGTCACTGTCCGATCATGCCTGCACAGGGAAGTGGCTCAGTAAATGAGAGGGAGGTAGGGAGGGAGTGAATGAATGAATGAACAAACACATGAGCTCCCTGAGCAGAGCGTGTGCTCATTTAGTGGAGTGGCCGAGCGCAGCTTCCCGTTGGGTCCCTAAGGCTGGGACGACTGTCAGGGGTCAAGCAAAGGCTCCACCATGTCCCCTCACATCCCAGAATTTCCTGCCCCCTGCCGCCCGCCGACAGAGCCAGGCAGAGCCTGTGGCCTGCGGAGCAAGCACATCTTTTCTGTGGTGGAAATGGCGCGCGCACGACATAGTTGATGTCCCTGACTTTGTTGTATCTCAGTTCGGCCATCTGTGGGGCAGACGTGCTGTCCAGAGCACGGGGTCACCCCAGCCAGCCTCCCCTCCCTCGGGCGCCTAGGCCCTCCAAGATTCCTGCTGGAGTCCACGGCAGTCCTGTGAGAGGCGGGGACGAAGCGCTGCCGGGCCCCACGGGGCTGCCCTTGAGAACAGCCAGGCACCAGATGTGACTGCAGGACTGCCCCCCCCCCCACTCCCGCCTGCCTCTCCTGCTCCACGTGCCATGCACGGCGTGAACGTCCTGCCAGCTACTGCATCTTCAGCTCCGATTCCCAGCTCGGCTCAGTTCCAGCAGCCCTCTCCCCAGCTCAGACGAGCCTGGGACCCAAAGGCTGCTGGGTTCCCCCTCTCCCTTCGTCCCTCCCCTCCTCCCGCGCTCTCCTGCCCCCTCCCTCCCAGGCCCTCTGTCAGAGGTTAATCACGTTTGCTGGTGGCTGCTCGCTGGGGAGGGAGGGCAGCCTCTCCCTTGTGTGGGTGAATGTCACCAGTCACTCAAGGGAGCCCTGTGGGGCCCAGGGAGGATGCAGAAGCGCCTACTCAGAACTCGCCCGCCCGAAGGCTGCAAGGGCAGAGCTTCGTCCTTGGAGGTGCTGCAGCAGCCCAGGCTCGTTTTTTCGCTTGCTTCTTCATTATCTGCAGTCCCGTTCCCGGGCCAGCTGGGCCTCCTCCTTTCTTGGGGGTGCCCAGAGAGCCCTGGGTCACAGCAAATTGGGGGTGGTCTGCCTACCAGAGAGGTGCTGAGCCTGGGAAGGAAGGAAGCAAGGTCTAAGAGGCATAAACTTCACCAAGTACAAAAAAGAAAAAAAGAAGAAGAACCTGGAATGTGTAAAGTTCGCCCAAAGGAAATCACCACATGGTTCAGGCAGAAAAGAGTTTGTTGGGGGTGAGAGCAAACTGCTGGCCCACACAAGATGGAGGTGTGCGGAGAGAGAGGGGAAGGGAAAAGAGAAAAAGAGAGGAGAATTTTGTTGAACTGGATTATATAGGGAAAGGCAGGCGGCAAGACCACAGCAGATGCAGAAGTGATCTCAGAGCCTGGGGAACCTCTCACAGTCCCAGGGAGGTGTGGCCAGGGCAGTTCAGGAAATGACCTCGCAAATGAGGAAGTGACTTACGAGTCTGGGGTCCTTTACTGACTCACAGTTGGGATTGTCAGGTGAATACTGGTTTCCGGCAGGTGAAGAGGAAGGAGAGAGTGGTTTTTCTCCTAGGCCAACCTAACAGTATGCAATCAACAAGAACAGAGTAATATTGTGGAAGGCAACCCTCAGATCCTGAGTCCTCAATCCAAGATCCTCAGATCTAAGCCTCCTGTGTTATTAGGCTAGGATTACAGGCATGAGCCACCAGCAGCTTAATGGTGTGGATTATTAATGCACTTAGTCACACCTTGTTATTCACAGTAATGGTTTTACAATTGTATGCTTTCTTTGTCATAATATACAATGTACATGTGTGAAAATGAAACTGGGTAATGAGGGGATGGGGTAGGGCTGGGAGAGATGGGGTGAATGATAGAAAGAAAAAAGAGGAAGAAAGGACATTAAGTTGTAACTATTTATTTTACTCTAGTTTCTTCTCATTCCTGATGTATATATTTTATATTTGCATAATAACTCAATATTTAAATTCAGATGAACTTCTCTATAGTCACATTTACAGCTGTTTAGCCACAGCAGGATGCCTCATAATAGTGCACTATGGTTTATTGCTAAGAGGCTGGCTGGAGGTGACTCAAGAAACCCCTCACCACTCCTGGGAAAACACCTTAAGACCATGAATCACACTGGAGATCGTGAAGATATCACAATCTTCTTGCCCTCTCCCATCTAGTTACCAGTTTTCTTCAAGGGTGTGGAGAAGTACAGGGAATGTGGCTTAGTGGTAGAGTGCTTGCCTAGCCTGCATGGAGCCCTGGGTTTGATTCTTCAGTACCACATAAAAAGAAAAGGCCAGGGCTGGGAATATGGCCTAGTGGTAAAGTGCTCGCCTCGTATACGTGAAGCCCTGGGTTCGATTCCTCAGCACCACAAATATAGAAAAAAGCTGGAAGTGGAGCTGTGGCTCAAGAGGTAGAGTACTAGCCTTGAGCAAAAAGAATCCAGGGACAGTGCTCAGGCCCTGAGTCCACACCCCAGGACTGGCAACAAAAACAAAACAAATTTAAAAAAAAAAAAAAAAAAAGGCCAGAAGTAGTGCCAGAAGTAGAGATCCTCCAAGGTTAGTCTATCTCATATGCCAAAAATTGGTCTAGATGGATTTCGTGGTGTTGGTTACTTTTTCCAAGTCACTATAAGGTCATGGGGAGTTCTTGTTTGGGTCTCATATAGGTATGCTGATATTTTCCTGTCTGCTTTAGTCACTGCAGGGCTAGAGCTAGCAGATCCCTGGTGGTGTGGTCTCTAGGACTGTGACTTCTGTTGTTTGTTTTTGGTTGTTTTTTTTTCCAGTTATGGGGCTTGAACTCGGGGCCTGAGCTCTGTCCCTGACTTCTTTTTGCTCAAGGCCAGCCAGCACTCTCCCACTTGAGCCACAGAGACACTTCTGGCTTTTTCTGTTTATGTGGTGCTGAGGAATTGAACCCAGGGCCTCATGCATGCTAGGCAAGCACTCTACCACTAGGCCACAGTCCCAGCCCTCAAGCCTGGGTGGCTTTCCCAGTGGCCTTTTCTAAGTTGACTGCTCAGTAGTTTCAGAAACTGCTAAGTTTCGCCCAATTTAGAATTTCCACAGACCATACCTGTTCCAAAACCTCAGGAAGGAGGGAGAGACATGGAATTTTTGGACAACCTTGATTATTTTGCTTGAAATGTGTGTTTTGCCTTTGGGTCAATTTATTGGTATTATCTAATGATCCCTGAAATATTTAAGTTCAAGCCCAAGCCTGGCGAAAAAAAAAAAAAAGAATGTCTAATTCTTCACCAGGCACCGGTGGCTCATGCCCATAATCCTAGCTACTCAGGATACTGAGATCTGAGGACTCAGAGTCAAAGCCAGCCAGGGCAAAAAAGTCTGTGAGACTGTTACCTCCAATTAGCCATCAGAAAATAGGAAGTGTCCCTGTGGATCAAAGTGTTAGAGCACTAGCCTTGAGCTGAAGAACTCAGGGACAGCCCCAGGCCCAGAGTTCAAGCCCCACAACTGACTAAATACATAAATAAATAAATAAATAATGAAAACAGTATCGGTAATAATCAAGCCAGCCCAACAGCTTTCAAAGACTACTTGGAAAAGGGCCTTCAGGAGGTGATCTGTGTGTACCTGAAGCTTCGCTACAGAAAAGAACCTCAGTTGGCAAACTTTTAGCATTTAAAAGATTATTTGTAGAAGGAAAATCCCAATACCCTTGTATCTAAAGATATTACTCTTTAAAAAAAGGAAACCCTAATGTTTCCATTTTATTACTCTCAGTGTTTTCTTTTTGGAATGGAGTTTCACATTTTCCATATATGTACTTCCATCCTTCTAACCCTTACCTTCTAGTAGCTGAGATTAAAGACATAACCTTCATACTTAACCTTTTTTTTGTAATTTACTTATTAATTAAACAAAAAATTTTTGACAAGATGTTGTGCAAAATGGTACAGTTACATAGTAGGGCAGTGTGTACATTTCTTGTGATATCTTACACCCTGTTTTTCTTTCCCTTCCCTAGGTCAGGTAGACATATATACAATATACAATGTACCAAGAACATATACAATAGCCATGTGGCCTACGCCAAAGAAAATTCACCTAGGGCTTTAAAAATAATGTCGACATTAGACAATATGTCGACAGTAGTCTTAGATGAACGTACATACATAGCTTTTGAGCTATTGTATTCCCCTGAGAGGTCTATTTTTCACCTTTATATGTTGAGTAGTTGTTTGGTTTTAGTTACATACTGTTGGGTCGCTGACCCAATCCTGTGGGAAATACCATTTGAAAAGCAGTTTTTGGTTTCACAAACCTGGTCTCTACTGTCTCTCCGTCACCCCCATCTTAACAGTCATATATCAGGGAGATCATGCCCCTTTGTTTTCTGTGTTCTAGGCTTGTCTCGCTCAACATTATTTGTTCAAGTTCTGACCATTTCCCTGCGAATAACAATATTTCACCATTCCTAATCGCTATGTAGTATTCCATTGTGTATAGGTACCATATTTTTTGGATCCATTCATCTGTGGAGGAGCATCTGGGTTAATACCGTATTTTGGCTATTGTGAATTGTGCCGCGATAAACATGGAAGTACAAATGTCTTTTTGATATCTTGGGACCTGTTGTTCAAGATAGATGCCTAGGAGTGGTATGGCTGGGTCATAGGGTAGGTCTATATTGAGCTTTTTGAGAAACCTCCATACTGTTTTCCAAAGTGGTTGTACTAATTTGCACTCCCACCAACAATGGAGAAGGGTTCCTCTTTCCCCGCACCCCCTCCAGCATTTGTTGTTGCCTGAGTTCAGAGTATAGGCCATTCTAACTGGGGTAAGATAGTATCTCAGGGTTGCTTTTATTTGCATTTCCTTTACTAGCAGGGATGTTGAACATTTCCTCATATGTTTCTTTGCCATTTTTATCTCTTCTCTTGTGAAATCTCTCTTTAGCTCCTTTGCCCATTTCCTAATTGGTTTACTGGGCTTGGAGGGGCTTAGTTTTTTGAGTTCTCTGTAGATGACAGATATTAGGCCTTTGTCTGTTGCTGTGCTGGTAAAGATCCTTTCCCATATGGCTGGCTGTCTTTCTAGTTTGGTGGCTATGTCCTTAGCTGTGCAGAAACTTTTTAATTTGTAGTAGTCCCATTTGTCGAGTCTCTCCCCTATTTGTTGTGCCCCTGGGACTATATTCAGGAAGTTCCTGCCTGTGCCTATAAGTTCTAGCGTCTTTCCTACTCTTCAGTAGTTTCAAGGATTCAGGTATGATATTGAGGTCCTTGATCCATTTTGAGTTGATCTTGGTGCATGGTGATAGGCTTGGGTCTACTTTGAGTTTTCTGCTACAGTTCTCCCAGCACCAGTAGTTGAAGAGGCTATGTTTATTCCATTGTATGTCTTTAGCTCCTTTGTCGAATATCAGCTGACTGTAAGAGTGCGGTTTTATTTCCGGATCTTCAATTCTAATCCATTGGTCTTCCGGTCTGTTTTTATGCCAGTACCAGGCTGTTTTTGTTATGATGGCCCTATAGTAAAGCTTGAAGTCTGGTATTGTGATACCTCCTGCACTGCTTTTTTTGCCTAGAATTGCTTTGGCTATTCTAGGTCTTTTGCTGTTCCATATGAATTTATGGATTGGTTTCTCTTTTTCAGTGAAGAATGTAACTGGGATTTTGATAGGGATTGCATTGAATTTATATAACAATTTGGGCAATATGGCCATTTTCACTATATTGGTTCTGCCTACCCATGAGCATGGGAGGTCTTTCCATCTCCTTGTGTCTTCTTTGATTTCCCTAATAGATTTTTATAGTTCTCATTAAATAGGTCCGTTACGTCCTTGGTCAGGTTGATCCCTAGGTACTTTATTTATTTATTTTTTGGCTACTGTAAATGGAATTGTTTCCATAATTTCCTTTTCTGCTTGTACATTGCTGGTGTACAGAAAAGCTGCTGACTTTTGTGGATTGATTTTGTATCCTGCTACTTTGCCAAAATGGTTTATTAGGTGTGGGAGTTTGAGGACTGAGTTTTTTAGGTCCTTCAGATATAATATCATGTCGTCTGCGAATAGGGATAACTTGATTTCTTCCTTGCCGATGTGGATCCCTTTGATGTCCTCCTCTTGCCTTATTGCTATGGCTAGGGATTCCAGCACTATGTTGAAAAGAAGTGGGGAGAGTGGGCATCCTTGTCTTGTTCCTGAGTTTAGGGGGAATGATTTAAGTTTCTCTCCATTTAATATGATGTTAGCAGTTGGTCTGTTGTATATGGCTTTTATTGTTTTGAGGAATGTTCCATCTATTCCTGTTCTCTCCAGAGCTTTTAATAAGTATGGATGTTGTGTTTTGTCAAAGTCTTTTGGGGCACCAACTGAGATAACAATGTGTTTCTTGATTTTAGTTCTGTTTATGTGGTGAATTACATTGATTGATTTACGGATGTTGAACCATCCTTGTGTCTGTGGGATGAAGCCTACTTGGTCATGATGTATAATTTTCTTGATCAGTTTCTGGATCCTGTTACCTAATATTTTATTGAGGAGCTTTGCGTCTGTGTTCATTAGTGATATTGGTCTGGAGTTCTCTTTTTTTGTTGGGTCTTTGCCTGGTTTGGGAATGAGTATGATATTAGCTTCATAGAATGAGTTTGGGATTTCTCCCTCTGTTTCTATTTCACAGAAGAGTTTGAGGAGTATTGGTATTAGCTCCTCACTTAAGGTTTTATAGAATTCATTGGTGAATCCATCTGGTCCTGGGCTTTTCTTTGTTGGGAGGTTCTTGATTACCCCCTGTATCTCGCTGTAAGTTATTGGTTTATTTAGTTGATTTATTTCTTCTTGGTTCAGTTTGGGCAGTTTATACTTCTCTAAGAATTGATCCATTTCTGTAAAATTGTTTTTTACTGAGTAGAGGTTCTGGAAATAGTTACTTATAATTGTTTGAATATAGTGTGTACTTGTTGTAATTTTTCCGGTGGAATCCCTGATTTTATGTATATGAGTCTCTTCTCTTCTTTTTTTTGTAAGTCTTGTGAGGGGTCTGTCAATTTTATTTATTTTCTTAAAGAACCAGCTTTTAGTCTTATTTATTTCTTGAATGGTCTTTCTATTTTCAATCAGATTCATCTCTTCTTTAATCTTTGTGATCTCTCTCCTCCTAGTCATTTTAGATTCGATCATTTCTTGTTTCTCCAGTTGTTTTAGTTTCATCGTGAGGTTATTCACCTGCTCTGTTTCCATTCTTTTAATGTGAGTGCTGAGGGTGATGATCTTGCCCCTCAGTACTGCCTTAGCTGTGTCCCATAGGTTTCTTTGTGATGTACTTTCATTGTCATTGTGGCTTATGAATTCGTTAATTTCATCTTTAATTTGGTCTGTGGCCCAAGTGTTGGATAACACTGTGGGGTTTAGCCTCCAAGAATGTGTATAGCCTCTGTGGTAACCGTTGTTATTGAGGGTTACCTTTAATCCACTGTGGTCAGATATAATACATGGGATGACGTCAATACTTTTGTATTTGCTGAGGTTCTTTGTGTGGGCTATGACATGGTCTATTTTGGGGTATGATCCATGGGCTGCTAAGAAGAAGGTGTATTGGGTCTCTGTAGGGTGGAAGATTCTGTATAGATCTGTCAGATCCATTTGTGATATGGTGTTGCTCAGGTCCTTGCTAATCCTCTGGGTGTTGGATCTGTCTCTTGGAGAGAGTGGGGTATTAAAATCACCCACTATGATTGTGTTTGGGTCTATCTTGTTCTGTAGTTCTGTGAGAATTTGCTTGACATATGTAGGGCCTCCTTTGTTCGGTGAGTATACATTTATCTTGATGTCTTGATTCTGATGTGATGTCTTGATTCTGGATTTTTCCTTGTATTAAAATGTAGTGATCTTCTTTGTCTTTTTATGTTGATTTTAATGAGAAGTCCAGCTTGTCTGCAATCAGGATGGCTACTCCTGCCATTTTGGTAAGTGCGTTTGCTTGGAAGATCTTGCTCTATTCTTTCATTTGGAGCCTGTTTTTTTCCCTTGCTGTGAGGTGGGTCTCTTGTAGACAACAGATGGCAACTTTTTGTTTGTGGATCCATTCTGCTAGTCTGCTCCTCTTTATCGGAGAGTTTATACTGTTTATATTCAAAGAGATCAAGGATAAGAGTGTTTTTTCTCCTTCCACTTTCTTGTTGGGCTGTTTTCCTCTTTTTTTTTTTTTTCTTGTCTTTAGTGAGCTGCTCTTTCTGTTGGGCTCTGGCTATTGTAGTTTCTTTCTGTTTTTCTTTGTGTGTCCTGTACGATTTCTGTTGGGTGGGATTCCCCTCTTAGAATTCGCTGTAGGGCTGGTTTTTTATTCACATACTACTTTAGATCTTCTTTGCTATGGAAAGATCTGGTTTTCCCCTCGAATATGAACTCCAGCTTCGCTGGATATTTTATTCTAGGTTGGCAATTGTTGGCCTGTAGGACTTGGATGGTGTTCTTCCATTCTCTTCGTGCGTGGTAGGTTTGTGTGGAGAGGTCTGCTGTTATTTGGATCCTCTTCCCATTGTAATAAATTTCTTTATTCGCTTTGGCTGCATTCAAACTTTGCTCTTTATTCTTGAGATCTGAAGTCTTGAATATTATGTGCCTTGGCATGGCTTTTCTAGGATCTGGTCTGCCAGGTGTCCTATAGGCTTCGGTTACCTGGATGGGGGTCCCTTGTGAGATTGGAGAAGTTTTCTGCAATAACTTTATTGAAAATATGTTGAAGCCCTCTGCTCTGGTATTCGGCTCCTTCTTCTATTCCAATTATGCGGAGATTATATCTCTTGTCTTTGTCCACTAGCTCCTGGATTAGTCTGCCCTGGAGCTTTACCGTTTCTTGGAGTGTGGTAATTTTCTGGTTCTTATCGGCTGCATCATCATCCAAGTGAGAGATTCGGGATTCCATATGGTCAATTCTTTGTGCTGTGGATTCAAGTGCGGAGTTTATGGATGTCAGAGAGCTATTTATGGTTGTCAGATCAGCTCTGATCATGGAAATTTCTTCCTTTAAAGAGTTGTATTTTAAATCTATTTTTTTATGCATTTCACTTCTCAGGATGTTAAGGTCTTCTTTAACGGAGGTTTGCACTGTATCCATTTTTGCTTCCATTTCTTTCTTGGCTTCCTGGATGTCCTTTGAGACGTCCACTCTAAACTCCTGGAATTGTTTTCTGATTTTGTTTCTGAGGCTTTCCATCATTTCTGCTAACATGGCCTCAGTTGTTTTTTTATTCTCCATCTCCTCTTCAGTCGTGCTGCTTTCTGGAGCTGGCCAGTTTGCTTGCCCTTTGAAGAAATTTGTTATATTTCTTTGTGATTTGCGCATCTGGAGATCTGTGGGTGGCTTCCCTCATTTGACTTTGGGCTGGTTCCCGCTGGTCTGTCAGTGGGAGACTTGTTTGTGTCCTGGCTCTGGGTTTGAGTTTGGCTGTTGAACCTTACTGCCCAATGGGTGAGTGTGACCGTCTAGGTTGTTGCCAAGGTAGTCACCCTCACTGCATTTGGGGGTGGGTAGGTTCTGCGTCTTTCTCTGCGGGATAGTGTCCTGCCATGTGTTGTGTTGACACTAGTGTGCCCCTGGTGGGGGTTTGCTGGTCACTGATTCAGCATGGTGTGGAGGCTTTTCTTTTCTTTAGTTCTTTTTTCCACTCTGTATCTTGGTCAGAGGAGCTCACCTCTCAGGCGGTTCGCCCTCCTGTGTGGATTGCTCCAGGGCTGGTGTTGTTGAGGGCCAGCCCACCCACTTGTATGAAATGTGCCAAACTGAGTGGGTGCTGCCACTGGGGGGCTCTGCCCTCCTGTGAGGTGCACCTATCAGAGCGTGTGCTGCCACTGGGGGGCCCTGCCCACCTGTGCAGGGTACGCCTACCAGAGCGAGCCCGGGTTGTTGGGGTGTGCTTGTGCCCTCCTGCGAGTTTTCTGTGGGGGGGCGGTATGTGTGGGCCCCAGTGCGATCAAGTGTCCAGGCGTGGGTTGGCACCCACAGACTGCGCCACAGACTGCGGTGTGTGTGTGTGATCGGGCCCAGGTGTCCCTGCTGGGCTGGTATTGCCCACCAGCGTGCCTGTGACTTTTGTTCAAAAAGTCCTCGAGGCCCAGGCGCCTCAGGTGGGGCTTCCAATGCCCACCAGTCCCCCGGCCCCTGTTGGGGAGGGTGTGGGGCCCATGCGGCCGGTTCAGGCTCCTCTGCTGCCTTGGCGCTGCTCCTCCCCTGCTAGCTCCTGTGTCCTCCCAGAGTCTGAAGGGACCTTTTGCCGCCTGATTTGGGGGTTCTTTGTTCCCTTGGCGTGGGGAGGGGGAGGGAGGGAGATCTAGCTTCTTTGTAGGGTTTGGGTCTCTGATAACTGGTCTTCCATTGGGGGAGGGGTAATGGGGAACTTACTGGTCCTGGATTGTGTGTGTGTCCCACGCTGCTGTTGGCCCTTGGGGGTGGGGTGGTGGGGTGTGGCGATCAGTCGTTTGGTGGTGGCCGCCCCGGCTCTCCCCTTCTGCACCGCCCGGTTCCCCCGCTGCTCATGTCTGATCCCAGCCGTGCGGTCCGGCACCTCCCGTCCACTGCCGTCTGTCTCAATCAGTCCGCGCTCCCCCTGGGGTCCGTGGAGTCCTGCTGTCTGGACTCTGCGCTCCTGGCGTGACTTTTCGGTAGTCGGTTTGTTGGCGCTGGGTCCCCTTTCCCAGCCTGGCCCTGTTCAGGCCAGGGTCGGTGGGTGGAGGGAGGGTACCCCGGAGATTTTCCAGCTCCGTGCAGGTTATAGGCTCTTCTTTTTTTGTTCTTTTTCGTTTCCTGCGTTTCTCTATTGCTTCTGGCTGCTGGTTTTGCTGGGTTCTTGATGGAGTGTTGGGTGCTGGAGTTCACAGCTCGCTATTCAGTTGGAGTGAGTTGAGGTGCCTCCCTACTGTGGCAGTGCCATCTTCCTCTTCCCATATTTAACCTTTTATTTTGTTTTTTTAAGTTTTTCTTCTGGTACTGGGGATTGAACCCAGGGCTTTGTGTTTATTAGGCAAACTTTCTACTGCTGAGTCATTACCCCCAGGATTGTCTTCTTGCCAGAAATGGCTTCCTGCCTACATCTTGCCACATCTGCTCATAGTCTTTATTCTTCTCCATTTTTATTGTTTTTTCCTCCAGCCACACTCTCTTTACTTGAATCTCCCACCTCCTAGTTTTTGTGATACAACAGCTGACTGTGTCCTCAATCAATCTTCCTCACACCTCAACATATATATCCATGATCTTCTATCTGTAGACTTGCTTCTGTTTTTCTCCTTCAGGAGTGTTATCCCTTCCATAACTCCATTGAGCATATCTAGGAATCTGAAGTCTTTATCTCACTCCCAGCCCATCATTTACAGCTTGTGATTTAACATGACCATTTCCTTGTCTAACTCCAACCCCCATCCTCCTCCATACTAACTCTTCTCCTGGCTCCCAGTCTGTCAGCACGTAGGCTGCAGCCCTCACACATAACAGAGTTCAACATGAATCATCTCTGCTATTCATACCATTATTGTCCTTCTTCAAGCAGCACTGTATTTTTCACATTCTGTAGACATTTACAAAAATATTCACCAAATCAAAGTGACTTAGAAGGTTCCTAACTTTCTCAACTTAATCACAGAACAGAGCTCTGATCATCTTCAAATGTATGTGGCCCAGGTCAAACCAGGCAAATTCCTTCCTCAGGTTTATTCTAAGTATTCTCGATGCTAAGGCCACAACAGGAGAAGGCTGGTGAGCCTGTGATGTCAGGGGGTTATCCTCTTACTCTCTCCCTGCCTCCCCCACACCAGGTAAAGAAACTTGACTACAGTAAGAATGAAGGGAGAGAGATGATGGAGAGATGATTCCAGGGACATATCGCATCCCACTGCTAAACCTGTAAATCCCCAGAGCTTCTCTGGTTCTCTTTTATTCTATGGACCCCTATAATTTCTTTCCAATAAACCTCTCTTTGTTTTAACATTTTTAGATTTTCATCAGTGGAAATTAAAGGGTTTGAAACTACACCAGTTTGTATGGTTGGCAAGTCAATTGATTTTCCAAAGTGTTATTTCTTCTCTTCTCAAAAGCCTTCTTTCTCTGACTTACTTTTCCAATCTTGTCTCATGTGCAATACAGATGAGGGGTATGCACTGCCTCCTGAACACACCTGAGCTTTCCTCCTCCAAAGTTATCCCCTCCCCATCTCTTCCAGTAATTGAAATGGTAACTCTGAATTGCTCAACATTTACCACAAGCAGCACTCATCAAAGTCTATTGCTCATTCCTTCTTTTGAACCTCACCTAGTGCAGTATAAGCTTGTTAATGGCTGATGGTGCTTTCCACTCAGACATTATCTGCCACCATCCCATCTCCCAGAACCAAGCCTTGACAATAAACACTGGCCCCTTGATGTCAACAAAATTTTGTATAATTTGTAAAATTTTTGTATAATATCCATTGCTTTAGTTCTAGCATGAACACTTTTTCACAATTTAATATTGGTTTAAAAAATCAAGATTTATTCTTTTATTATTGGCATGTCATAATATCATTAGTGGAATTTTTTTCTCTCCTAGGAATACATAGACTATGAGTACATCTTACATATGATCATACTTTGGAATTGTCATTCAAGAATCTCTAATGAATGATTGCACCTCTGTCTTCCTGCCAGTAGGGGGAGTCATTCCATATTCTCAATGTCTCTTTAGTTCTGTTTTCTGCTCCCATTGATGCCTCCAGTTCATCTCTTCTAATTTCCTACTTTTCTTAAGCAAAGTCAAAGAAAGACTACTCTACCCCATTGAGTCAGTGCTAAATGCTATGGTATCATCATATCATGGTCCCACAAGAGAAAACACTGCTCAGGATTCCAGATATGTTTGCTATAGAATTAATTCCAGTTAAATATGTAAGCTAGCAAAAATACACTTTATTTCTTTTGTCAGCAGGCAGCCATGTTATGAAAGCCACAGTTGAGGAGGACAACATAGTCAGAAGCAGAGTGGTGTTGGAATTAAGACTTACAACCAAAACAATATGACATATTTGACGACAATGTAATTATCATTCTTTGAGCAGAATGGTGGCCTGGGAGAGTCTCTAGAGATGAAAGTTTCTAAACAAGTCCAGATGCCTGTACCATCAAGTATGGAAGAAAAAATGTCCCCTTTATCCCTGGTTTGTGAGGGCCTGCCTCGAACCCTAGCACTATGGAAAGAGAAGGTGTCTTACCACCTTTCCACAGCCTGAGATCCAGCCAAAATGGATGATTTCCCCAAAGACCATACTCTCTGCAATTTCAAATTTCCTCTCCCTTCATGCCTTTGTGTAGGCTGATTTCTCTCTCTAGAGTACTGGCTACCAGAATGGTCTACAACTGTGGAAATTTGCTACAGATCTGCACCGTCTAACACAGCAGCCACTGGTCCCTGTGGCACTCAGCACAGTGCTTGAAGCACGGGTAGTTCAACTGAGGAGCTGAGTCTTCTCTTTTTTGTTTGTTTGTTTTTTAAGAAATCTTTGGCTCTTTAATGTAAGTGCAGCATATGGACTTTTAAACACTAATATTAAGAAACATAGCTAGAAACACTTAGTAGTGTGTTTTTTTATTTTGCCAAGAATAGGGTTTGAACTCAGACTTACATCTGCATCTCTAGTAGTTAGCTACCAGAGACCCTGACTTTAAATGTTTGTATATAGGCAAGTAAGTGCATGTGATAGTGTCTATCCATGTAATTTAAAAATAAGTTTTAACCTTTTTTTACCCAGTGCTTTCAAATGAGACTGTATAATTTGCCAGTGACTGAAGTTACCTAGTTAGCGAACTTGTAAGTGTCAGTTTGTTGATTTTTAGGTTTCACCAGAAACAGTTGATGAACCAAAGCCAAAATGAAGAGTTTGTTCCTATTGAAATAAGGGTACCCCTTTCACCTGAGCATTCAAGCCCTGTTCAAGATTGCCAGGGAGTCCAGGAAAATGGTAAGAAATTAACATATCTCTGATCACTTTCTTGTCATTTAATTTACTAGATATCATAGCACATATATATTTTTTAAATTTACTGTATTGTTAATATAGAGGTGATTAATATAGGGATTACAATTACATAAGTCAGGCAATGAGTGCATTTTTTTCATACAGTGTCTTCCCTTCCCTCGTTCTCTCCCAGTCCCTCCCTGTCATCTCCACCCAGGAGTTGCATAGTTCACTTTTATTGATGTCCACTGAGCTCCACTGCTGCAGCTTTTTACCCTTTTTCCTTTAAGTTTTGTGCCCTCCCCTCACCCTCTTAAAGATATATGCATATATATATACCATATATATATATATATATATATATATATATATATATACCATACATAGGTAAAGACGACAGAATCATCAAAAACTAAAATTTAGCCAGGTGCTGGTAGCTCACATCTACAGTCCTAGCTACTTAGGAGGCTGAGATCTAAGGATTGTGGTCCAAAGCCAACTCGAGAGTCTTCTCTTTCTTTCTTCCTTCCCTCTTTCTTCCTTCTTTCCTTTCCTTCTTTCTTCTTCCTTCCTTCCAAGAAAGGAAGAAATCTTCCTTTCATGTGTATATGCCAGTACTGGGATTTGAACTCAGGGCACTGTCCCTTAGCTTTTTTTTTGCCCAAGGAACACATACTACCACTTGAGCGACAGCTTCACTTCAGGTTTTTTGCTTTTTAATTGGAAATAAGAGTGTCATGAACTTTTCTGCCCTGGTTGACTTCAAATCATGATCTTCAGATCTCAGTCTCCGACACAGGAGACCTGTTAGGATTATAGGCCTTATCCACAAGTGCCCAGCTAGGAAGTGAGTTTTAAATCTGATTTAACTCTAACTTAAATTTAAATTGGCATGAGGCTAGTGGTGATGAAATCTGCAGAAGCTAGAGTATATGCTTGGCTCCAAGTGCAATCCCCACGTCTCCACTGCCCAGGGTGGGAGCGGGGAGGGGGGATAATTCAGAGTTCTGCGCTTGCTTCTCCTGGCCTCACCACTATGTACCTCTTTCCTTTGCTAATTTAATAAACTGTGGTCATGAGCACAGTAAACGTTTCTAGTTCTATAGGGTTAGGATGGTCTTGGAAACCTGCCCAATTTTCAGTCACCCAAGGCAGCATATTTCATAGTGGGGCTTGGCACGAGCTCAGCTGAGCCCAGCTCCTTAAACCCTACCCTATCCCACAGCTTTTAGAAGCTCAGAGAAAATCAGAGCTGGTAGCCAGAAGTGATGAATCTGCACCTCAATGTTGTCAAGGGACGAGTGGAGCAAGTGACTAGCCAGTTTTGTGCCAAGAGAACGAAGGGAGCTTTTGGGTGTGGAGTATGTATTCTGAAGAAAATTTGAAGAACTTTTTGAAGTCTTAATAAATCATAGTTAAGTAATAAAGAACAGAGGAACAGAGAAAATGGGTAGAGAATCAACCCGGGGGTGGAGGGTGTGGTAGGGAACGGAACAGAACCAAAGTGCATAGAAGAAAGCACAGTCAGCCTGAGGGAACTGAGGATCTGGTAGCCACAGGCCCTTGATCTAAAGCTTCTGGAAGGGCTAGTACTCTTGTGCATGCCAGTCCTCAGGAACTAACCTTGCCCCAGGGAGTCCTGAGCTGTGAGCAGATAGCACAGTCAGAGCTCACTTGACTTAAGACATGGTTGCCCTCTCCTTTTTCTTTCTTTTGTTTTTCTTTCATTTCTTTTTTGCTTTTCTGTGCCAGTCTTGGGGCTTGAACTCCAGGCGTGGGTGCATCCTGAGTATTTTTTTTTTTTTTTTTGGCCAGTCCTGGGCCTTGGACTCAGGGCCTGAGCACTGTCCCTGGCTTCTTCCCGCTCAAGGCTAGCACTCTGCCACTTGAGCCACAGCGCCGCTTCTGGCCGTTTTCTGTATATGTGGTGCTGGGGAATCGAACCTAGGGCCTCGTGTATCTTGCCACTAGGCTATATTCCCAGCCCCCATCCTGAGTATTTTTGCTCAAGGCTAGCACTCTACCACTTGAGCCACAACTCCACTTCAGCTTTTTTGGTACTAAGAGTCTATGGACTTTCCTAGGGCTGGGAATGTGGCTTAGTGTAGGGTGCTTGCCGAGCATGCATGAAACCCTGGGTTCAATTCCTCAGCACAACATAAACAGAAAAAGCCGGAAGTGGCTCTGTGGCTCAAGTGGTAGAGTACTAGCCTTGAGCAAAAGAAGCTCAGGGATAGTGCCCAGGCCCTGAGTTCAAGTCCCAGGACTGGCATACACACAGAAAAAGGGTCTATGGACTTTTCTACCTGGGCTGGCTTTGAACTGCATTCCTCAGATCTCAGAGTCCTGAGTAGCTGGGATTACAGGCATGACTCACCAGCACCCAGCTATGCCCTATCTTTTTCAATCATTTTTCAACTCTGATCAAATACCTAGACTGAGGTAAGGAGCTGGTAGTAAGGGAGAGAATAGAAGGATGGCCTTCAGTGAGCAGGTCAGCCCAGGTGGACATCCCCTCTGACTCCCCAAGTAGCCTTCTGACTCCAAGTGCTATGATTTAGAGGAAGGGCCCCCTATTCAAAGTGATGTCCTATACACCACCTAAAATTCTACTAATTAGAGATTCACTTAGCTTATCTAGCAATCTCCCATAACAAGGTCAGAGGAATGGCCATTGACAACTCAATATAGAATCAATAAATCAGATTGCCTTCCTAACTCTGAACTTCGCTGCTTTATAGAAAAGGATCACTACCATGTGGTTAGAGTAGGTAGGCTCCCTGGGATGGAGTCTGGACTTGGATGGGGAGATGATGATGATGATGATGATGATGATGATGATGATGATTATTATGGTGAGCCTGGAAGAGCTGTCTGAGGAAAAATACTATTTGTCCATTTCCATAGCTCCTGGCACAGGGTGGAACCTCAGTACTTAATGAATGGTTGAATGGATGAATAAATAATTGCTTCTAATAGGAAATCATGTGAATGATCAGATTCACCCTGGCCAAATAATTTCCTGTTTAGGATGTGAGGTTTTTTCTTTCCAGGTAGGCACTTTGGTCTCCTTGTATGGGTTCATGGATTTTTTTTGTTGTTATTGTTGCTCCTGATTTCTTTTTTCCTACCCAAAATACACCAAGTTTGTCCTTCATTTTCCTTTTCTGTCCTCAATTTAATTCTAGGTTTCATGAGGGTCTCAGAACATTTGGGAAGCATTTGAGTCAGTTTTTTTTAATAGGACAGGAATGTTTCTAAACAGATTTGCACTCAAGAACAGAAGAAAGTTGAGTTGAGAAGTGTGACACAGACATAGTATGAGCAAGGTTGGTGCTAAGTGCAGCTGGAGACCCCTGAACTCAGACAAGGGGTGTTGGCCATGGTGTGGTGTGGGGCACAGGGCCAGCAGGTCCATGCATCCACTGGTGATGTCCTGGCACGGGAGCCCCTAGGAAAACACTGACCAATAGATTAAATTGAAAAATATATAAAAGGCAGGAAATATCAACCTGGAGTATTTATCAATGGCATGGGTGTTCTGGAAGAGGCGAAGCCCCATCTGGCCCCTGAGAAGCCCCTTCTTTCTGTTGGAGCTGGACTCGCTGCTCAGGGCCAGGTGAACCACTATTTTGTCTTGCCTTTCTTCTTCTGGCAGAATATGGCTTCTTGGGTACCCAGCCAGGCTGTTGGCTTCAGATTCACTGTAGCTCCCATCCAGCATCATAGTTCTTGAATGAAGCATTCCACACATGCATGGGAACTGCAGGCAGCAAAGACAAAGGGCTCCGTGAGGCCTTGTGAGACCAGCAGAGCCCCACAGCTCCTCAGAAGTATAGGGAGATGGACCTAGACGACCTACACACAGCGCTGAGTCCAGTGATTCCCTGGTGTGTGAGAATCATCAGAGCCATGCCCAGGCCCCATTCTAGCTTCATTAGTTTAAAACTCCCCGGTGCTGATCCTGTACAACCAGAATTGAGAATGACTCTGGAGGCCACCCCAAATGCAGAGGCCAAAACTGAGAGATTGTTGCTATAGAATTAACTAATCAAAGGTCCGTTACTCTAGCACATGCCCACTGCATGTTCTTCTGCATTTCAGAGCCAGAAATTGAGGAGGGAGGTGCTATTTTGTTTTAAAGCACAATTTAGCTCTGTAGCCCAGACTGATCTCAAACTTCCTTCCTCTACTTCTCAAATTCTAGGATTTCAGGCCCAGCTTGACCCAGGAATTTAAAGCCATATATTCTGATCCTAGTGCAGGATTCCACCTCTTTGTTCAGGAATTAAAAAGAAAAAGACAAAGCACAAAACATTAGGAAAGGCTGAGACTATAGCTCAGTGGCACAACACTTGCCTATAGCATATATTAGGACCTAAGTTTGATCGCAGCACCACTAACGGGGGTTGGGCAGACAGACAAAAACAAAGAGACAGAGACAGAGAAACACATGCAGAAACACACACACACACACACACACACACACACACACACACACATACACACAGAGAGAGAGAGAGAGAGAGAGAGAGAGAGAGAGAGAGAGAGAGAGACTAGGAAAAGGACTGTTCTCACAAGAGTTACATGTAGCCAGGTGCTGGTGGCTCACTCCATAATCCTAGTTACTCAGAAGGCTGAGATCTGAGAATTGCAGTTCAAAGCCAGCCTGGGCAAGAAAGTCCATGAGACTTATCTCCAAAGTGGCACTGTAATTCAAAGTTATGGAGTACTATCCTTGATCAAGAAAGCTCAGGCATGCTGATTCTACTCATAATCCCAGCACTGTAGAAACTGAGGCAGACCCAAGCCTTGGTGATTTGGTCCTGTAATCCTAACTACTAGGAAGGATCATGTTTCCAGGCCAGCATGTACTGCAAAAAGTTCATGAGCTCCCATCTTAACCAATAGGTGAGTGTAGTGAGGCACCCCTGTTTTTCTCGCCACAGTAGGAAATAAAATAGGGAGATCGAAAAAAAAATGGAGAAAAAAAAAAAAAAGAAAGCTTAGGAACAGTGCCCAGGCCCTGAGTTCAAGCTCCATGACAATTTATTTTTAAGTTACATGTAAGAGTTAAGAGTTGGGCTCATGCTGTAATCCTAGCAACTAGAGAGGTGAGTAGAAAGATTGTGGTGCACAAAGGCACCATAGCTATGTGCATCTGATCATATAAAATATTTAACAAAATGAACTCCAGAAAATGGAAACAAGAAATTATTTTGGGGGCTGGGAATATGGCCTAGTGGCAAGAGTGCTTGCCTCCTACACATGATGCTCTCGGTTCGATTCCCCAGCCCCATATATATGGAAAACGGCCAGAAGGGGCGCTGTGGCTCAGGTGGCAGAGTGGTAGCCTTGAGCAGGAAGAAGCCAGGGATGGTGCTCAGGCCCTGAGTCCAAGGCCCAGGACTGGCCAAAAAAAAAAAAAAAAAGAAGAAGAAATTATTTTTGGGGGCTGGGAGTATGGCCTAGTGGCAAGAGCACTTGCCTCCTACACATGAAGCTCTCAGTTCGATTCCCCAGCACCACATATATGGAAAACGGACAGAGGGGGCGCTTGTGGCTCAAGTGGCAGAGTGCTAGCCTTGAGCAAGAAGAGGCCAGGGACAGTGCTCAGGCCCTGAGTCCAAGGCCCAGGACTGGACAAAAAAAAAAGAAATTATTTTTCTGTTGCTATTTTTACTTTCTTTTCCTTTTACCGTGTTAGTTCATTTATTGCTCTTTGAGAGGTTAACAGAGGGCACAGAATTGGTGGGACAAAGGGACAAATTCAGCAATGGTACTCACTAGATACTATGTTGAAAATGAACTACAGTATATAACTTGTAGGTGGGGATAGGAGGGGAAAACAGAGAGAAGCAAGGGAAAGGATGATATTGTTCAAAAAGAAATGTACGCTTCATCTGATGTATGTAACTGTAACCCCTATGTACATCACTTTTATAATAACAATAAATACATTTTTAAAAAAAGAAAGATCATGGTCCAAGGCCAGCCCCAGCTATGTGTAAAACAAGAGCTGGTGGCATGTACCAAGCAGCTTGAACTCAGGTGCTGTCCCTGAACTTTTGTGCTCCAGGCTAGCACTCTACCACTTGAGCTATAACTCCACTTCTAGGTGGTTGTTTTTTTTTGTTTTGTTTTGTTTTTTGTAGTTAATTGGAGATTTAAAAACTCACAGACTTTCCTACCCAGGCTAGCTTTGAACCATGATCCTCATATCTCAACCTCCTGAATAGCTAGGAATACAGGTGTAAGCCACTGGTGCCTGGGGAAGGTGTTTAGATTTAGTCACATCCAGACCTATAAAACAGAGGTGCTGACAGTGGGGTTTATGTATTTATTTTTAATAAAATAAAGTACAGGGATTTTCTTTGCTTTAAAAACTGAAATTCTCTCTGAAATGAAAACAGACTTTTCTCCTAAGACTTGGAGTTAGAATCAGGAAATACAAAAAAAAAAAAATTAGGACAAATACATTTCGTTTTCATTCTCAGCTTGTTCCTGAGAAGAGAAAGGTACGTGTGGTGTGTTAGTCATGTCTAGATAATCAGCCTAAGCCAGGTACCAGTGGCTCATACCTGTAATCCTAGCTCTCAGGAGGCTAAGATCTGAGGATTGCGGTTTGGAGCCGGCCTGGGCAGAAAAGTCTGTGAGACTCTTATCATGAATAAGCCACTCAGAAAAAGGCAGAAGTGGCACTGTGGCTCAAGTGGTAGAGCGCCAGCCTTGAGCACCCAGCTCCCAGGTCCAGAGTTCAGGGAGTGCCCAGGAGTGGCACACACACACACGATAATCAGCTGAATTTCACAATGGAGCAGGGTAGAGGAGATCCTATCCTGTACCCCTCCAGCAGCACTTCCCTGGATTGGAAGCAAAGGGCTCAGGACAACTTCCATATAAGCTATCCCCTGAGATTCTTACAATGCTGTAGATGGTAGAATGAGGGCTCTGTCATCTCTTCTTTATAAATGAGGAAAATGAATCCAGCATTGGTGGCAGAGTTGGGTCTAAACTCAACTTCCTGTTCCTTGTCTTTGTACAAAGACTTTCTGCTTTCTGGGATTCTTTGGGTGGAAGCTAACACCCATTCTAAAATAGGCCAACTCTCTTTTGACATAAAATCTCTATTTTCTGCATGCATTACTCCCATACCAGTCCTTTTTGACCAACCTCCTCCTTCTCTTCCCACCCATAGCTCTGACCTAAAGGAGGAAGTGAAGGAACTCTCCTCACCTGCCCACAGTGCCGGCCCCAGACCCTTGCCTCATGGTAGTTACCTTCTCCCGCAGCTTCCGTTCCTTCCACTCCTGCACGGTGGTCAGGTAGTTGACGGCTGCGTACTCCAGCACCGAGAGGAACACAAACACGAAGCTGACCCACAGGTAGATGTCCACGGCCTTGATGTAGGATACACGGGGCATGGAGCTGTTCACTCCCGTGATGATTGTGGACATGGTCAGTACCGTCATGATTCCTGCAAAACTCAGTCTCAGTTCCCCTACCAACAGCAGCCAGCACAGTGCACACATCTCCCAGAATCACAACTCCACGTCTCGCCATCCTAAAGTCCCCAGATGCATCTCCACCTGGTACAAGGAGCTGCTCCCCAAGCAGCCTGGTCTGTCACCCCACACACTACCTCCCTCGTGTGCCCCTCCCCTTCTCTCAGCTATCTGGGGAGACAGGCCCTCTGTGATGGTGACATGCGGACAGGAGAGGAAAGCTGCAGCTAGTCCAGACCCTAATGTGGAATTAGAAATCTCATTCAAGCAAACTCTAAAGGAACATCAGGGAACCAGCAGGGCTGGGTGCTGGTGGCTCATGCCTGTAATCCTAGCTACTCAGAGATCCGAGGATCACGGTTCAAGACAGCCTAGGCAAAAATGTATGAGTGCGATTCTTATCTCCGTTAAGCCAACCATGTCAGAAGTGGCACTGTAGATCAAGTTAGAGAGTTAAAGTCTTGAGCAAAAAAGCTCAGGGGCAGCACCCAGGCCCTGAGTTCAAGCCCTAGGACTGACCCAAAAAAAGAGAAAACAGCACTCATAGGATATCCCTGAAGACTGAAGAAGTTTGGCGAAGGCCCACCACATTACTTTCTATTCCACGGTGCTTTGCCATGAGCCCTCCCAGTCCTCAGGGCTCAAGCTGACCTAGTCCAAAACATAACCGGGTAATAAATTCTCCTCTGGAATTCAGGACCTGGAAAGGCGCTAAAACCACAGTTCTCAACAAAGCAGCTGAAATTTCCCTTCCCTGAAATCAAGAAATCATGTACTTTGGGCCCTGCCACCCTTCAGGCTGTGTAAACAAGGCCTGTCATGGAAGGTTTGGTATTTACACAGTCCCGCTTTGACATTTGAAGAATCATCTTATTTACCTAAGCACTGAGCTCTGATACCGCCAGTTGGGGGAGTCTTTACCCCAAATAGGCTATGGCTTTCTGAATGGATGCAATCCAAGTGAGTGTTGTTTGAACTCCCTGAGGTTTTCATAGTGTAGTAGAGGAAGGTGAAATGTCATCTGAATGGTGGGCAAGAAGTAGGCCAAAATGTTCTCCTTTCTGCTTCCAACAGCCCATCAGTTAAGACCTCTGAAAAATGACTTTATCTTTCCTTTACCTACTGATGAGTTGGAAAAAAATAATAACCACCCTACCATGCCTCGTCAATTGCTTTACCCAATGATACTCTGGCCGGCACAGCTCTGTGGTCAATCCAGAAGGACACCCAGGAAAGCATGACCATCAGGGTGGCAGGGAAATAGGTCTGGAGCAAGAAGAAGAAGATGTGGCGATGTAACGTGAAGTTAATGTAAAGTCGGTTGTACCAACCTAGAAGAGATAGAACATTGTAAACATACTTGTTGCCAGTGATCTCTATACTTAAAAACTGTACGCGTACATTTTTCAAAATGGTGATCTTTATGCCATTTGTATCTTTTGGGTTTTTTTTCCAGTACTAGGGTTGAACTCAGCTCATGCTTGGCAGGCCAGGGTTCTATCATTTGAGCCATCCTTCAGCCCCTTTTGCTTGTGTTCTTTTTCTAATAGGGTCTTGCACGTATTCCTGGGCCAGCTTGGGCTGTGATCCTCCTATTTCCACTTCCCATGTAGCTGGGATGACAGGTATGCACCACTTTGCATAGGTTTTTATTGATTGAGATGGAGTCTTACAAACTTTTGGCCCAGGGTTGGCCTCAAATTCACAGCTAGAATTACAGGTGTGAGCCACTGGCATGGCTGGGCCATGGATAGCTTATTAAAAAAATTTTTTTCATGTGCTGCAATAGTTGAGAAACATTGACTGAGAGCAGTGATTCTCAAAGTGGTGTTTTCTGGCCAGAAGCAAAGGCTTTGTGAGCCCACAGGTTGTTGGGTTCTCAGAGTGTCCAGTTGGCATTCTGCTTTATACCAAGAGAACTGCATGGACTAAGAGTAATGGTCTTTCAACTTTGATGAGCACCTGTGTGCTTCCTCACCGAGGACTGACTCCCTGGGCTTGCAGGGGGCCCCGAGATCTGCTTGGGGAGCACATTCCTCTGACAGCTGGAGGCAGGTGGCCTTCGGGCTGCACTCAGAGCAACATTTTGAGGGGACAGAGTGGAAGGTGAGAACTGAGTCTGGAAGGGAGGGTTGGGTCAATAAGAAAAGACTGCTGAGTGGCTTTCTGGTTGTTTGCATGCAAAGGTGCTTTCAGTGGTGTGGATAAATAGGTGATCTTCAAGTATGGTAGAAACAATCACTAATTCATCTGGTGGTGTGTCCAATCTTGCCAGTTTTCCTTACTCAGATTGGCATTCATCAAGTGAATCATATTGCTTATTAGGTTTGTATAGGCTCTTCCTGGCTCTCAAGGATTATTTATTTCATATCCTTCCTTCTAAGAAATACACTGAAGGATAGGGGAGAGCTTTTTTTTTTTTTTTGCCAGTTCTGGGCCTTGGACTCAGGGCCTGAGCACTGTCCCTGACTTCTTTTTGCTCAAGGCTAGCACTCTACCACTTGAGCCACAGTGCCACTTCTGGCCGTTTTCTATATATGTGGTGCTGGGGAATCGAACCCAGGGCTTCATGTATACGAGGCAAGCACTCTTGTCACTAGGCCATATTCCCAGCCCAGGGGAGAGCTTTGAACCTGCAGGTTTCTGAATGGGATCGCCACCTCCATGTGGTACATAGCAAATAACAGGAGCAGAGGACACGTTTTGATCTGTACTCTAGGAAGGCTTGAGTGGAAACAAGACAGACAAGCATGCTATCCCAATGTAGAGAATGCCTAAGACACACACACAGAGTGATTCTGATAGACTGCTTGTCTTACCAGCTGTGCACCTTCAATAACTACCTTAATCCCTGAGTCTCAGTTTCCCCATCTGTAAATAGGGAAGAACGATATTAATACCAAACACCATAGATATGTTGGGTAGAAATTAGTAAAATAATACAAAGCAGTTAAGACAGTGGCACATAATCGAGGTTATAAAAGATACTCTTAACAATGGCTTTGTTGATTTGAACTTGCCAAGAAAAGAAAGTCAGGGTGAAAGAAATGGATGGAGGTGAGGCCCATGGCATGTGCCAGCGCAGGCCTGGGGCTGTCCTGTCATGAGCACAGCCTTGGCAGGGCCCCATTCTCCAGTGTTCCACGTTCCTGCCAGGGACGTGTAGGTGGAGCAGGGGAACAGCCATGCTGTCTATGTCGAAGCCAGAAGAAGCTCAAAGCCTCACACTGAAGGGCTCGGGCTGTTCAGTGCTGGGATAAAGGGCAATGAAACAAGACCTACTGGGGTCCTATGGCCACTTCCCAACTGCTGTGGGCTGAACTGTATCCCCTAAAAACATACATGGATGTCCTAACTCCCAGGACTCATCAAGATGAGTTTGTATGCTGAATTTGACATGTAGCTGCCATCAGGTAGCCGAGGTCATACTGGAGCAGGGAGGCCCCAGTCCAATGATCGGCGTACTGTCAAAACAGGAGAACTTGGAGCCAGAAGCCCAGGGAAGACCACGTGAGAACACACAGACACAGGGACACTGTGTGACAACAGAGCAACAAGAGTAATGCAGTCAGAGTCAAAGATGCCAAGGACTTCTGGCAACACCGAGGCTGGAGAGGCAGGAAGCATCCTCCCCAGCCATCAGAGGGAGTGCGGCCCTTGGACCCCTGGCCTCAACAGCTGTGAGAGTGAATCCTAGTTGTTTCAGTCACTCAATCTTCCATACTTTGTGACAGGAGCTCTGAAAAATGAATCCATGAGTGAAAGGTGAGATTTGGGGGAGAATTGGCAAAAGGATCCTTCTAAAACTTCAAACATAGCCCCAGGTCCAAAAAAGAAATTGGATTGGGGTAGATCACATTTCCTTGGGAAGCTGTCAGCAATCAGATTATAGAATCATATATGGCCAGGTATGGTGGCACACTCCTGTAATCCTAGTTACTGTGGAGGCAGAGACAGGAAGATCAAAAGTTCAAAGCTGGCCTAGGCAAAGTTCTGTAGACTGTATCTCAAAAACAAAACAAACAGGATAGAAGCGACTCTGAAGTGCAAGGGTGCTTGCCTTACATAAAGGAGGCTCTGGGCTTAAACCCTAGCACCTGGGGTATGGAGGGAGGACGAAAGGAAAGAAAGGAGGGAAAGGAGAGAGGGAGGGAGGAAGGAAGGAAAAATATGCTCCCCATCCTTGAATAGTTGTACAGTTAAAACAAAATGTCTTGTATAGGGTGCTTGCTAAGTTGTGCTACTTCTAGGGGAGGGATCTTAGAGGATAGCCCTACCCCCCCTTCTCTCTTTCTCTCTCTCCTTTTGTTTGTAAGTGCTGTTTGTATTTTGGACTCTGAATTCTTTTAGTAATGCAGAAAAAGCAATTCTAATGCATTTTCTTCCACATTTGAATCAGAGTGTGCAAAAGTTAGCTACCAGTGCTGCTATAGAAGGCAAGTCTGGAAGTCGTGTGAAACTTCTGAATCAGAAACTGGGACAAGGAGATCTTCTCATCTGTTTTCAGGGATTCATCACCATTCTTCCAATACAGCATTAAATCTTCATCTGTATATGCATCTTTAAGGAGAAGCAGATAAAGTGAATGTGAGTCCTCTGCCTCTAAACTGGATGAAGCAACAAGGAAATCCTGTGCCAGAGTAAAGATGCATTCAGACTGAACAGTGTCTTAAGACTCAGGGTTTCTAAGATGGCACAACATTGGACAAGGAGTAAAGGAATGAAAGGAATGGGAGCCACTGATACTTACAGCTCTCCAGCTCCAAAGAGCAGGTCTGGGAGTCCAAAGGAAAGTGGCTGAAGTCCATGTTGCACATGGCCGTGACTGTAATCCTACACAACCAAAATGCACGTGTTGGCTTGACACTGAGTTAGTGTCTCCTGTGTCTGCCCAAAGCAAGGGAGCTGCAGCCCGCGGCCTGGAGCAGCTGCCTCCCCCAGTCTACTTCCGACGTTGGAAACACACGTAAGCAAGTTGCCGGCTATTCATGGCAGGCACCTGACCTCTTCCACCCATCACTGTCCTTCAACTCAAAGCCAGAAAGTGCCTAGTATTAGCATTTAATTCTGCTGAACTATACAGGTAGGCCAGGAAGATGTGTAATAAGACTGTTAAAATATTGAAGTTACTGTAGAAGCCAATCTGAAATAACGGCTATTGTTGTATGTGTGTCTATGTGTCTGTGTGCATGCATACACATGCACGCACTGATACTGGGGCATGAACACATGGCCTCATGCTCTCACTTGGCTTATTTTGCTCAAGGCCAGCACTCTACCACTTGAGTCACACCTCCACTTCTAGCATTTGGGTGGTTAATTGGAGATCAGAGTATCACAGACTTCCCTGCCCAGGCTGGCATTGAACCATGATCCTCAGATCTCAGCCTTCTAGCATACAGGGGGGGAGCCACTAGCATCTAGCTGTTACTGTATTTTCAATCTTTATTACCAGTCAACTAGAATGGTAGACTCTCGGGGGTAGAAAGTACATAGGTTATGGCCTTCACCTACTCATTGAGGTCAAAGTAGCCTTCATCCCAGTGATGAAGAGGAAGTCACCACCTCACCACCTACCAGAGGGACTGCTTCATCTTTAGCCAATGCTGACTGCTATCCAAAGACTTAAGCCATCCCACAGACCTAACCACTGTGCTGAACATTTTAGGACCAAAGGGACAAACCATACATATTGGAATGGCCTCGGACAAGGGAATGCCGGCCCTGAGGACAGTTACCTCATGCTGTACAGCACATGGCCATCTGGGAATACCCTCAGCATGATGTTGTCAGTGGTGGTGTCGTGAGTGAATGACCTTTTGGAGTGAACAAAGAAGACATCGGGGACCCAGATCTTCTTCACCAGCCGGCCATCGAATGTCATGCTCTTGTTGCTGGTGCTGGGGAAGGCCAGCCTCTCGTCCTTCCAATAATGCCGCAGGTACAGCGTCATCGTGAAGTCCTGTGAGAGCCCAGGGAGAGAGCAGCTTCCTTCCCCAACGGACCCACCACCCTCCACTGCATCAGACACTCAGGTCTAGCCTCCAGAGCAGGCGTGACAGCTCCACAGCCCCCACATGGCCAATGTGACATCCCTGCTGCCATCAAAGAGTGGCTTTAGTTTTGAACATCATGAGGTAGGGGCCAAAAAATGAGTAGCCCATCCTCCAAGCTTTGCAAATGAAAACTCCAGGCCATCCACCTGGCCTGCGGGTCAGCAAGGCAGGATTTCCCCCCAGCTCTGCTCTTTCTTACTAGAACCTGTGTCCACATGCTTCCTTCCCTACCAGCCTAACCATTCCACTGCAGCAAGAAAGCTGAAAATTCAATTGCCCTTCTTAATCACATTTCTACCATCAGGTTTGTAAGATCCTTGAAGGCGGGGCTGGGCCACGCCCACATGGGATTTCCCATTCACCATTATATGTAATGCCCGGCAAGGGAGATGGTAGGGACTTCAAACATGTCCACTAGATGAGGGCTGATGGCATAGCTCTGTGGTAGAGCACTCGAGGTCCTAGAGTGGATCCCCAGCACTACAAAACAGTATTTCCTAAACGGGAAAATGGAGAGATGAACAGCTGAGAGCATGGACAGTGGAATGCCTACTGTGATCACCTAGAAGTTGATCTTCTTACAGTCTCCATGTCTATAGAGATAATACCTTAAACCAAGAGTTTGGCCCTGATGCTGCAGCCAGACTAAGACTCAAAGTTCCAAAGGCTAACTAGCTACCTAAAAGACCTAGCTAGCTAGAAGATGGAGGAAGGCTGGAGAGCTAGCTTCTGGTGGGCTAAGATGAAATCGAGGAAGACAAGAAGAACTAGCACTAAAGTTGTGCCTACAAGGAAGTCAGTCCTTAGACTGATCCTGGCCCCTAGTGCATCCGCCATACGTGCATCTTTCACACCTGACCCCATCCTTATCAGGTGCTGGAGCATCTGTATCTCATCAGCTCTGCTGTGCTGAGTTACTTAAGAGGGGGCTGAGAATGTGGCTTAGTGGTAGAGTGCTTGCCTAGCATGCAAGAAGCCCTGGGTTCAAGTGGCACTGTGGCTAAGGTGATAGAGTGCTAGCCTTGAGCAAAAGCAGCTTGGAGACAGTGCTCAAGCCCTGGGTTCAAACCCCAGGACTGGCCAAAAAAAAAAAGAGCTAGGGAAAAGCTGGGGTGTGCCTGAGTGGCAGAGAGCCAGTTTAGTGAGCTCAGGTCCTGGGTTTGACCTGCAGCACTAAAAAACAAACAGCAAGAAGCTTCTTGCATACTCTAGATGCCCCCTGCTGCATTTATACATTCCACATATTTTGAGTTCCCCCAGTGGTCCCACACACGAGAGAGACAAAATAAAATCTATGGACTGACAGCAAAGTATGGGAAACAACCACATACAAGAACACCCCAAGATAATTCTCTAGCACAATTATAATTGATGGTGTGGGGTAGGAAGGAAAAACAGACCCTGCAGACCAGGTAGTCCAGGAAGAAGTCTTGTCTCAACTGAGACCTAAAGAATAAGAGGGAGGTAGCTTGAGAAGGCTGGAGGGAAAGTGTGGTAGAAGAACACAGAGGCAACTGTAGCAAGAAAGCTACAAAGGAATTCTTTTTTTTTTTTTTTTCTTGGCCACTCCTGGGCCTTGGACTCAGGGCCTGAGCTCTGTCCCTGGCTTCTTTTTGCTCAAGGCTAGCACTCTGCCACTTGAGCCACAGCGCCACTTCTGGCTTTTTCTATATACGTGGTGCTGAGGAATCGAACCCTAGGCCTCATATATACAAGGCAAGCACTCTTCACTAGGCCATATTCCCAGCCCCAGCTGCAAAGGAATTCTGCACAGCTGGGGCGCAGGCCGTGGAGAAGGTGCTGTCCTCAGGGGCGAGTCCCTGCAGGACAGTCAGGTTTGCATGTGGGAGGTGGGAGGGAAGCAATGCAGTGCGGGACTCTGCCTGGCGAGAACATGGACAAGGACTGAGACACAAGGTTCCAACATGCAGCAAGTACACGGGGAGTGAGCTCAAATAGGAATCAAAAATACAAGAACTGAGAAATTTCTACCCCAATGTCTACCTCCAGCAAATCCTCCCAGCACAGTGGTTATTTGCTTCCCTTGAGGCTTCCCTTGAGTTCTGATATCAGAACTCCCAGAAATTCTGATGTCAGAGACTATGAATGGGCCTATGAACCTTCATTTAACCAACTCTCTCTTTTTTTTTTTTTTTTTTTGCCAGTCCTGGGGCTTGAACTCAGGGGCTGGGCATTGTCCCTGAGCTTCTTTTGCTCAAGGCTACACTCTACACCTGACCCGCAGGGCCACTTCTGGCTCTGTTTAGGTGGTGCTGAGGAATGGAACCCAAGGCTTCATGCATGTTAGGCGAGCACTCTACCGCTAAGCCACCTTCCCAGCCCTCATTTAACCAATTCTTGAAGCTTGTGAATCCCATGCTACAGCCAGCTCCCAAGCACCTTGTCTTGTCACCTGTAGCCATCACTCTGCTCCCCCCTACCACCACCCTGTCACAGCCCGCACCACTGAGGCCCCCATGCCCCCCTCTCAGCATCCTGTCACATGATCCCTCCTGAAGGCTGCCAGCCCAGGGTGGGGGTTGCATACCATGTCCACCTCAGAGATGCTGTCCAGACTCTCCACCTGCACGTCCACGCCCACCGGGATGGCAGGGCCTGCGGGAGAGTAGAGACAGCTGGTTAGGGCCCATTACTTCCTGCCTTCACCTCCCCCCAGAGGAAGCCAGGTCCCAAATTGTCTGGGGGATGGCAAGGGGCAGGGCAGAGTTCAACTAGTTCTGATGTGGGGTTCCCGAGATTTCTTTATCACTGAGGTCAGGGACTATGTCTACTCTATGCCCTGTTCTGGGGTCAAGGTAGATGTTTGTTTGTTTGCTACTAGCTTTGAACTCAAGGCCCGTGTTTGCCTAATTTGCTTGCTCCAGCCCTACATTTTGCCAATTAATTTGCAGATAGAATCTTGAGGATGTTTTCCCCTGGGTTGGTCTTGAGCCTGGATTCTCCAGGTCTCAGACTCCTTAGTAACTTGGATCGTAGGTGTGAGCCCCTGGTGCCTGGCTGATTCTTTTTTTTTTTTTTTTTAGTAGAAAGGATAAAAAACAAAAACTTGCATTCGCCGAGCATATTGACAAATGTCCTTATACTTACAGTGAAAAAAACCTAATGTTTCTGGCTTGAGAGGTGAGCATTGAAGAAGAGGCCCCGTGGTGTGGCCAGCCCAGATGCCCCTGAGCCTATGGCCCTGAGCAGGCGGCGGCAGCACATCCTGCCTTCAGTGCTTGGCGAGGTCAGGAGAGCCCCAGTGCACAGGCAAGCTTGGGGCTTCTGGAAGGAGAAGACTCAGAAGGGACTTCCACTGAAGCAAGGAAAGAGGATGGGAGCTCCTTGCAAGAACTAAGTAAGAGCTAAAAGGCTGGGGATATGGCCTAGTGGCAAGAGCACTTGCCTCGTATACTTGAAGCCCTGGGTTTGATTCCCCAGCACCACATATATAGAAAATGGCCAGAAGTGGCGCTGTGGCTCAAGTGGCAGAGTGCTAGCCTTGAGCAAAAAGAAGCCAGGGACAGTGCTCAGGCCCTGAGTCCAAGGCCCAGGACTGGCAAAAAAAAAAAAAAAAAAAAAAAAAAAGAGCTAAAAGGCTCAATCTACTACTGTGGGACTGAGAAAATACATTTTATCCCCTTAACCACAAAAGCAAACGAGCACAATTGCTTCCTTTTTCTTTTTCCCTTTCAGATGATAAAGAAGGGAAGAAGTTGATATATTTAAAATTCTGTTTGTTATTATGAAGATTATGTACAGAGGGTTACAGTTACATAAATCAGGAAGTCGATCTCTCTAATGTCCTGTGTGCCTTACTGACTGCTTAGGTCAGCAACCACAAGAAACCTGGGCTCTGACAGCCATAATTTCTAAGGCCCAGGGGTGCTTTGACCTGTCCATGTGGGAGGCACCCCTCCTCAGGGCCAATATCCCTGCTCCCTGCCCCCCAGCAGTTTCAACTCCAGGGCAAGTCTGAACCCCTTCCCAGTACCCAGGTACCCCAATCCTCACAGTGCTGTGGGCTCCTGGCATGGCCCCCCAAGGAACAGAAGCTGGTTAATTCCCTCATCTTCTGAACCCTTCCTTAGTCTGAGATGTTAAATGGCTCAGAATTAGTGGCTCTGAAGCCCTGAACAGTACTGCCTCCTGTGGAAATGTGCCTGGCCTCCTGTTACACCTTCACTGCCTTCTTTTCTTTCTTTCTTTTGTAAGTGTGTGGTAGTGGGGTTTGAACTCAGGGCCTTACACTTGCTAGGTAAATGCTCTACCACTTGAGCCATACCACAGCCCATTGCCTTTTTCTATGTGCCGTGCAGGTGACCTGCTACACAGTTCTAAGAACCATCAGAGACACATCGAAGTGACTGTCCTCTTTGGACAGACTCCAGCAGCCGGCTTTTCACACAATGCATGAAGTGTTTGCTCAGGAGCTGTCTGGTTCTGGCATTAGCCCCATAAATGCTATCAGTGTGTGGTGTCTTGTATTGTGCCAGGGCTCTGGGGCCTGCCTTGTTCTCCACAGCTCCAGATGGCCTTTTAAGGAGAAAATTTGTGATAGGACAGATGAGGGGAAATGAGGTCTGCAAAGCCATTGCCAGGAGTCCACAGAATTCACTGTGTTAGTGAAGAGCTTTGAGGCACACAGGCATACCTTGCTGTGCTTTAAGCCTTGCATTCCATTCATAAGTTGCAACAGTTAGTAAAAAGTAAAAGGAAAGGAAAAGGAGAAGAAAGGAAAAGGAGGAGAGGGAAGGACAGAAGAAGAAAAAGGAGGAGGGAATGGGAAAGGAAGAAAGTGGAGGGGAAGGAAAAGGAGAGTAGGAGAGGAAAGTAGGAAAAATGAAAATGGTTTGTCATGGCAAAATGGAAATAAATATTTCAATAAGATATTATTGAATAATGGCATTAGTCATTATTCAAAATTCAAAATGTCATTATTCAAAATAATATTAGTCAAATAAGGTGTGGGTGGCAGATCTGTACAATGAAATAGGAAACAACAGCTAAAAAAGTACAGAGCAGGCTGGGGATATGGCCTAGTGGCAAGAGAGCTTGCCTCGTATACATGAGGCCCTGGGTTCGATTCCCCAGCACCACATATACAGAAAAAGGCCAGAAGTGGCGCTGTGGCTCAAGTGGCAGAGTGCTAGCCTTGAGCAAAAGGAAGCCAGGGACAGTGCTCAGGCCCTGAGTCCAAGGCCCAGGACTGGCCAAAAAAAAAGTACAGAGCTAGGCACCAGTGGCCTATTCCTAGCTATAAGCAAGAGGCTGAGACCTGAAGGAACATGATACAAAGCCAGACTAGGCAGAAAACTCCTCAAGGCTTGACCTCTAATTAGCCAGCAAAATACCAGACTGGAGGTGTGGTCTAAGTACTAAAGCACCAGCTATGATAAAAAAAAAAAAAAGCCAAGCAAGAGCATAGGCCCTGAAAACAAGTCCCTGAATACAAGTGGCAGGATAGATAGATTTATAAATTGATAAGGAGAGATCTCTGATATATTTCTAAGTTTAAAAAAATTGAAGTGCAGGGGCTGGGGATATAGCCTAGTGGCAAGAGCGCTTGCCTCGTATACATGAAGCCCTGGGTTTGATTCTCCAGCACCACATATACAGAAAATGGCCAGAAGTGGCGCTGTGACTCAAGTGGCAGAGTGCTAGCCTTGAGCAAAAAAGAAGCCAGGGACAGTGCTCAGGCCCTGAGTCCAAGGCCCAGGACTGGCAAAAAAAAAAAAAAAAAAAAAAAAAAAAAAAAAAAAAATTGAAGTGCAAAAGAAAGCTAGCATGATAACAAGAGTAAAAGAGTATGTATAGCTCTGTAAGAGAACACGTTACGAAAGTCTGAATAGTGAATTGGGAGAATATAGATGTGTATTTGCTTGGATATTAATAACATAGCTTTGACAGAACAAAAATGTCTTCATAGGCATCTAGAATAGAGGAATGATTGCCTTGGGCTGTACTTGAGCCAACCACGGGTGGAGAGAAACATTCAGTACAGGCCCAGGGGGCACTGTGGGGTTGTGGGCGTCTTCATGGCCATACTTCATTAGGAACTGTTGAAGAGTATACAAGATGGACCTTGAAAAATGAAAAAACTGGAGCAATAGCCTTAGACTATTATCATATGAGGAACTTTCTCAATAGCGCCATTATTCTGCCATCCAAGGTCATATATGAATAAAGCTCAGAAATTTGTAGGGTCACTCAAAAATGATGAAAATTCCCCAATGGTCATTTTACCCCAAAGATGGACCAGGTTGCTTCCAGAGTGCAGGACACTGTATGATTTCATTTATATGATGCTCAAGAATAAATAAAACTAAGCCAGGTGTCAGCGGCTCATGCCTGTAATCCTACCTATTCAGGAGGCTGAGATCTGAGGACCACAGTTCCAAGTCAGCTGAAGCAGTAAAGTCTATAAAACTCTTAGCTCCAATTAGTCATCAAAAAGCAAGAAGTAGGGGCTGGGAATATGGCCTAGTGGCAAGAGTGCTTGACTCATATACATGAAACCCTGGGTTCAATTCTCCAGCACCACATATATAGAAAATGGCCAGAGGTGGTGCTGTGGCTCAAGTGGTAGAGTGCTAGCCTTGAGCAAAAAGAAGCCAGGGACAATGCTCAGGCCCTGAGTTCAAGGCCCAGGACTGGCAAAAAAAAAAAAAAACTAGCAAGAAGTAGAGGTGTGGCTCAAGTAGTAGAGCACCAAGTTTCAGCACAAAAGCTAAAGGTCAGCACCTGGGCCCTGAGTTCAAGCCCTAGTACTGGCACTTAATAAAGAAACAAAGAAACAAACAAAACTAAGCCAGACACCAGTAGCTCAAGCCTGTAATTCTAGCTATTCAGGAGGCTGAGATCTGAAGATCACAGTTCAAAGCCAATCAGACAAGAAAGTCTGTGAAATTCTTACCTCCAATTAAACATCACAAGTAATGCTGTGGCTCAAGTGGTAGCCTTGAGTTATAAAGGTAAGGGACAGACCCAGACTCTGAGTTCAAGCCCCAGTATCTGCACAGAGATAAACAAACAAAACTAGACAGAAGATGTATGTAGAGCAAGAATAGAGCACTTGCTCTACACTGTGAGACCCTAGGTTTGAATCACAGTAACACACACTCACACACATACACAGAAATAATTCTTGGAACCAGAACTCAGAAAAGTGGCTTCCATTGATTACATTGGGGCAGGGATGTGAGAAAACCTTGTAGAGAGCAGGCAATGTTCCACATCTGATCTACATAGTGCTTTCAATGGCAAATACTTGAATATGTTAACATCTGAGCCCCTCTCAGATATGTGTACCTTATTGAAGTAGGCAGAATAAAGCCCTCCCCAAAGATATATGCCCCCTCATTTCCAGAAGCTGGGTACACAAGAGGCCATGTGGCAAAGGGGAAACAGGTAGCAGATGGACTGCACTGGCAGCTGCTAGTCAGCTGACCTTCAAACAGGGACAGTGACCTGCATTACCCATGTGGGCCCAATAGCATCATCATAATCATCCTGAAATGTGGAAAGAAGATAAGGGCAGAAGAGATCAGGGCAAGTCGATGTTTTAACTGAAAATCTGGCAAGGAATGAGGAGTGAAGGAATATCAGCAGCTTCCAGAAGGCAGAAATGACAAGAAAGGGGATGGGGGAGGTTCTTTAGAATCTCTAGATAGAAACATCCCTGTGAAAACCCAGAAATTTGCCCAGCAAGCAACACTCGAGATTTCTAAATAGTAAGATAACATTTCTGTTAGTAAGATAACATTTCTGTCAGCAAGTGTTTTGTAAATTTCTGTGACATCTATGGGACACTGCAGCAATGTTTTACCTCAGCAGAAAGTTTGAGGAGATGGAGAGAGTATCTGACCGTGTGTGACTGTATTAGGCTGAACCCATTTCCCATCTGTCAGTAGCCTACCCTCTCTGCCTGCTTCCACGCTTCACTAGGGGGCCGCTCACATGTTCTTCTCCCAGCAGATTTTGGGGGGGTGACTCCCCAGTGAGGAGCCTGAGCCCCAGGCGAGCAGCTGGGCTTCTCCCCATTCGCTTGGCCCTAACATGGCCGGACCAATGTAAGCATTGCAAAGAAGGAAAGTTTGGGGTGTTGGGATTTGTGTGGCCTCATTTTTTACATTGTCTCCGTCTTTGCTCTCTTGTCCTTGAGGGCGTCTCTTGGAGTTTGAGTTGATTTGTTGGTATCATTGAATGTTTTCAGTTTAAAAAATAGCTTTGATATTTTTCTTGTGATACGTTGTTGCCTTCTCAACAAGTGATGAGTGGCACATGCCCAGCAGGCAGGGGGGTAAGGCTCGGCTAGCACCCCCAAACTTCCCTCCACCAGCAGTCTCGGCACCCCTAGATGCCTGTTATAGACATAGGTTGGAGGGGAGGGCAGACCTGCTGAGTCAGACATTCGGGTGTGGCCCACGCAGCTAGATGTGAACAAGCCTGGCAGCGGGGGATTCCAATCCACAGTCAAGTTTGAGCAACACTAGATTTCTAAAGGAAACTCCCCCCTGTTAGCGCCTTGTCCTGGTAGCCATCAGACTTCCCCGGAGCTGGCCTTCACCAGCAGCCGATGCGCATGCGCACCACTGGGCCCCTGCCCGCCCACTCTGCTGCGTGGCCAAGGCTTTGCCTCCGCCAAGGGTCTCTCTGCCTGGTCTCATCTAGAACCTTCTGAGTGGCCTCAGACACGCTCTCCCCCGACTCCTCCTGGGGCTGCTTCTACCAGGCCGGCGCCCAGCACTTCCCACAGCCGGCTCTGAGCTGTGGACTTCAGCCTCCCTCCTGGGGCTGGGCTCTGCCCCCAGGTCTTAACTAAGGGTGCACCGACTTCTAAATGCCTAAAAGAGATCTCCACGGCACAGCGGGCCACTTTCTGAAACCTTATGTCCCCAAGCCAACCTATCTACACTGTATGAACCTAAAATCAACTCGCAGAAGCAGAGGAGGAAGCTCATCACTCAGGGCTGGGATGAAGGAAATGAGATGTTGGCTCTGTGAGTGAGCAAGTTCTAATGGCACCCTCTGGGAGCTTGACACTGGCTAAGGGATAGACTACAATGTGTTCTCATTACCAAACAGAAATAGACAATACCAAGGGTATATGTGGTTAGTTTGCTTGCGAGGATCAGTTCATAACTTTTTTTTTTTTTTGTCACAACCAGGCCCTGGTGGTTCATGCTACTCAGGAGGCTGAAATCTGTGGATCATGGTTTGAAGCCAACCCCAGGCAGGAAATTCCCTGAGACTCCTATCTCTAACCAGCAAAAAGCTGGAAGTAAAGCTGTGGCTCATGTAGTTGAGTCCCAACCAGGGTCGGCACTACATTGTGACTTTTGACTTGGGCACTTTTGCTTCATGAGTGTCTTTTATACAAAATATAAAGGATATGTATTTTATGACTATACAAATAAAATATAAAATACATGTATTTTATGACTATATTCATAGTACATAGTAAGATGATTTCTACTAACTAATTTTTTAAAATTCTGATTTTGAAATAAACTGGGGGTGGGGGTGAGGCTACAAGTATGGTGGCCTTAGGATGCATGCCTTCTCTAAGGGATTGGTCAGTTCAGTTCAAGCAGGAGACAAAAAGAGACCTGGCTTACAAGGGAAACTTCAGCCTTAGCAGCAGCCCCATTTCTGAGTCTCTTTCCTCACCTGTGATAATAATAGTATATACCTCCTGGAGTTCATAGCAGGATTACAATACAATTATACACAAACTGTGGATGTAACCAGTAAAGTATTTGCCTAGTGTGCATGAGGTCCATCAGTGCCCAGTACTGAAAAAAAATGCATGTCTATATATGCGTACACAACTTAAAAGTCAAATATGTATGTCCCTTGGCCAGAGTGGGGTCTGGTACAGAATGATTCCTGTAAAAGTGGCAGCTGTCATTCATAATCTTTATTGCTTTTGTGTTGTGCTTTTTTTCTTTTTGGGGGTGGGGGGAGGGGAGACAACACTTGGTTATTTAGCCCAGCCTTGCCTCAAACTCATGATCCTCCTGTCTTAGCCTCCGGTGCAGGGATTGCTGGTGTGTGTCCCCACACCTGATCATCTTGGTTGCTTTGTTGTTGTTTTTCTTTCTTTTGGTGCAGTGTCAGTTACGATTACAGAGGTCAGTTAGGTAGCCAAGAACAACAATAAATGACAGGCCAGATGTGCTAGCACACAACAGTAATCTCAGCATTGGGGAGGCTGAGGTAGAAGGATTGTGAGTTTGAGGCCAGGTTAGACTATAAAATGAGATACTATTGAAAAAAAGAGAGAGGGAGGGAGGAAGGGAAGGGAAGGGAAGGGAAGGGAAGGGAAGGGAAGGGAAGGGAAGGGAAGAAGCCTTCTTTTTGGGGGTCTGATCTCACTTAGATTTCTTTTGGAGCAGATGCAGCTTTTTTAAAGCTGGTCATTCATTAAAACTTTACTATCATGAAGTTTCTTGGCAGAATTGCCCGTTGTGAACCTAAAAGAATCTGAAATCCCAGAAATATGTCCTTCTCTTTTGACCTGAGCCAGAGGTGCTCAGGCTGCCCGCTGGGAAGAAGATACACAGGAACACAGGACGTAATCTACACCCAAGTCTCTCCTCTCTAGCAGGTGTCAGAGCTCAGGGAATTTAGTGCCTTTTAAATGCAAAGGCCTCTGTGATAAACATTTACTAATCCCTAAACAGTGGCAGGAGACAGGGTCTGACAGCTGGGTTTTCTGAGGAGACATGAACAGATATGTGACAGGGCTTTGCATATATTATCTCTCCTAATCAAGGCAGCAACTCATCCTTAGTGATTATGGCTCCCATTTTATAATAGCACAAGTGGAGGCTCAGAGGATTGGGGACCTGCCTAAGGTCACTCATTCCTGCCAGCTCCCACCAAAAGAAGGATGGATCCTGAGAGAGGATGAAGGGGAGAGATAATGAGAAGGGGAAGCAGCCCACCTCACTCTGTCTTGGTCATGGTTGATGTGCTCAAATGCTCTGGACCTCAGTTTCCCTGTGTGCACAAAGCAGGGATCACATGTATTCTACTCTCTTCTCACCTTGTTCCCTATCTAGTCAGAAGAGAGCTGCCTCCCTCCTCAGCTACTGTGGGCTGAATGTTTATGTCCTCCAAAATGCTAGTGTTGAAATCCTATCACCCCTACACACACACACATACACACCACACTCAAGGTGACAGTGTCAGGTGGGAGGTAATTAGATCAAGAGGGTCTCTTGAAAATAGCATTTCTGCCCTTATAAAAGAGACCTCAGGGAGTCTTCATCCCTTTTCATCATGTGGCATTATACAGAGAAGCTGCCCCCTTGAACCAGAAAGTAGACCCTCTCCAGACAGAATGTCAGTCAGTGCCTTCATCTTGAACTCCAGCCTTCTGACCTTGCTGCTAAGCGATCCAGCCTCTTTTGACAGAACTTTCCTAAAGCTGTTTTGTATACCTGTTTTGTGTCTACTTGCTTCTTCTACTGTTTGTTTTAACAATAGCAAGTGGGCTGCAGCACTGGTCCCTCTGTGAAGGTGAACAGTGGAATCGTGTTCAGCCTCTGAAGCCAAAGCCTCTTCACTTTCTGCCTACTCTCCTCTCCTTGGGGAAGTGACTTCAGGAGCCCTGACGGGTTTATTTAACCGAGACTCCCATATCCTCCCCCCAAGGAGGGGCTGTGCTGGGAGACCAGGACAGGGCAGTCCTGCTCCGCAGCCCCGGGGCCCAGGCCCCAGACTCTGTGAGGGAGGACACAGTTCTACCTCCAAAGGCCGGCCGCATGGTGAAGTCGTGGTCATCCACTCTGAGGAGAGGCTGAGGTTTTCCTGCTCGGAGTTTGGTCACATCGAGGCTCTTTTTGTACAAGTTGCTGCAAAGACAAACAGAACTGCTTTCCCACTGGCCCACCAAGCTGTTAAGTGAGATTTGGGTAGATTAGTTCCTGTAGGCCCTACTGATTAGGCATCTTTTCTCTTCCCTGACACCTTCATATCTGGGAAAGGGGAATAGTGAGGGACCTCCTCCAATGCTACACATACCCCCCAACACACACACACAGGCAGGCCCAAAATGAGTCCTAGTTCCTTCCAGAACCTTCTATCATTCTACCCAGGAAGCTCTTCATTATCTTGCCAAAAGTTATAGTAGGATGAAAATGATAGTGTTGACTACTGGGGGATTATGATTTTTCTTTTAAAAATATCTCATGCATTGGTATCATATTGCATTTTGTGATAAATATTATTTGATACAATGCTTTATGACAGTTTTATCCTATCCAGACCTGGTTCTTCTTTTGCCATTCTGGTGGTCGGACTCATGGGGCTAACCCCTGTGGAGGAGAGCCTCTGTCACCACAGAGCCAGGGGAGGCCAGGGCCACGTGGGGAAACACGGTGTTCTAGACAAGTAGCCGGGAGGCCAAGTGGTGACAGCCAGAGCAGGAGCCCACAAGGCAGGCCCTCATTCTGCCCTTTCCTCTAAACTAGGTGACACAATTTTTCTAGATAATTTTTTTCAGCACAACCCCACACAGTCCTAAAGCAGTCAAGATGTCCTAAAGAGCCAGTGGCTCATGCCTATGATCCTAGCTACTCAGGAAGCTGAGGTCTGAGGATCCCAGTTCAAACCCAGCCTGGGTAGGAAAGTCTGTGAGACTCTTATCACCAATTAACTACTAAAAGAACTGGAAATGGAGTCATGGCCAAATGATGGAGTGCTAACCTAGAGCAAAAAAGGGACAGTGCCCAGGCCCTGAGTTCAAGCCCAGAACCAGCATGTGTGTGCACGTGTGCACACATGCGTGCGCGCACACACACACACACACACACACACACACAATGCCCTAAAGAAATTGTCTACTGACAAGATTGTCACTAAGGAAAAGAAATGAGGGGAAAACAGGAGAGAAGGGACAAAGCTGGGCTAATCCATAGCATCATGTCTGTTCCTCTGACAACACTTATTGGTTTGTGCCTGACACCTGACTTAGTTCATATATATCTCATTGAATCTTCTTAAAGGGTTAGCTCTGAGTTCACTAAGCATAGTGCTTAGCACTTAGTAGCCAATATCTGGGATCAGCATGACATGACAAAGTGGTCAGCTCTAGAAGGAATTTAAAACAATTCTGTTCTAGTCTATTCGATTAAAGTTCTAGACCAGATGGCTTATCTCTTAATTGCACCTTAGTATCAAAAGTCCTGATACTAAGGCCATACCCCAGACCAATCAGATCTGTATGTCTAGGAGAGATGCCAACATCAGCAGGATTTAAACATGCCCAACTGATGTGCAAAGCTTAGAACCACTGTTCTAAACAGTGCAATATCTTCACAATCATAGCTATCTGGCTTTGTGCTTTATTGGTTAGACCAATGGTTGTCAAACTTAGCTATAGGACTGTAATCACTTGGAGTTTTGCAAGCTACTGATGGATTGGAGCAAGTCTCCATGCAGAGAATTCCCAGGCCCTCTGGGTACAAGCCGTACTTGAGAACCACAAGCCCAGATCTTAACCAACACCATGGCACCGTTCCCAGAGCTGTCCACACACATGTTGGCAGGACCTGTAGGTGGAAGAGACAGAAGAATTCCAACCTCTTAATGTCTGCTCAGGGTCTCTATGATTTGATTTGTTTTGAAGGGTTTTGGGGTGTCTTTTTCTTTTTTTAGAACTAAATGAAGAGCTTTTCCTTTGTTTACTGTTCCTTTGTCAATACTCCTATTTTTACCCTATGGTGTTCCTGTTACACTTCATTAGCTTTGAGAAAAACAGGTGTGTTTCCTGGTTAAGCTGTAACTTATTTCTTGTCTTGAGATCTTGGAAACATCTTCCAATAAAGTCTCTCAACTTTCACTCTCTACTAGTTCTGCCCAGAGGGTGAAATGAAGTAGATTCAAAGCTGTTCTGATGGATAAAGCAGCCACTAATCCCAGGTGACCGCTTGTTTTAGTTAAGTACAATTCATATTCAGTTTCTTCATTACACTAGCTACAGGTAAGTGCACAAACCCATTTGAGCTGGTGGGTGCTATTTTGAGTAGTGCTGATTTATAACACAAAAAAGTTTTATTAGTCAGGTGCTGGAGGCTCTGAGAATTAAGGTTTGAAGTTAACTCAAGCCAACAAATTGGGAAGATTCTTGTCTTCAGTTACCCAGCCAAAAGCAGGATCTGGAAATGTGGCTCAAGTGATAGAGCACCAGTAGAGTGAAAAAGCCAAGTGAGAGTACATGGTCCTGAGTTCAAGACCCAGTGCCAACACACATACACACAAATGTTTTATTGGTAGTTTAGTGCTAATCTAAAGGTTGACCAGTCCCTGCTATACAGATTCCTATCAGCTGAGCCTCCCAAGTTAGAGCACCAGGAAACTTCCAGGCCCAATTTCCCAGACCTAGTTCCCCGTCATTCTCTCACTTTCAATGACAGGGTAAGGGCCCGGGCACCAGCCTACCTCCCTTCCTCTTCTTCCAGTTCCTTCCATCAACCTTGAGGATCCATATGGAAAGCTGTCCCACATCTTGTGGCACTGTTCCCCACCCCTGGGATTAGCCGCTCTGCGCAATGCTGTTTGTCCTCCTCTGTCATCCCAGCCCTTAGCACCGCAGAAGGGGAGGTGAAGTAGACAAGGGGACATATAAGCAATACAACATCAGGAGGTGATGTTTAAAATGACAACACAGGGTAAAAGACAACAGGGAGAGATAGGGTGGGAGGGATAGCTACTTAGATGGTGGGCTGAGGAAATCTTTGAGGCCTAGAGGGAGAGAGCCAGGGTGGTGTGAAGGAAGGTCACTCAGAGAGAATCCCAGGCATCCTATCCTCTTTGGTCCATGGAGTTTCCAGTTCGCCCACTGTATAGGCCTTAACCCTGCTCCTGTCACCATATTCCCTTTCTTGTAGGCCTCTGCATCCAACTGCCTGGCTGCTCAGTGCTCCACTCCAGGCATTTAAACTAAGCTCTGCCAGTTCCCTGGGAATTGGAAGTGACTTTGGCTGCGAGGTAAGGAGTGTCCACTGAGACTGGGAAGAGCTGGGCATGGACAGAAGCACGCACAGGTCACGCAGAGCCTTGAAAGTCCTGTGAAGAATTCTGTCCTTACCCCAAGGCTAGTGGAAAGTGAAGAAAGGTGGTAGCAGACAAAGAAGTCATGATCAGATGTGCTTTAAAACAAACCCATCACTAATATATCAAGAAGGAAAATACAAGCCAGGACCAGTGGCTCATGCCTGTAATCCTAGCTACTTAGGAAGTTGAGATCTGAGGATCACAGTGTGAAGTCAGCCTGAGAAGGAGAGACCCTTATCTCCACTTAGTCACCAAAAAAGCCACAAGTGGCTCAAGTGCTAGCATGCTAGCTTTGTGAAAAAGTTCAGGGACAGTGTCCAGACCCTGAGTTCAAGCCCCAGTACTGGCACTAAAAAAAAAAAAAAAAAAAAAAAAAAAAAGAAAGAAAGAAGCAAATCCTAATTGACTTTTGTCCGCTATGGCAGGGTCTGGATCTTGGGTCTAGGCCTATAGAACATGCATAGTTATAGCCAGATGCTCCCAAAAGACTCCCTGGCCTCTTCCCCAAGCCTGGCCCTCAGGACGGTGGCTTATTTATTGGCAGCAATAGTGTGAGAGGTCATGACCAGACGCCCCAGCAATGACGTCAGGGGTGGCAGATGAAGGGCTCAGCCAAGGGCTTAGCAGATCATAGACATTAAATTGTGAGTGCAGCCGGCTCACTGCCCCTTGCCTCCCAGGAGGCAAATCCCTCCTGTTAACAGTTTCCACATCTATTTAGGGGAGGATTAGGAACCGGAAGTCCCAGAATGCACCATCCACACAGGAGAGAGGAGATGCAAATCCTGCTGTCCATTGAGGACTCAGAATTATTATTTTGCCAGTTCTGGGGCTTGAAGTCAGGGCCTGACGACTGTCCCTGGCTTCTTTTTGCTCAAGGCTAGCACTCTGACACTTGAGCCACAGCGCCACTTCTGGCTTTTTCTGTATATGTGGTGCTGAGTAATCCAACCCAGGGCTTCATGCATGCTAGGCAAGCACTCTACCACTAAGCCACATTCCCAGCCCTCAGAATTGTATTTAAGGGACTGGTTGTTTGGTCCTGAGCCTTGCGGAACTGGTGGGAGCTGGAAGCTTTCCATCCATCTTTTCACAGGCCTTGCTTGGTTCCTCAGAGCTGGACCCCTCAGCCCACAGTAGGGCTGCCAAAATCTTCCAGTGACCTCAAACTGGGCTTTTTTGATAAGAAGTCATCACCATGCCAGTAGAAACAGAGCTAGAGTCACCAAGCTATGATTTCTTTAGCAATAACAGCAAGAGCACCATGCACCCTGCTCAGCAAGGCCCTGAGCTGAAGACTTCAGGCATCCCTCACTCCATCTTCAGCTGAAGAAAGGGAGAACTAGGAAACACAGCCACATGGTTGGAACGCAGCAGAATTGCTATAAACCTGGCTTCCCTGGCCCCTCAGTGACTTTTCCTCCCCAGCACCCCCAGCCATGCGTGAGGGTCACTGTGTAGCAGGTGGGCAAAGCTGCTCCTGCATCCAGCGAAACAGCTCCAGGCAGATGGCCAAGAAGCAAGTGTCCCACAGGTGGCAGACAGGCCAGGAAAGCAGGGGAGAGCTAGAACTCCAGGGGAGGCCTCCGTGGGCAGGGAAGAAAAGCAGTCGCATGATCAGTAGGTTCACTTAGGTAGGCCACAGGCAGGGAGGAGGGGAATAAATAAGAAGGCTTAGAAGCAGGAAGGCCTGGGACAGACCGCAAAAGAGAAGCACATATGTTCCACAGTCATTCAATAAATAGAAATACATGGACCCAAAAAAACCAGAACCAGGTCTTGAAAAAGCAGGTGCTGGGAAAAAGCAATTGTTTTGTGTAACTGTATTGGCCAGGAGAAGGTAGAGAAGGCTGGCAAATGAGGGTGATCGTGAGCACTGGAGGGAGGGGGCGAGCTTGTATGTGTTCAGTGCGATTGTGTATACACAGGACTTTAGATATGTTCTAAGACTGTGAGAAGAAAAAAGATCATTTTATCCTCATTTATTAGTGTGGTATAACTCCTGTGTAATGAAAGTACAATTGAAAACTAGAAAGTGTCCGCTTCAGCCAGGCACTGGTGGCTCACACCTGTAATCCTAGCTACTCAGGAGGCTGAGATCTGAGGACTGTGATTCAACGACAGCCCAGGCAGAAAAGTCCCCATGAGACTCATCTCCAGTTAACCACTCAAAAACTGGAAGTAGAATTGAGGCTTAAAAGGTAGAGTGCTAGCCTTGAGCAAGAGAAACTCAGGGAGAGCACCCAGGCCCAGAGTTCAAGCCACAGGATCGCAGAAAAAAAAAAAAAAGAAGAAGAAAATGTCAGCTGCTAGGCTGAAATTTTCCACAGGGAAACGAAACTGTGGTTATCTGACCACAGGTGTGTCCTGGAAGATAGAAAAGCACAACATTCTAATCTTTTTCTCCTCAATAATTATTTTCCATTCTTTGAGTGTACGTGTTTAACTCTTGGGATGACTTTAAGAAATTGTCCTTCCTCTAATTGTCACTTTCCAGCTGTCCCCATGCTCACTGAAAGGTGTCTGGAAGTGAGACTCTGGGTTTTCTGAGAAGAGACAAATGCTGAGCAGTCCCTGCTGCTGAGTTGGGAGCCTCTGGGAACCCCCCAGGGGTGCTCCTGAACTTTCAGGCAGTGATTTTCCTCTAGCCTAAGTTAGGAACCTACATTCCAGCCAGCCAGCCCTATAACTTTAACTCCTGCCAAGAGCTACTGTTTATGCATCTGTACAGCGATCCCCTCTGGGAAGTTTCCAGGCATGTGCTCTGAGGGGTAAGAATCCTACTGCTGATGCTGAGAAACATGGTATCATGTATCTCCCTCTTCAGGACTATCCATGCCTATTTGCATCATGAAGGTTCTAGAAGATTCTGTAAAGACATCTATTACACATGACTGAAACAGGAATCTCCCAGTCTCCTTTGACCTAGGCCCTTCCTCCCCCTATTTACTTCTCCCAAAGTTACAACTCGGTAGCTGGTAGATCAGATGACTTCTGGGGTCCCCTCTAGGTCGTGTCTATGATGCTGAGCTCCTAATCAGGCTAGGTCCTCCAGGGCAGTGCCTCTTCCCATCATTCTGGAGGATTCTACTCTGTGCTTTCTGACCGAGCAGGATGAGGTCTCAGAGGCCATTTGCATCTCCCAGAACAGTCCCCTCTGCAGTAGCAGTGTAGAGCTTTTAACTCTTACTTATCTTTAGCTGTTTTCTAAAGATAAGGCAGTGAGCAAGCCTCAATGTCTGTTTATAATACACAGGTATAATTTACATTACACATAAATCACTTGTAAGTAAATACGCCTATGTTGGAGGTACAGGTTCTAGAAAACACTGCCAAAAGTACTGCATGATTCAAAAAATGTTTAGAAATTCACCACAGGTGGTTCACCCCTGTAATCCTAGTCCTCAGGAGGCTGAGAACCAGAGGATCAAGGTATAAAGCCAACCCTGGCAGAAACTGTGGGCTCAGTATTCAAAATAACTAGCAAAAGCGGGACTGGAATTGTACATCAGGTAGTAGAGTACCAACTTGCAAGCAAACTATATTAGCAAAATTATATTAGCCCTGTGTTCAAGCCTCAGTACTACTAAAAGAAAAAAAGGCGGGGGGAAGGCTTCAGCCTAGAAAAATCATGCTTTGTAGATCAGTTTCAAACAAGCTTACTGAGGAACTGAGATCTGTAGTGTCATGGTTTTGAATGCAAATTCTCAGCACACATTTATGGGAAATGTCAACATTATACCATAAATGGCATTTATTGTCCACACATATATTCCTGAAAATATGATAAATTCCAAACACTTTTCCTAAGATTCAAAATAGTAAAATAACGCCTAACATCATAAAGTTTTTCTCTGGCAAATAGCTAAAATGACTGTCAATTATGTTCCTTTTTTTCCCTTTTGTGATGCTAGAGACCCAGCCCAGGGCCTCTACCAGCCACCTCACAGCTCGGCTCTCAAGCTAAACTACAACAGAGCTCCTCCTGCCTCCAAACCCCTATGGAGAGTTCTCTAGTCGGCCTCTCTGGTCCTTCCTGGGACCCATTCTGAGAAATACAGCCAGGTCTACCCACAGAGACTTCAGCTAGCTGCAGAAATGCTTTGGCTGAGCACAGGCATGGGAAGGAAAGGCACATCTTCCCCAGCCTCACCCCCGCAGCTGTCACGCATGGTTGTATGGAGGTCCTCAGTTTCTGGCTAGCAAGCGACTCTGAAGCCGGGTGCGGGTACCTCTTGCCTGTAATCTTAGCTACTCAGGAGGCTGAAATCTGATGATTACAGTTTACAGCCATCCTGGACAGGAAAGTCCATGAGACTTATCACCAATGAACCACAGAAAAGCTAGAAGTGGAGCGGTGGCTCAAGTGATCGGGCACCAGCCTTGAGCTAAGGGACAGCATACAGGCCCCAAGTTCAAGCCACAGTAGTAGCAAAAAAAAAAGGGGGGGGGGGAGGAGGTTAGGACTGGGAATATGGCCTAGTGGCAAGAGTGCTTACCTCGAATACATGAAGGCCTGGGTTCGATTCCTCAGTACCCATATATAGAAAACAGCCAGAAGTGGTGCTGTGGCTCAAGTGGCAGAGTGCTAGCCTTGAGCAAAAAGAAGCCAGGGACAGTGCTCAGGCCCTGAGTTCAAGGCCCAGGACTGGCCAAAAAAAAAAGGGGGGGGTGGAGGTTAATACAACAATGATACTTAAAAATAGGTTGGATATCAACCTTGCTTGCAACTTGGGGTGGTGAGGGGTGTAGGGAGGTATAAACAGCAGAAATGAAGGATGGGGTAACATTGTTTAAAAACAAATATAATCATTACCTTATGTAACTGTAACCCCCATCACCTTTTCAGTAAAGATAAATTTAAATTCTAAAAAAGGGGGGATGACTCTCATGGGACATTGAAAAAAGTACCCTGATTTTCCTGGGGGGCTCACAGTGCCAAAGGTGCCCATCAATTGCCACAAGGAAGGGCCTCTCTCTCCCCTCTCACCACCACCTACCTGAGCTTGGGCACTTCCAGCTGCCCGGCCCATCTCTTCTTCCTGGGCTTCCTGCTCTCCACAAGCAGCATGAGGCAAAACAAGAACAAAACGAGTCTGGTAGAATAAGGCATGCCGTGAGTATCTAAGACACAGCAAACTTCGGTGGGGCCAATGCCCCCTGATTTGCGCATTGATTCTGCCCTCGGCCTCCTGCCGGTGCTCCTCGCAGGTGCTTTGAGACTTGGCTGGCAGGGCTGATCTCCCCACTCAGCTGCTTGGTACAGATGCCTGTCCCACCCACACTCTCCCCGCCCCCCCACCAGCCTGACCCAAGCACCAGCTTTGCCCTCCCCAATGCTTAGACCATCGCCATTAGCAAGAAGTTTGCCCTCCTGCGGAACTCTGCTTCCGCTGAACCCTAGAACAGCTTTGGCTAAAACCGTTATATAAAAAAATTAAATCTCTTGAACATGCCAGCTTTTTTGCCGAGATCATTAATCCATGTCCTAGCTGCATAAAACCAGCCTGTCACACCAGCCTGGAGTCAGCACAGATTCCCAGTGGATTTGAGCATGGAGAGGGGTCTGCAAATGTGTTCAGGAGCTGCTGAGAAAATAACCTGTTTTCAGAGGGTTGCTTGATTTCTTGACCTCAGAGAATATGCTTGCCTTTCCCCAGCTTTCCCCCAAATAAATGCCTTTTGTTTGTTGTTACATACTAAAGCATACAAAACATTTTGATTTTGAAGGAGAGTATAAACCAAAGTAGAATTCATGGTTATATAAGCTTTTTTCTATCATGAGCATTAAACTAACCTTCATCTTTGACCCTGAAATACATGAAGTCAAACATCAGAAATTAGGAATGATTCTCATCCTGTGATACAGGATTATACACATTAAAATACAAAGGTACATGTGGCTATTATCTTCAACTCTTGAGAAGAATTCCGTGTGTTCAGAAAGTACTCATTTCTTCGCTGCTGTGTCCTGGCACTGGGAAAGAAAACATGGAGTCAGGGTTGGAAGCCAGGAGGGAGAGCTGGCAGGGAAAGAGAATTGGGGTTTTATTATGTAGAGAAGAAAAAGAAAAGCAGCAAATCAGGATGATACAATTCATTCTCTCTCTCTCTCTCTCTCTCTCTCTGTGTGTGTGTGTGTGTGTGTGTGTGTGTGTGTGTGTGAAAGAGACAGACAGACATAAGACAGAATTGGGACTTGAACTCAGGGCCTTGCATTCTTGCTTCATTTCTCCGTTCTCTCTCTTCTCTTCCTCTCTCTCTCTCTCTCTCTCACACACACACACGCACACACACACACACACACACACACACACAGCTGGCACTTTGCCATTTGAATCACAGCTCCACTTTAGCTTTCTGCTACTTCGTTGGAAATAAGTCTTAGGGACTTGCCTGCCTGTGCTGACTTTAAACCTCAATTCTCAGATTTCACCTCCTGAGTAGCTGGGATTACAGGCATAAACCACCAGCACCCAGCTTTAATTTTAGAAAAATTAATCTCCTGAAGAAACTTCAGAGCCAGTGGCCGCCAGTCCCATTCCCTTTCCTGCAGCAATGCTCAATCATTCTCTCTGGACCTGCCTGCTGTGGACATTGTGTGTGAACGACATCACACACTGAGGTTTGGTATCTGGCCTCTCAGGTTGGTCTGGCTGTAGCATGTTTCACCCCTCAGTTCCTTTTGCAGGGACCATTACATATAGCATGTTGTTTATCCATTCAACAGTTGGTCATCTGGGTTTCCACTTTTTGCCTACTAACAATAATTCTGCTATGAATATTCAGGTACAAGTTTGTGAGTCATTATGCTTTTGTTTCTTTTGGACACACAGGTTGTGTGTCCTGGTTTCATAGTTTTAGCTTTTCTTTTTTTTTGGGGGGGGGGGAGATTTAACTCAGGGCCTAGGCACTGTTCCTGGCTTCTTTTTGCTCAAGGCTAGCACTCTGCTATTTGAGCCACAGCACCACTTCTGGCTTTTTCTATATATGTGGTGCTGAGGAATCGAACCCAGGGCTTCATGTATACAAGGCAAGCACTCTTGCCACTAAGCCATATTCCCAGCCCCAGTCCAAGCTTTTTGTTGTTGGTTGTGGGGCTTGAATTCAAGGCCTGGGTGCTGTCTCTCAACTTTTGTGCTCAAGGGTAGTACTCTACCACTTTAAGCCATATCTCTACTTCCAGTTTTCTGGTGGTTAATTGAAAATAAGAATCTCAAGGACTTTTCTGTCTACTCTGGCTTTGAACTGCAACCCTCAGATCTCAGCATCTTAAGTAGCTAGGATTATAAGCAAGAGCCACCAGCGTCCAGCAGCTTTTTAAAAAGCTAGGATTTATAGGCATGTATAACTAGTATTAGCTTTCAGTCTTTGATCTATTTTGAGTTAATTTTTATCTGTGGCATGAGATTATGAATGGTATAATTTTAATATTTGCTCATTTCTTTGAGGACAGAGGATCAGTATCACTGCCTCAAGCTCAAGCTGTGAGAAGGCCCAGTATTGCCGAAGTAAGCTTATGACAGCAAACTAGGCAGGACTCTGCTCACACACAAGCAGCATGCCCTTTCACTAGGGTTTAGGTTGACCTTAACAACAGGAGAGGCAGGCCAGGATGTTTCTTGGAGATGACTGGCTCCAATATAAGGAATGGATCAAAACTGGAGAAGAGATCATCTCACTAATTTAGAGGAGATTGTGGCTAATGAAGGCAGTGGCAGTGACCATGGAGACAAGATGAAAGGCAGGAAAAAGCTGAGGAAGGTGCCAAGATTGGATGGCAAATCATAAACCCTTGTTAAATAACAAAGAATGAATACAGCCATTGGTTTTTGTTGTTTTTGCCAGTCCTGGGGCTTGAACTCAGGGCCTGAGCACTGTCCCTGGCTTCTTTTTTGCTCAAGGCTAGCACTCTACCACTTGAACCACAGCACTACTTCTGGCTTTTTCTATTTATGTGGTGCTGAGGAATCAAACCCAGCACTCTACCACCAGGTCATATTCCCAGCCCCCAGCCATTGGTTTTATTAGCACTAAAGGCACCAGTTCTAGAGGTACATTCAAACATGGCTGAGCCATTCACAAGCCTCCCATGAGGACTTCAGTGGTACCTAAGTTCATGTGCACAACCATTCTTGGTCGGCTGAAGTCAGTTCACTAAATGCATTCACTTTATGTATACTTACTTGCAAAAAGCAAATCAATGTAGGCTTTTCATCCTAGGTTTATGCTCAAGTAGGTTCAAATGTATAAGGTTTTCTTGTTCACGGATTCTAGTCTATAAAAATGGGTAGTCGGGCTGGGAATATGGCCTAGTGGCAAGAGTGCTTGCCTCATATACATGAAGCCCTAGGTTCGATTTCCCAGCACCACATATGTAGAAAAGGGCCAGAAGTGGCACTGTGGCTCAAGTGGTAGAGTGTTAGCCTTGAGCAAAAGGAGGCCAGGGACAATGCTCAGGCCCTGAGTTCAACATACAGGACTGGCAAAAAAACAAAAAACCCAACAACAAAAAAGGGTAGTCTTGAGCCAAGTACAGTAGCTTACACTTATAATCCTAAACTACTCAGGACGATGAGATCTGAGGATCACAGTTGTAAACAATCCTGGGCAAACAAATCTAGGAAGTTTATCTCTAGTTACCCAACAAAAAGCCAGAAGGGGGGGTGTTACGCGATGCCAGCCTTGTGCGAACAACCGTGCAAGACCACGAGGACCTGAGTTCAAGCCCCGATACCAACACAAAATATAAAAAAGGCAGGCTCAAGATACAAAGATGTTTCTTCCTAAACCCCAAATGACAAAAACAGTTCTTATTCTCCTGAAGTAGGAAATTTTATATTTCCATAGTAGAAAAGATACATTTTTAAGTTGGAAAAGTGGTTGAGAATCTTCATGAAATTCATTTATTTCAGTAGAATAAAAACAATAAGCAGCATGGAAATGTAAAGTGCTACATAAAAGCCCACATTACATAAAACATGAGATTCCTTGGCTTAAACAGTTACAAGTAAAACAGACATTTTTTAAAGCATGCTATTTTAACTACCTTGATTCATAGTCATGTGCCATGTTGGTCAAAGAAAAGGCCACAAATTGCCAAAATCTGAGAATTGGGAGTCCTAAGATTTTACCTACAGATTATACATCATTAGGCTTATGCTGGAATTAAGAATCTAAAGTGGGGCTTTAAAAATAATAATTTTCTAAAGAGGTCTATTGGTGGGCTCACAAGCCCCACAGTAAGGGTCAGATTAACAGCTTAGGGTTTTTAGGGAGTATATGTGAGGAGAAGGAACAAATGTGCCATTATTAGATAGATGTGTATATGTGCCACTAGGAAATCCCACCACAAATTAGCAAGCAGCCAATTTATTTAACAGGGGAAGGAAGAAAAGCCAATGAGATGAAAGCAGATTCAGTACAGTGCTCTGCTTTAAAAGTACAGGTTGCCCCCATAGAAGCATGCACCAGGTCGCAGAGCTCTGAGGCTGCCTCAGATCTGAGAGGAGCAAGTAGGACTGTTGTAGCACACGATTCAGCTTGGCATAGGGCAAGAGCCTGGGTACTTTTTTCCTAGGTGATAATGCTACTTAGTCTTCCCAACTGAGCCAATGACTTCTTACTAAGACTGATGAACTGACGTTCATCTTTTGTAATAAACCAAGACTTCGGGATGTATCTTCTCATGGCAATCAAGGCTATAAAAGGGAAACCTGTAACTGTCCTGACCTGAGGTCTTCATAAAGTCCTTAGGCATTTTAGTTGTTACTGGCTTCAGTAACTGACAAAAGTAATCTGTGAACAACTTTAAAAAGTTAATTTATTAGTGTAATATATATATGGGTCAATTGTGGGGCTTGAACTCAAGTCCTAGGCACTGTCCCTGAAGCTCTTTTGCTCAAAGCTAGCACGCTACCACTTTGAGCCACAACTCCACTTCCAGTTTTTGAGTGGTTAATTGGAGATAAAAGTCTCACAGGGACTTTTCTGCTGGGGCTGGCTTCGAACCACGATCCTCAGATCTCAGCCTCCTCAGCAGCTAGGAAAACAGGCATGAGCCACTGGTGTCTAGCATTTTACAATGTATTTTTATTTTAAATGCAAACATAATGGAAAAGTGGCTATGAAAATAGAAATTATGTCTTGTGGTTAATAGGTTCAAAATCCCAGCCCCATAACAAGAATAAAAGTTAAATTTGGCTTTAAAATGACTTTATGAAGCCTCTTGTATCTTGCATATAATTTCAGTTAAAATCACATAAGGACTTTTTGAATAGCCTACCCAAATAGTCATGACACATATGGGCTAACTTTTGTGGACTGGTCTAGAACTTAAATATCATTATACTGCTTGTGTTGTAAAAACAAAACAAAAAATCTAAATGCACTTTTAGAGGCTAACCTAAAAGCCTGCATTTAACAATTCAGTCTTCATGAACGGGTACTCCATACCACTAAGGGAACATGCTCGTTTTCTGTGGAAGTGCTGCAATAGCACGGTGACCGCACAGTAGTCTACTGGCATCTGTGCAGCTGGCTAGCACTAAACAATTTACCGATTCTTTTCACTAGACATCTTTCTAGGACTTGGAGCAGAGACAATTCTAAGTAAAGATTTCCTATCTTCTATTACTTACCAGAGCCCTGAGGTTTTCTATTATAATAGTATGTGAAATATTTTAACACTATGCATATTCCTGGGATAATTAAAACTTATAGTGATTACAAAGCTAGGATAATAATACATTTCAAAATATATACAACTCGGAGCAGGGCAAATATTCAAATTTTATGATCTTCTCACTTTTCTAAAAGAAAATGAAGCAATTTCCTGGCTTGATCCCTTCCTTCCTTTCTTAAGAAAAAGGTCTATGGAGGACTAAGTTCTTTTTCCTCCTTCCCTTTTCTTCTTTTCTTTTTGAAATTTGTATGTATACCAGAGGGAGTAATAACAGCATATTAAAGTGGTTACAAGTACTTTCTCTTCAAGTAACATCCAGTAACAAAGATGCAACAAAGATGCTCCAAGTGTTTGACTGAAGAAAGTTATTTCACTGGAGAATATTTAGAAGGCAAACAAGGTCACAGAATGGACAACCCCAGTATGTCTCCTACACTGACACTGAAGGAGGCTACATGAGTTCTGTTCTCCCTTCTCAATTCTTCCTTCCTGCATCTTTCTACTAAAGTAGAAAAAGTATTCAATTAATGACACTGAGCAACCAGATAATACTTATGGGAATTTAAAACACCATTCTTTATGAAAAATTCAAAGGGCTATACAGAAAAAGAAGTTGAGCCTGAGAGACAGCAGTAAATTCTTTCTCTGTGAAGCAGATGAAATAGTGAGACCAGGAACTCTGACTTCTGGTCTCTTACTGAACAGTACACACTTCTGGACACAGCCTGAATGTCTGGCTAGACTTATATTGAATTTATGAGGATCAAAGAAAAGGGATGAAGGATAAATACAAAATAATCTTTTTGTAAACAATTCTTAGATTATACCCAATGCAGAATGTTTAATGAAGCAGTTGAGTCACAGCTCTTGAAGTCACAAAGCAGCAGTATTATAACTCAAAGTCAAATATGTATTCATTGGCCAGATATATTCGCCGGAATATTAGAGCTGCCAATGCCAAAGTCAGGATGACAATCAGTACAGCTGATCCGCCATGATCAGTGTGGTTGTCTCTTGGCTGCTGGGCCTGGATTATGTCAGGTGAAGTGGATGACCTTCTTTGACTCTGCTGCTGGGCCCGGCGCTGCCGAGGGCTCATGGAAGTATTCTTAGCCGCAGGTTGGGTAGGTTGTTGAAAGGATGCCGCAGACGAGTTCTGGACTCCCTGCTACAGAAATTTAAGAAACTGAGTTTGAACATGGCACAGAAAACTGTACATTTACTAGTTATCTGTCCAAGAGTACAGAATCTCAGAGTACTAAACATGACCAAAGGCCAAACTACCAAAACTACGTGAACACTGACTGGTGAGCAAGTGTGGTTTCCTCAGCCCACAGGCAGAGGAGCAGCTTGCAAGGTAGACAGGTGCAAGCTCACCTCGTCCCCTCAGGGCTTTCCGTGCCCTCAGATGCAGCTTGAAGCATCTGCCAACTATCTGGGAGCTCCCCTACTTTTAGCAACCCAAAGCAGCAATTTGGTTTCAGCACCACATACACAGAAAAAGCCGGAAGTGGCACTGTGGCTCAAGAAGCCAGGGACAGGGCTGGGGATATAGCCTAGTGGCAAGAGTGCCTGCCTCGGATACACGAGGCCCTAGGTTCGATTCCCCAGCACCACATATACAGAAAACGGCCAGAAGCGGCGCTGTGGCTCAAGTGGCAGAGTGCTAGCCTTGAGCGGGAAGAAGCCAGGGACAGTGCTCAGGCCCTGAGTCCAAGGCCCAGGACTGGCCAAAAAAAAAAACAAAAAAACAAGAAGCCAGGGACAGTGCTCAGGTCCTGAGTCCCAAGCCCCAGGACTGGCAAAACAAAACAAAACAAAACAAAACAAAACCTGCAGATGGTTTTCAATGTTCAATCTAATGTTTGCTTGAATATTAAAAGGCTTTAGCTGAACATGGTGTTACATTTCTATAAACTAAAGCCCTTGGGAGGTAAAGGCAGGACCATCAAGATTTCAAGACCAGTCTCAGCTCCATAGCTGATAGCTACCCTGTTTTGTAAAAAAAAAGTTTATGTGGGATACCAGCAGCTCATGTTTGTAATACTAACTACTCAGGAGGCTGAGATCTGAGAATCGTGGTTCTAAGCCAGACAAGGCAAGAAAAGTCCCCGTGTGACTCTTATGTCCAATTAATCACAGAAAATGCCAGACATGGCGCTATGACTCAAGTGGTAGAGTGTCAGCCTTGAGCAGAAGCAGCCCAGGGACAGTGCCCAGGCCCAGAGTTCAAGCCTCAAGACAGGCAGAAAGAAAAGAAACAAAGAAGGAAAGGAGGGGAGGGGAGGGGGAGGAATAGGGACCTAGAAAAATATAACCAGGCAATAGAGGGTTTGCCTTTGCAAAGGATAATGTAGTCCTCTAGAGACCTCAGTGAACTCCCAGGAGAATAGATTATTATAATAATGAACCTAACCTTTAAATTCTCCTTATTCTCCATTTGACTAAAATTGCTCCCTGTCACCATGATGCCACACTGTGGCACAGTGGCACAGCCAAAGGGACCCTCACTAGAGGCCAAATAGGTACAAGTCTCCTATCTTGGACTTTCAGCCTCTAAAACAGTGAGCTAAGTGAACTTTTCTTTATAAAAGGTCCAACCACTGGAGTTTTGTTATAGCAGCAAGAAGTGGACTATACAGTATCTTTGTGTACATAAAGCTGAGCTGGAAGTTGTAATAAGAATGAATCCCAGATGGTACCACCCTTGTTTACTGACTACTTAACCACAGCATGAGAAAAAAACACGAATGTGAACAGGTAGCAAGAGTGCACTCTATAAACACACCCACTTCCTATCTCCACACCTGTAACTGGCTTGCATTTATGAAATTTCCTTGTGTTACCTTTTGCTTTTGAGTATTATTGACTGTATTTGTCTACTGTTCCCTTTCCATTTGTCTGACCCCATCCTACTAGTCCTCCCCACCATTCGAAAAATGTTTGTTTCCTGATATTCATTTTGTTAACTGTCCATCAACCATTAGGGCAGTTACACCATGGAGTTTCACTCCTGCATATGCTATACTTTAGTCAGCTTGATTGTGTATATGATCCTGTGTATGCTTACATTAAAGATTATATTTGGGTCTAAGATTCGCATTATGAGAGAAAATATGCACCCTTTGCTTTTCTGGGCCTGGATTACTCTACTCAGTATGATTCCCCCAGCCCCCCAAGACCCATTTCCCTGCAAATGACATTTCATTCTTTTTTGATAGATGAATAAAATTCCATTATATATTAATGAATAAATAAATAAAAGGTAGTATACTGCTAATGAACTGAATTAGATGAACGTGTATCTCTACAATCCAAGACTCCATGAAGCAATCTGCTCAGTGAAGAGTGCACAAAGCTCAGGGGTTTACGAGATCCTCTGTCATCACAAGTGTCACACAGTTTGTGAACAAATACTCAAAAAACCAAGTTATGGCAGCCCATGCAGTCAGTCCCCATTCTCCTGACTACTCAGCATGAACAGAAGAGCATTTAATAAACCAACCAGGGTTTAAAGGGAGCAGGTTCTTATGGACCATGAAAACCATGATAATATTGACCTAGAATTCAGCACAAGAGTAGTCAGATTGCAGATTGTTTATCCATGTAATCTGAGAGAAGACATCTCCCATAACCTGACCAAGGCAGGGAGCCTGTATCATCACCAGGCTGGCTTGGCCACTGAGGACATGTGACCCTAAGCAAGTTATTTAACCTAAGTCTCAGCTCCCTCATCAGTACAGTGAGGGAGGATAATATCCAATTTGCCTATTGTGAGGATTAAACCGGCATAGGGATATAAAGTGCTTAAAATACAAATTACATATTATATGTTAATTATTACTAATACTGTTATGAATTCACTTAGGACAGTTCCTGGTCCTTTATTAGTATGATTAATATATTTAGAAAAACAGTCCTTAAAATACTGGCTGTAAAGCAACAATGAATATTGTATGCCAATTAATTCTACCTTGGGAAGCTGAAGCAAGAGGATCAAGAATTCAAGGACAGCCTGGGCTACATAGTCAAACTTTCTCAAAAACCTTAGTATAGCCTGCTGGTGGCTTACACTTGTAATCTTAGCTACTCAGAAGGCTGAGATCTGAGGATCTTGGTTCAAAGCCAGTCAGGGCAGGAAAAGTCTGTGAGACTCTTAATCTCCAATAAATGAGTTATAAAATTCAGAACTGGCACTGTAGTTCAAGTGGTAAAGAGCTGGCCTTGAGCACAAAGAGGCTCAGGGATGGAGCCCAGGCCCTGAGTCCAAGGCCCAGGACTGGCAAAAAAAACCAAAAACAAAAACCTATAGGATTCCTAAGCACCATGTGATGGTAGGAATTGGATCCAGACCACTAAATAAACATAGGTATCTAAAATATTAACTGGATATTTTCAAACACACACTTACTGGAAAATCTATGTAGCTATATCTTAATTAGGTTCCTATGCTGCAGGTGTCTTGAATGGTATATTGCTTAAAACCTAGTCCCTTGATATAACATTTCATAATTTTTCTTATTTAAAATAGTCATAGTGACCAGATGCCAATGGCTCATGCTGGTAATCCTAGCTACTCAGGAGGCTGAGAGCTGAAGATCACATTTCAAAGCCAGCCCAGGCAGGAAAGTCCATGAAACTCTTACCTCCAATTAAGAACCAAAAAAGCTGCAAGTGGAGCTCTGGTTCAAGTGGTAGAGCGCTAGCCTTAAGTGTAAAAGCTCATGCCCTGAGTTCAAGCCCCAGGGCCTGAACATACACATACAAAAAGTCATAGCCATAAAGTTCCTATCAGTATATATCCATGTATAATAGCAACCTAGACTAACAGCATTTGTGAGGAAATTTTGTGTTTGCTTGATTAACATAAAATGGAATGGCTTATTCAGAACTTCTATACCTGAAAAGAAGGGAAAATATGATGGACTGAAGAATATAAAAGTACTATCAGGATTTTTCCACATTCTACATAGCTAACTACTCAGCATTAAAGCCCAGAAGATGGCCTGCTGTTGTTATCTGCTGTATTTAGACTTTGGCAATCCCTTACTCCCACCAATGCTTAAAAAAAAAAAAATGTAGCTTACCTGAGATTTAATGTATAATATTTTTGAATTTATATTACATTTACATATAAATCACCTAACCCCAAGCCCAAACCAGGTTTCAGTTACTTCCATAGTAGTCACATTATATAATCACACTGAGAAAGTTTATTTGTAAATGTAATTAAAAGTCCTACTTACAACTTAGACAATTTTTTTGCTCATGCATATTTAGCCAAAATTGATTTCAATTTTGTGTGTGTGTGTGTGTGTGTGTGTGTGTGTGTGTGTGTGTATAAAACTTTGAAAAAAATTTTAAGGGGCTGAGAATGTGGCTTAGTGGTAGAGTGCTTGCCAAGCCCTGAGTTTCATTCCTCAGTGCCACATACATGGAAAAAGCTGGAAGCAGCGCTGTGGCTCAAGTGGTAGAGTACTAGCCTTGAGCAAAAGAAGCTGCTCAGGGACAGTACCCAGGTCCTGAGTTCAAGCCTCAGGGCTAGTTTAAAAAAAAAATTTAAGTTTTACGTACATTCAAATCAAATGGAAAATACTACTATAGTAATAACATCATTGCATATTCTAGTTTATTTAAATTTCTTGACTTTTGATGGAGCACCTGCAATGCAGCTAATAAGACTGAGGAAAAAGTGAGTTTCAAATTTTACTTAATTTTGATTAATTTAAATTGGACTTTCGATAGACATTTGACTAGTACAAGCATAGTGCAACTTTTGGCTCTAGATATTAAGTAAGTCAGTGCCTTGATGGAGTTTACTACTATCTTGTCAAAAATAAAAGCTGACATTTTTATTTAAAGTCTAGTACTATATTTGAAACTAATTTTGTAGAGGCCTAAGAGTTATGAAGAGATAGTACATAAAAATAATTTAGTTCAGCCTCACTTAACAAAAAAGCCGAGAGTAATTTGTGTGTGTGTGTGTGTGTGTGCACGTGCGCACACACACACACATACCAGTCCTAAGTCTTGAACTCAGGGCTTGGGTGCTGTCTCTGAGCTTTTGTGCTCAAGACTAGCATTCTACCACTTGAGCCACAGCTCCATGTGGTGCTTAATTGGAGATGAGTCTCACTGGCTCTCATTCCCAGGCTGGCTTCAAACATCAATCCTCAGATCACAGCCTCCTGAGCAGCTAGGATTACTACAGGTAGGAGCCATTAGCACCCAGCTTCCAGATAGTAATTTGATCAAGATAATAAAACTCACCAGGGGCTAGGCTAGAGTCTAATTAGTAAGAAAACACAAACTTTGATCTTACATGATTCCAAATACTGCTAACGACATAGATATGCAAATATATATTTATATATACATACACATACACATAAATAAAAAGATTAACTACATACCGATGTGCTTGCTGTAGCACCCTGGAATGTTGTTGCAGGTATATCATCTTGTAAATCGTTTAGGGAAAAAGAGTTTTTGCTTACGTCTGACTCAGCAATAGTCTTTCCAGATGAATTGACTTCTGCCTAAAAAAAAGATGTACCCAAGAGTAGTGCTTGTTACAAGGAAAAATGTTCAGAATACCACACAACCTACAAAATCCCCTCTCCTGGAGTTTTTCAACTGCTCCTTTAATACTCACGATGAATGGGTTATGCATGAGCACGCCTGTGTCTGACACTATGCTACACTGCTACATATTATAAGAACAGGCAGAGACAAACCAATTCTCAGGAGCTGCTAAATGGTGGGACAAAAGTGAACAATACACTTCACAATCTACAACTATAATCTGTACTCAAAAGTTTTTGAGTCACTTTTTTTTTTTTTGCCAGTCTTGGGGCTTGAACTCAAGGGCCTGGGCACTGTCCCTGAGCTTCTCTTGCTCAAGGCTAGCACTCTACCACTTGAGCCACAAGCCACTTCTGGCCTTTTCTGTTTATGTGGTACTGAGGAATCAAACCCAGGATTTCATTCATGCTAAGCAAGTACTCTATCACTAAGCCACATTCCCAGCCCTTGAGTAACTTTTAGCATGAACGTCTGACATGAACTGAAGTGAAGCTAGTGCTAGTGGCATTTTATCTCACATTTGTGAAAATAGTCCCAGGTTTACTGAGGAAGTATTAATGGCTTTGACTATCCATCCCTGGAGGTGTTGTCCAAGATCATACTGCAGTTACTCAATGTACAGTATTTGTAAGGCATCTTCTAAAATCTAAAAAAGTCTAATGTAAACACATCTGGCCCAAGTATTTTCAGACCTACATTTATATCGCCTCTCTTAAACACTTCAATAAATGGCATGAGAAAGTGTCTCCTAAGAACTAGACTTAGAAGGGCAGAGTAAAGGGACAAGGAGAAAAGGGAGGCAGAAGGCAAATGTTACTTCATGCAGCAACAATTTCTTTTGTGGTGCTAATTAAATTCCAGAAGTGAGTGTGGCTACTCAAGTCTTAAAATATTATATAAATCCTATCCTTTGGATAAAACATGCATGGAAAAAGGACCAAAGGGACCTATGACAAAATATGAACAGCAGCTGCTTCTTAGGGATAATGGATGACAATCACTTTCTTCTTATTAATGGTGGATATTTTCTATGATACTAGCTAGAATTTATGAAGCACTCACTGGTGCAGTTCTAAATACAACATATACAAGTATTAATTCGCTTTTCTGCACAACAATCCTTCAGGAAGGTACCACTGTCATGTACAGATGAGCAAATGGCTCCTCCTGGTTAAGTAATATGCCATACTACCAATAAGAGCAAAGTTGGGATTCAACCCTGATATCATGTTCCAGAAACCTAGCTTTAGCTGCTATAATTATAGCCTTTTGTTTTGTTATTTCTTGTTTTCAGCTACTTTTTGCCTTTTATTTTTTGGTACTGGGGATTGAACTGAGGACATTACACATTCCAGGTGACACTAAACTACATTCTAGCCTTTATGAATAAAAATGAAGAGTTTTGTAATAAAAACAAATTATAAAACCCATACTACAACAGAACTATACTGCTTTCCTTTCCTTTGCCTGCTTTTTTTGTTGTTGTTTGTTTTTTTGGTGCTACTACTGGGCTTAAACTTTGGCCATTGTGCTCTTACTCACCTTTTCATTCATGGCTGTCTTTTGAGCCACAATTTTACTTTCAGCTTTTTGCTAGTTAACTGGAGATAAAAATCTCACACATTTGTCTACTCAGAATGGTTTTGAACCTCAATCCATAGATCTCAGTCTCCTGAGTAGCTAGGATTATAGGCCTGAGCCACTAGTGCCCAGCTAATGCTTTCCTTTTTATCCTGAATTCAGCAGTAAACAAAAAACACTTTATTATTAGAATTTCTTTGGGAATTTCCATACCTTGAAACTGATTTGTCTGGCCAGTTCCTTGGCTTCTTGGTCAGCCTGGCTTGAATCACTCCCAGATTTTAAAGGCAAGAGGACATCCTTCATGGCAGAGCCACAGCCTTCACAGCAGAAATCTTGTGATCTGGTTAAGAACAATTTTGTTCAATGAGTATAAACCAAAAGTTGAATTCTCTCTTATTGACATATTCAAATACTGAATGAGTTAAAATAATTTAAAAGCAAAACACAAAGGCTGAGTGCTGTTGGCTCACACCTATAATCCTAGCTTCTCAGAAGGCTGAGATCTAAGGACTGTGGTTTGAAGCCAGCTTAGGTAGGAAAGTCCATGAGAGTCTTAGCTTCAATAAACTACTCAGAAAAAGCTGGAAGTAGTGCTGTGGCTTAAGTGGTAGAGTGCAAAGAGGCTCAGGGACAGCACCCAAGCCCTGGGTTCAAGCCTCAGGACCAGCACAACAACAACAAAGCACTGGACACCCCCATATCAACACTCATCCACATACTCTAAGTTAGAAAGTTAGGCAATCACTATAGCTCTGAGATAAGCACATGAGATAGCTTGATATAAAAAAGAAAAAAAACAGGATTAATATTCTATTGTATCAATAAATTCTCAAAAAAATTAAACCTTAAGTCTATTCAATGCCCAAATACATAAATTGTAACAGTCCTTAAGATTGGACATATAAAAAGCCTACTTAAAGCTTGTTAGTATAAATTACATTTTAGCAGAAACATACAAGAAGAAACCAAAAAAAAAAAAGAAGAAGAAGAAGAAGAAACCAATTAAAAATACAATTAATAGAAGGCTGGGAATATGGCCTAGTGGCAAGAGTGCTCGCATCGTATACATGAAGCCCTGGGTTCGATTCCTCAACACCACATATATAGAAAAAGCCAGAAGTGGCACTGTGGCTCAAGTAGTAGAGTGCTAGCCTTGAGCAAAAAGAAGCCAGGGACAGTGCTCAGGCCATGAGTCCAAGGCCCAGGACTGGCAAAAAAAAAAAAAAAAATATATATATATATATATATATATATACAATTAATAGACATTCTTTCTGAAATCAGAGTATCTTCTGCATCTTTCAGACATTAAAATCTAACTATACAATGTAACAAACAACTGTAGAGCACCTAATCTGAGCTGTGCTACAATACATTTTCTGTAATTTAAGTAACATAATCTGTGTGACATATGGTAGAAAGCATACTTCAGTATAGAAAAATTACCCAAATCAAGAATTAGAATTCAGGAATAGTAAAGGAAAGACTACTTTGAATTGAAAGACTACTCTTAATTATGTAGATTTAAAAAAAGAAGGCATTACCACTGGGCTATCACAAGTTGATAACTCCTCTTTACCTTATTCCAGATCACGTATAGTCAATACTTGCTATGAGCTATATATGTAGATATCAAAACAGATAAAAGTAGACTCCCTATCAGTCCTCAAGGAGATTTCAATCTTATGAAAAGCTATATAGAAAGTAATTGTTCTGGCTCTTTTCCATCTGTAATATAATCCAAGTGGAGGTAAATGACTGATAATGTTTTCTAGGACAATATATCTCCACAGAAGCAAAAATATATCCCAGTGGAATATTCTCAACTACTTCTAAAGAATGATAGCTGGCCTGGAGGTGTAATTCAGTGGTAGAATGCTAGCTCAGCTTGGGCAAGGCCCTAGGATTGATCCCTGGCAAAAATAAAATCATGAAATCAATGTTTTAGGTTCTGATCACTCCAAAGAAATTAGAATTCAATTTCTGTCGCTGCAATGATAAGACCGGATCCTGTAGCCAGGGTTACTCAAAAAGTTAGATAGAAGCCAGGTGCTAGTGGCTCATGCCTGTCATCCTAGCTACTCGGGAGGCTAAGCTCTGAGGATCATGGTTCAAAGCCAGCCCAAGCAAGAAAATCCATGAAACTCATCTCCAATTAATCACAGTAAAGGCTGGAAGTGGTGCTGTGTCTCAAGTAGTGGGCTCTAGCTTTGAGCACAAAAGAGCTCAGGGACAGTGTCCAGGCCCTAAGTTCAAGCCCCATGAACAATAACAAAAAAAGAGTCAGGGGGCTGGGAATATGGCCTAGTGGCAAGAGTGTTTGCCTCATATATACATGAAGCCCTAGGTTTGATTCCCCAGCACCATATATATAGAAAATGGCCAGAAGTGGCACTGTGGCTCAAGTGGTAGAGTGCTAGCCTTGAGCAAAAAGAAGCCAGGGACAGTGCTCAGGCCCTGAGTCCAAGGCCCAGGACTGGCAAAAAAAAAAAAAAGTCAGCCTGTTTTCTAATAATCATTAACCACAACCACAATGGTACTGGGACTCTAATGAAGAATAAAAGAACCACTTACTTTTTGGCAAGTGCTCTTCTTTCCTCTGGTGTGTAATCTAGAGAGCCTATGGCTCCTTCTCCTTTTGTTGGCATAAACCCAATGATAGCTAGTAATGCTGTTCTTACTGAAATTAAAAAAACAAAACATTAATCTGAGTTGCTCTTTAAAGTGAACTAGGGGGATGGAAATGTGGTTTAGTGGTAGAGTGCTTGCCTAGCATGCATGAAGCCCCTGGGTTCCATTCCTTAGTACCACATAAGCAGAAAAGGCTGGAAGTGGCATTGTGGCTCAAGGGGTAGAGTGCTAGCCTTGAGCAAAAGAAGCTCAGGGACAGTACTCAAGCCCCGAGACTGGCAATAAATAAATAAACAGGCAAATAAATAAATATCCAAAATAACTTCCACTTCATGAGTATATTCATTCATTAATGCTGCTAGGAGATTTTTGATTTACTAGTAACACTCACTGCTCCATGAAGGCTGCCATGTTTCAGGATGATGTCCAGAGATGCTCAAACAAATTTTCTTGCCCACTTCAAACCGTCCATTAGCCTTAGAAATAGTACAGTTAAAAAGTTATACAGGTGTGTTTAATGTGGTATCCTTTCCAAATATAAATATATTTTGTATTTATGAATGAAAATTTAGGGTAATTTTCAATGAATATAACTTCAAGGAGCACACATTTTGGGTCATATAGACATTCCAAAAATATTTGCTGGATGCTGTCTTGAGAAGGTGTATTAGAACCTTTTGAAATAAAACTATACAACTGGAATCTAAGCAATAACATATAAAGATATGTTGATACCCTGCCAGTGTGTACTACAGAGCTGGGCTCTTTTAAGGACCCTAATGAGAACACCTATAAGAGGTCAGGACCTGTAGGAGACCCTAAGGACATTGTGTCACCTCATTAGTAGGTTATTGAGGATGGACCTGGAGAAAAAAAGGTAAGAGTGGTTTTCAAAAGGATGACGCCGGGGCTGGGGATATGGCCTAGTGGCAAGAGAGCTTGCCTCGTATACATGAGGCCCTGGGTTCGATTCCCCAGCACCACATATACAGAAAACGACCAGAAGTGGTGCTGTGGCTCAAGTGGCAGAGTGCTAGCCTTGAGCAAAAAGGAAGCCAGGGACAGTGCTCAGGCCCTGAGTCCAAGCCCCAGGACTGGCCAAAAAAAAAAAAAAAAAAAAGGATGACGCCATTTAATGAGAGGAACAATGAAAACGAAGTTCAGAGATCATTTTCAGTTTTGGACATGGATCTGTTGACTTGATAGAAAATCTGACGATGTCTAACAGCAGGCGGAAATATAAGTGTGCTGATGTCAGAAAAATATGCATAAATCAATTCTGGGGACTTCTGTTCACAGAAGTAACCAACCAATGAAGCCATGTTATAGAAATAAGAGGAAAAAGCCAGGTACAGGCAGCTCACCCCTGTAATCCTAGCTACTTAGGAGGCTGAGATCTGAGGATCACAGTTCAAAATCAGCCCAGGCAGGAAAGTTCATGAGACTCTTATCTCCAATTATTATCTCCAATTAATGAGCAAAAAGCTGGAAGTGGAGCTGTGGCTCAAGTGGTAGAGTACTAGCCTTGAGCTCAGGGAAATCACCCAGGTCCTGAGTTCAAACCATAGTACCAGCATACACAAAAAAGAAAAAGATAAAGAAAAAAGAACAAAAAAGCTATAATCTAGGGCTGGGGATATAGCCTAGTGGCAAGAGTGCCTGCCTCGGATACACGAGGCCCTAGGTTCGATTCCCCAGCACCACATACACAGAAAACTGCCAGAATCGGTGCTGTGGCTCAAGTGGCAGAGTGCTAGCCTTGAGCGGGAAGAAGCCAGGGACAGTGCTCAGGCCCTGAGTCCAAGGCCCAGGACTGGCCAAAAAAAAAAAAAAAAAAAAAGCTATACTCTGAACAGGTAGAATATTTACACCTAGGGAAAAAATGAGGAAGAAGCTTGAAATTAGAATATAGATTCCATTTGGGCAGAATCAAATTTCATTTCCAACACACCTATAGGGTCATACATACATGAGAGGGTGCAGCATTGAATATGAGGAGGTAATATGAGTGTGGTAACTATAAGCATACCACTGATTAATTGTTGAAATATTTCTGAACTTGTTGGTAAAGATCCACTGCCGACTATCCTCCTCCACATGCACATATTAGTTTCCCCATTAACCAACCACCCATCCAATTAGGCCTCCTATGATGTAGCACCTAAATAAAATGATTCCTGACACAGCAGTGCCTGAAGGTCTCTGCTCCAGCCCTACTGCCAGCACTAACAATTACTACTAACAGCTTCTGTATTGCCAGGAGCTTTATAGTGTGGTCATATTAATGACATTCCTTCCAACAGGTGAGAAAACTATGTTTCTAAGACAGTACATATCCTGCACACAGTGTAATGCAAAGAGCTATGAGCAAATCCAGGTCTAGCTGCTCTTGGGCACAGTTTGTCACAGCTATGGATCAGGTAACAGATGGACAAGATGAAGCCTGAAGAGTCATATCCCTTGTCAAATGGTGGCTGAGATGGGGAGAAAATGGGATTCAGCAGAGAACTACGTGTGGAAGCCAAATCTCACCAGTCTACACTAGAATAAGGATGACTAGAAGATTATCAAAGGGAAAAACAGGAACAGCTTAAAGCAGTAACAGATGCAGAAAGGTTTTTGTGGGTTGTTTTCTTTTTGGTTTTTTGGTGTTTTTTTTGTTTTGTTTTTGTTTTTGTTTTTGTTTTTTTGCCAGTCCTGGGGCTTGGACTCAGGGCTTGAGCACTGTCCCTGGCTTCTTTTTTGCTCAAGGCTAGCACTCTGCCACTTGAACCACAGCGCCACTTCTGGCTGTTTTCTGTATATGTGGTGCTAGGGAATTGAACCCAGGGCTTCCTGTATATGAGGCAAGCACTCTTGCCACTAGGCCATATTCCCAGCTTGTGTTTGGTTTTTTAAGATTAGAAGAGAATTAAACATACTTATAAAGGAAAGGAAATTAGAAAAAAAAAAAAAGGCTTATCAGAAACTGAATCAATAGCTCCTATGAAAATAAAAAAATGTAAAGATGGAAACTCTGAGATAAGAGTCACAAAATAACATTTATTGGAGATTCTATGTCAAGCTCTATTCTAATAGCTACAAGAAAAATTAATTAAAAGCTATACTTTTAACTGCTGATCCGTCCAGTGGGTTCATCCTTGTAAAGATGAGGAAACCAAGGAAAAAAGTGGGAGAAAGGGAAGCTGGAGATCATGTGACTGCCACACACTAACAGTACTGAGTACTTAGCATGTGCTGGACACTATGTCTAGCACTTGGCAACCATGAACTCAACTGAATCCAAACAACCATACAATGACATTTATGCATTCACTAGTATCATCAGTATTTTTTTGGACACATTAGCTGCCCAGAAATTATTTTAAGAGAAAAAACACTGCAGATCCAAGGCTTGAATTCCAAATGCAAAATTATAAATGTTTTTCTTTATTTCTTATGAAAACAGTAAGATCACTATATTTAGCAGCCTCCAATAAAGTTTAACCCACAAATATTTCAAAAATGCCAAGAATTCTTACCGTTAGAAGAATAATGCTTGGTGGCTTCATAGGATACTCTGGTGGCAGCACTATTCGACCATGATAAACTCCTCCATCAAAATCAGAATCTGGGGGCCCTCTCACTGTGAAGTGCCATTCAAAAAGGTTATCCTAGACAAAAACAGCAACCATAAGGAATGAACAATATTAAAATGCTTGATCATTATTATCAACATGAATATTAGAAATATTAGGTAAAAAAAATCAAATGTTTTATATCATTGCTAGGGTAGTTTCTAATGCACAAAATTTTCCAAAAATAAAATTATAAATAAAAGCTATTTAAATTGTGTCATAAGAACAAAAATTTATTTTTAAAAATAAATATATTAACAACATCTGAGTGCTGCTCTATGTTCATTAATATGATAAACTTAAATTAAAAATTCTTGATCAAGCGGCAGAGTACTAGCCTTGAGCAAAAAGAAGCCTGGGACAGTGCTCAGGCCCTGAGTCCAAGGACCAGGACTGGCCAAAAAAAAAAATTCTTGAAAGAATAGCAATTAGTGATATGTATCAGGCAATTACTATAAATTAGGGTTATTTTAATATATTTTTTTAAATTATCAGATGGATGCTACAGGCTCACCCCTATACTCCTAATCAGGAGGCTAAGATCAGAGAATTGTTTGAAGCCAGGCCAGGTAGGAAAGTCTTGTGAGATTTTTATCTCTAATTAACCACTCAAAATGTCAGAAGTGAAACTGTGGCTCAAAGTGATACAGCACTAACCTTGAGCAAAACAGTTTAGGCCCTGAATTCATGCCCCAGAACCAGTACAAAAAAACATTTTTTTTTTAAAGAAATATCCTGGGCTGGGAATATGGCCTAGTGGCAAGAGTGCTTGCATCATATACATGAAGCCCTGGGTTCAATTCCTCAGCACCACATATATAGGAAAAGGCCAGAAGTGGCAGGGACAGTGCTCAGGCCCTGAGTCCAAGCCCTAGGACAGGAAGGAAGGAAGGAAGGAAGGAAGGAAGGAAGGAAGGAAGGAAGGAAGGAAGAAAGGTCCCTTATAACTTACTTATAAATAATCAGTAATATTAATAAATCTGCTATTAATGTCATGGTATAATTACAAGTACTTTGCAGTTTGTAAAATTCTTGCATACATTATTACATTTTTGTCCTCCCTATTAAGCATAAAAAGCATAAAAACATAGCTAGGCACATTTAAATGATCTCCTTTTAAAGATGAGAAGACTGAAGAGAGATAGACATATTTGTGTTAAAGAGCAAAGTAGCCGCAGAGTCATCTCAAGGAACTGAGCCTTCAAACTTTGAGCCCTGGACTACTTTCCTTTCCCTCCCTTCTCAGACCCTAATACCAACTAGCACTTGAGACCCACTTACAAAGGGCTGTTTAAAGTGTGCTGTTTAAAGTGTGACTCTGCAGGCTAGTGAACTACTCATGAAATAAGAGGAATTAAAATAGATCAGAAAACGACATCAAATATATCTGTAATGACTCGGAGTAAGGAAAAGGCAATTTTAAACAACTTGTTTTAAATATTAAAGTATTAAAATCCAGAAGAAGGAAGTGAAGATGAAAACTAACCTCTAAAGGCTGCGCATGGTAATGATCTGTTGGATCTTTCAATTCTGCTGCTTCTTTCATTAAACGCTTAACAGCTAAAATAAAATTCATAAAACAGACAGTTAAAATAGACTTTTTTGAGAAGTTAACCCAGACTTACAGATCTAATGAAAAAGTTTCTCCTTTGGTGAAAAACATGTAGTTCAAGTAAGCACAATACAGTAGCTTTAACTATAGAGGAATAGTAGTAAATGGGTGAAGTAAGGAAATGGTAGCTAGACAATGAAGAACAGCATACTTTAAAGATATACATGTATATATACATATATATACATATGCATGTATACACACATATATTAAATATTTAGGAAAGTCAAATTTTATTTAATAAGCACTTAAATACTACCACATAAGTATATAAAGTGCTACCATATAATTAGTATATAAAATGCTTTACAAACTAACGCATTTAATCCTCAAAACACTAGAGGGTAGCACTACTTCTGTCTCCATTTTCCAGATAAGAAAACTGAGATGTGAAGGAATTACATAAATTGCTTAAAGTCACACAGCTAGAAATGACAGAAGTGATTTCCAACACAGGCAGTCTGACTTGTCTAAATGTCTATGTTACTACAAATGTGCCCTCTCTAGATCTCATGCTCACAGGAATAAACCCACATGTCCTCAACCTCTTGAGGCTTTCCACCCACTATCTTGTATTAACTTAATGAGACTATCCCCAGAGTTCACTCCAGTCTCCACAGCCCTATTAAATTCCTCTTAAAACTACTCTCCCCAACTTAATTAAAACCTCCAACCCATGGACCCCCCACCTATTTACTTGCCTCTTTATGTACATCCTTGCCCTTAGAAGTCCCTCTCATGTTGCCCTAATAAAAGTCAACTCTGGTTGACCCAGTTAACCATCTAATTTGCTATCTACACCCAATCAGTTAACTTACTAGAAGAATGAAAAGTGATAGACAACACACCGATGCCATTATAGAATCAACAACTCACCCTGGGATGTAATGCCACCTATCCTACATTATACTTACCCATCTTTCTTCTCTGTCACCTTTTCTGTTAAGTGTGCTTGAAGAAGTGGCTATTACAAGAATGTAGTTGAGGCCTAGCACAATCTACAGTACTACCTGGATCGGCACCCTTTCTCCTTCTGTATTGGCTTTCAACTCCTATCACTTCAAGCTTTAGGTGCTAAGAAAATGGGATAATACTAGAGCAGAATAATAAGGTCAGGGAGAAGGCTTCTTGAAAACTACTTCAAAGCCAGGCACAGTGGCTCATGCCAGTAATACTCAGGAGGCTGAGATCTGAGGATTGTGGTTCAAAGCCAGCTCAGGCACAAAAGTCTATGAGACTCTTATCTCCAATAAACTACAAAAAAAGGAGCAAGAAATGGAGCTGTGGCACAAGTGGTTGAGTGTTAATCTTGAGCAAAAGAAGCTCAGGGATAGTGTCCAGGGCCAAGTTCAAACCAAAGGACCAGTACCAAAAACAAAACAAAAAACTCTGCTTGAGGGCTGGGGATATAGCCTAGTGGCAAGAGTGCCTGCCTCGGATACACGAGGCCCTAGGTTCGATTCCCCAGCACCACATATACAGAAAACGGCCAGAAGCGGCGCTGTGGCTCAAGTGGCGGAGTGCTAGCCTTGAGCGGGAAGAAGCCAGGGACAGTGCTCAGGCCCTGAGTCCAAGCCCCAGGACTGGCCAAAAAAAAAAAAAAAAAAAAAAAAACTCTGCTTGAAACCATTAGTGCAGTGTGTGCTACAGGAGAGGTATGAATGCCAGGCAGAGTGGTTCATGCTTGTAATCCCAGCTACTTGGAAGCACACAGGTCAAGTTTGGGGTCAGTAGAGCACAGTTAGTGAAGTTAGTGAGACCCTGTCTCAAAAAATAAAATTTAAAGCTAGGCTCCAGTGGCTCATGATACTCAGGAGTCTGAGATTTGAGGAGTGAGGTTCAAAGCCAGCCCAGGCAAGAAAGGCTGTAAGACTCTTATCTCCAATTAACCACTAGAAAATCAGAAATGGAGCTGCAGCTCAAGTGGTAGAGTGCTAGCCTTGAGCTGAAGAGCTCAGGGACCAGGTCCAGAGCTCAAGCCCTACGACCAAAATAAATAAATAAATAAGGTAAGTAAGTAAATAAATAAATGATTTAAAATCCTTGCTACTTGGAAGACAGAAATCAAGGGATCCCAGTTTTTTTTGTTTTGTTTTGCCAGTCCTGGGCCTTGGACTCAGAGCCTGAGCACTGTCCCTGGCTTCTTCCCACTCAAGGCCAGCACTCTGCCACCTGAGCCACAGCGCCCCTTCTGGCCGTTTTCCATATATGTGGTGCTGGGGAATCTAACGAGAGCTTCATGTGTAGGAGGCAAGCACTCTTGCCACTAGGCCATATTCCCAGCCAAGGGATCCCAGTTTTAAGGCAATCCTGGGGAGGGGGGTGGTGCGGGGAACAATGGTCCTAGAGACTCCATCTTGGCTCATGAGCAGGCATAGTTGGCACGCCCTGGTCATCCCAGTGAAGCAGGGAAGCACAGATAGGAGCATCACAGTCCAAGCTCACCTGGATATAAAGTGAGACCCTTTCTTAAATAATAGGCAATACAAAAAAAGGGCTGCTGGCAGAGTGGCTCAGGTAGCAGAACACTTGACTAGAAAGCACAAAGCTGGGGATTTAGCTCAGTGGAAGAGCACTTACCTAGCAAGAACAAGCCTGAGTTCTGTCCTCAGCTCTGGAAACAACAACAACAACAACAAAAAGGGGGGGGGGGGGGGGCTAGGAATATAGCCTGATGGTAGAGTACCTGCCTTGCATACATGAAGCCCTGGGTTCGAGTCCTCAACACCACATATACAGAAAAAGCCAGAAGTGGTGCTGTGGCTCAAGTGGTAGAGTGCTGCCTTGAGCAAAAAGAAGCCAGGGACAGTGCTCAGGTCCTGAATTCAAGCCCTAGGACTGGCAAAATAAAAAATAAAAAAGTTTATAAGGCTGTGAATTCAAACCCCAGGACTGCCAGAAAGAGAAAGAGAAAGAGAGAGAGAGAGAGAAAGAGAGAGAGAGAGAGAAACACATAGCTCAAGTATTAGAGTGCTGCATGACTAGCATGCACAAGGTTCTAGATTCCATCTCTAGTACCTAAAAAAAGGCATGCAGATGTTAGGGGGACCAAGTAGGACCCCTATCTTTAGAGCAGATAGTATTAGCTACCAACAAATGAAAGAAAAAAAAAGTAGTTATCAAGTTGGATATGAACAGGCAGCAAGAATAATAAATATACCTTATGGAGGACAGATTAGAATGTTTTCAGGAAAGAAACTGAAAAGCAATTCCCACATATATTCAACTAGAACAGTATGGAATTGCTTTTGAAAAAAAAATTTTTTTTCATTTAAATCAAGGGTGTCTAGGCTCAAGGGTTCCTAGTATACAGGAGGCTGAAGCTACAGACCCAGATTTTGTCTCAAAAAGAAAAAAAAAAGTTATTGAATCAGTACCCTACACTTCCTTTCCATCTACTCTAAGTGCCCCTGTAGGCAGAGACATTGTTCACTTGATCATCAAATCTTTCTTAAGTTCCTACTAGGTGATTGAACTACAATCAAAATATAGTTTGGGTCATCAAGGAACTTTGAGTTAGGAAGGGGGAGTCATAAAGTATGATACATATTGAGACCGTATCTAAACCTAGGCTTTGTTCAGTTCTTTGGACTCTAGTCCAGGCTTTCTACATAATGTTCCCTCCTTTACAAAGCTGCTCTAGCCCATCATCTCTGACTCCACATTTAATGCCATTAAGTAACTTCCTCAGGAAGGTCTGCTTGACACCTCCTGCTTCAAAGGAATGACTAGAGACTGTGATGTAGGCAGACTAAAATGTTGGAAGTCTTGGGCAGGGGTTGGGACTAGGAATATGCTCCCACTAATTCTAGTGGTTAGTCAGGGTTGGAAAACCATGACCCAAGGGACTAGATGATTTCCTTGGTGCATGCCACCACAACACTCTGTATTACCCCTCATTAAGTGCATCTCACTCACAGCTCCCTGTTTAGCATGTCTTTCCTGCTGAATAACAGGAAGAAATGACTTTGCAATCCCCTCAGTTAAACTGTCTCCTTCCATGAATCTGATTAAGACAATGGCCTTTAAACTTACTGAACATAAGACAAAATTCTTTCTCAAAAAAAAAAAAAGCTTAACAAAATCCCCCAATAAATAAACACAGACCTGTTTTGGTGGAGGAGGCAGCATTAAGGGCTTTGGGCTATCTTCGTTTCTTCCTATCTATCATATTCCTGAAGGGGCCATGGAACAAAGGCTGAAAATCCCTGGCTTAAAGCCACACAGAAACCTTAATTCTTTTTTGTGCTGGTCCTGGGGCTTGAACTCAGGGCCTAGGCACTGTCCCTGAAATTTTTTTGCTCAAGGCTACCACTCTACCACTTGAACCATAGCTCCACTTCCAGCTTGTTTTAGAGTGGGTTTTTGTTTGTTTGTTTTGTTTTTGCCAGTCTTGGGGCTTGGCCTCAGGGGCTGAGGCACTGTTCCTGGCTTCTTTTGCTCAAGGCTAGCACTCTACCACTTGAGCCACAGTGTCCCTTCTGGCTTTTTTCTGTTTATGTGGTGCTGAGGAATCGAACCCAGGGCTTTGTGCATGCTAGGCAAGCACTCTATCATTAAGCCACATTCCCAGCCTCCACCTCCGGCTTTTTTGTTGCTTAATTGGAGAAGAGTCTCAACTTTCCTGCCCAGGCTGGCTTCAAACCTTGATTCTAAGATCTCTGCCTCCTGAGTAGCTAGGATTGCAAGTGCAAATCACCAGCACCTGTCAGAAATCTTTTTCTTTTAAATCAGTTTTACTTAAGGTAAATAAAATCTTGTAAAGCTAAGTAGTTTGGTGTTGTCAACAATCAAAAATGCTAGAGACAGTTTTCCTTTCATTCCTCATGGGTTGGCTGAATACACAAGTAAACTGAAGGAGTCAAGTTTATATTGCTCCACACTCATACCACATCTCTGCCTCTCCGCCCCCTCAGCACAGTTAGATTGCAGGAAAGAAAATAAATGGCCAAGAGTTATGCCCAGTTATTACAAAAGATATATGAAGAAATCTAAATTGTTGCAATGCATCTATACCAATCCTCTTAGGAACAACTTTACAACAACACAATTTACAATAACTTAATTTTATTAATTCAGACCACATAGGCAAATACCATGAGAGAGCAACAACCACATAGCCAAACAGGTGAGATTACTGTTTTCATACTGTTGTGGGTTATTTTTCCCCCAGAAATAACATATTATGAATGCCTGAGTGAGCAAGAACAGAAATTCTAGATTTAGAGCTGCGTTACAATTTTGGCTCTGAGTCTATGAGACTCTTATCTCCAATTAACCATCAAAGTAGCTGAAAGAGGAGCTATGGCTCAAGTGGCAGAGCACTATCTTTAAGCACAGAAGCTCAGGGACAGAGTTCAGGCCAAGTTCCAGTCCCAGGGCCTGCTTGCATAGCTCATGCACATGCGCGTGCACACACACATACTTTGGCTCTGATATTTTGTAGCTCCAAGTCCATGGACAAGTCAGTTAATCTGATTGCCGCTCAGTGTTTACACCTGTCAAGTGGAAGTCAATAATTCTTTCCTGGTCACACCTACCTTTTCCCAAAGCATGAGTTATAAAGGTTAAAAATGGACTTGAATAAGACTGGAACTGTGGGCTGGTGGTAGAGCATTTGCTAAAAGGACCTGAGCTCCCTCCCCAGCACTATCAAAAGGAAAAGAGAAAATCCTTCCCAGTAATTTCCCTGATTCCAATTAGGTCTCAGCATAGTTGCACTTACAGCATGCTCCAATGGCTCCAGAGAAAGGCACTGCTATGAACTTTATGCCATAGTCAGGGGCCAAAGTGTTGCCTGCCAACTCTAGCTACAGCAGTCTGCTCTTCCTGCTACCTCAACTCTATCCTACACGGTGAGTGAGAAAGCTCTTTCCCTCTAGTTCCTCTAGCTGTGGTAGCCTTCTAGCTGTGGTGGGATGAGAAAGACCAGAGCTGGAGCAGGACTGTACCAACATGCCTGCTCTTATTCTTCCATCTTAAGGAGGTCACAGAGTCATGCTGGATCAGAGCTCTAGACTTGGTGGGCCTTTGAGCTCACTGAGCTTAAACTAAGGGATCTTTTACAGGCCAGCCACTGTCTCCCAAGCATCAAGTTCTCTTGAAAAGCAAATAACCTTGTTCCCACAGCATGTGAGAAATTCAGAGGCAGGCATATTGAGGTTTATGAACCCAATGCAGGATACTCCCCAAACTGCTTCTTCTTGCTCCCACAATGAAGGTGCAACAGCAAATGTTTAAGGACTGAGGTTTCTACCCAGACAGCCCCTCTATAGGGTTGTACTCAACAAATGTCTGTACAGGGTTTGAGTGCTGAATACAGAGCATGACAATGACCTGCTTCAATAAGCTCATAGCAGAGAAAGACTAAAAACAATTACAAGCCAATGTGGACAAACTGATCTGGGGTCAGTATTACCTTAGTCTGCCTATAGGAGCTGGACAAGGCTGGACCTTAAAGAAGTATGAAGAATTCATGGGAATTTCAACTGGATAAAATGGAAGACATTCCAAGCAGAAGTTCTAGTAGGAACCAGGGCCTGGAAGTGAAAAGCTGTCTCCCATCTAGAGAGTGGTTCTGGCAACATGGAAAATGGTGAAAATACAAAGGAGCGTAAGAGAGATAGGGGGGGAGGAAGGCAAGGGTTGATCTTAAGCAGTCCTGTAGTCCATGCTAGGCAGTTACTTAGAACTGTATATACAGCTATCATGACACTGCTGAAAAAAAATGAGTATAGGGATGATCTAGTAAGTTTTTGCTTCCTTTTGGTTAATGGGGTGATAATGACAACAGTGACACTGTGAGTGTATACACCTCTCACAGCAGTAGAACAAATAAGTTGATCAAGGTCAAAGATATCTCTAGGTGCCAAGGGCCATGGTCATGCCCAAAATCCCAGCTACTCTGGGAGCAGAGACTGAGTGAATAGACCTAAATCTGAGCATCAATTTTTAGCAAGATCCCATCTCATAAAAATGGCAAAGAAACATATGAAGAAATGTTCAACATCCCTGGCAGTAAAGGAAATACAAATAAAAACAACCCTGAGATACCACCTCACTCCAGTTAGAATGGCCTATACTCTGAGCTCAGGCAACAACAAATGCTGGAGGGGGTGCGGGGAAAGAGGAACCCTTCTCCATTGTTGGTGGGAGTGCAAATTAGTACAACCACTTTGGAGAACAGTATGGAAGTTCCTCAAAAAGCTCAACATAGACCTACCCTATGACCCAGCCATACCACTCCTAGGCATCTATCCTGAACAACAGGCCTCAAGATAACAAAAAAGACATCTGCACTTCCATGTTTATCGCTGCACAATTCACAATAGCCAAAATATGGAAACAACCCAGATGCCCCTCCACAGATGAATGGATCCAAAAAATATGATACCTATTCACAATGGAATACTACATAACGATTAGAAACAGTGAAATATTGGTATTCGCAGGGAAATGATCAGAACTCGAACAAATAATGTTGAGCGAGACAAGCCTAGAACACAGAAAACAAAGGGGCATGATCTCCTTGATATATGACTGTTAAGGGGGGCGGGGGGGAGGAGGGGGAGACAGTAGAGACCAGGTCTGCAAAACAAAATACTCCTTGTCAAATGGTATTTCCCACAGGTTTGGGTCAGCGACCTTACATTATGTAACTAAAACCAAACAACTACTCAACATATAAAGGTAAAAAATAGACCTCTCAGTGGATCACAATAGCTCAAAAGCTATGTATGTATGATCATATAAGACAAGGATAAGCAAACTCTATTGTTGACGTTATATTTAAAGTCCTAGGTGAATTTCCTTTGGCATATGCCACGTGGCTACTATATATGTTTTTGGTACACTGTATATTGTATATATGTCTACCTGATCTAGGGAAGGGAAAGAAAAACAGGGTGTAAGATATCACAGGAAATGTACACACTCCCCTACTATGTAACTGTACCCCTTTTGCACAACACCTTGTCAAAAAAATTTAATTAATAAATAAATTTTTTAAAAAAAGATCCCATCTCAATAAAATCAGCCAGGCACGATGAAGAACACTATGACCCTGGCTGCACAAGAGGCATGGGTAAGAAAATTGTAGTCCAATGAGAGAGCCTACCTGAAAAATATCCAGGAACAAAAAGAGCTGGAGGTATGGTTCAAGTGGTAGAACAATAGTAGTCTAGCAAGCATGTGGCCAGAGTTTAAACTCCAGTACTGGGAGGAGAGTATAGGATAGGGGGATGTAGTGCAGAGATTGCTTTGTCTGCCTGGCAGGCATGCTCCAGGTCCCAGGTTGGAGGGAGGGTTATGACTCCCATAGGCACTGACAGCTGTCGATCTCAGTTCTAAGGAATGTTAGGATATGGTACAAGTCTGGGAAAGATAAGAAAAACCAGTGACTCTTTTTATACCCCAAAGAGACTTTTGCAATTTATGGAAAAACCTGTGCAAAGATGCTACGTTGCCAGTATGCCCTATGAATCTATAGTTCAGAAGAAAGTCTGAGTCGGGAAAGCGTGAGAATGAGTATCATGAGGGTAGAATTGACAGCAACAGTATGGACAGACCCACTCCCAGGTTTCTGTGGAGGCTTAAGACCTAGCCCCGGTCCCTTACGTTCCCTTCACCTGCTACATGTGTCCCTAGCACGCTTCCTAGAAAGGCTGCCAAAAAAAAAGGCTGCCAGAGAAGGTTTTGAACTCAGGGCATCCACTTGCAAGGCAGGTGCTCTACAGCTTGACCATATACCCATATGTGTACATGTACGAGTATGTGTGTGTGCGGGAGTGTGTGTGCACATGCAAACAGGTAGGGGGGGCACACATGTGCCATCCTGGGACCTGAGAGGTCCCAGGCACTGTCCCTGAACTTCTGTGCTCAAGGCTAGCACTCTACCACTTGAAGCACAGCTCCACTTCCAGCTTTTTGGGTAGTTAATTGGAGATAAAGAGTCGGCCTTTGCTGCCCAGGCTTCGAGCTGGATAGATCTCAGCTTCCTCAGTAGCTGGGATTACAGACGTGAACCACCAGAGCCCAGCACAAGATCCCTTCTTTGTACTCAAAGAGCCTTATTTATCTTGGCCAAACCCAAGCAGGCATCAGGAGGCTTGATCCAGAGACAACCAGAGATAGGTTCAGTCAGAGGGTTAACGAGGTGGCCCTACAATAGGCCATTCCAGAAAAAAACATAAAGACAGAAATTTTCCCACTTATAAAAGGAACAAACTTACTGTCTACACTGGCCTTTAACCAGTTATCTGTATTGAGTTCACTCATTCACTCTTCCCTTCCATACATCTACAAATGCCACAACAGATAGCAGGAGAGGATGTGTGATGTTTTCAATCACTTCCTTTCATATAGTCATTGCTCTAAAAATACCAAAGGTCGGGGCTGGGGATATGGCCTAGTGGCAAGAGTGCCTGCCTTGCATACATGAGGCCCTGGGTTCGATTCCCCAGCACCACATATACAGAAAACAGCCAGAAGTGGCGCTGTGGCTCAAGTGGCAGAGTGCTTGCCTTGAGCAAAAAGAAGCCAGGGACAGTGCTCAGGCCCTGAGTTCAAAGCCCAGGACTGGCCAAAAAAAAAAAAAAAAAATACTAAAGGTCCAAGAATAAACCAAAGGAAGCATTTTCACTGTGCCTGACTCCATTTTCAGTAATTCCCACCTCTCATCTAATTCATCTTCTCCATAAACTCTAAATGATCCACACAATAACAACAATATTTTTCATGGCTGGGAATGTGACTTAATGGTAAGAGTGCTTGCCTAGCATGCATGAAGCCCTGGGTTCAATTCCTCAGTCCCACATAACCAGAAAAAGCCAGAAGTGGCTCTGTGGCTCAAGTGGTAGAGAAGAAGCTGAGGGGCAGTTCTCAGGCCCTGTGTTCAAGCCCCAGGACTGGCCAAAAAAAAAAAAATATATATATATATATATATATATATATATATATATATATATATATATATACTGGTTTTCGTAAGTATTGCTTTAAGGAACACCATCTTGAGGAAATGAAAGCGAAAGGAGAATGCAATGTAGGATACACCTGCAAGAATGTTAACCAAAGCTCACTAGTGGACAGTAGGTCACACACTTTGGAAATGTACAAAACTGTGAGATTCAGGCTTTTAATCAACAAAATCTCAGTCTGATAACCTATCAAACTGAGCAACGTCCTCTGACAATGACCAAACTTCACCCCTGCTTGTATTGCACATTATGTCACATTATTCTGGACACATTCCGCTGAATATCTCAGCTGTTCTAAGGAACCACGTGATGAATCACCACACAATTGTACACATGGCTTTTAAATCTACCGGCATCATTCTAATGATTCAATCGTTCTACCATCAAATCTGAAAATTTTAAGCTTCTCCTTCCTCCTCTTTGATCTTTTCTTTCCCTCTTAGAAAACAAAATTTTATACACTTAAAGCCACGTAGCCTTCCCCGAACCTTTAAAGGAAATCAACAGTTCTCAAAATATCAGTTGGTCACCTAAGGACACTTCTTGCTAGACAGCACTCAGGCTCGGCTCCAGAGTCAACGGACATTCTGAAACAGCTGCACATATATACACACGTTTTCCAGTGCTGGAGATCAAACCCACCACCTGTGCATGCTAGTCAAATGCTCTTCCACTGGGCATACATCCTCAAGCTATAGTTAAAATGATTCACAAAGTCAATGGCTTCCATAAAGATACTAGTCTTGCTGATCCCTATTGACAGTTTTGGAAAGAAAATTTAACCAGCATCAAGAGTCAAATCAAATCCTGTATCCTTGAGATTTATGATCCCAAACTGAACTGGGGAATTTCTTCCTCCTAACAAATTTATCAAGGCACAAGTAAAATAACTATCATTTACAGAACCCAGTGATTCATTTTGGAGCCTTCGTATAAGGGCTGACTTTGCATTTTGGGGGAAAGCTCCAGAAAATAACTGAAGGGCTCAGATGCTTCTGGATGCAGCAGGAACGTCCAATGAAAGAAAGCAACTCTCAAGAACTGGATTCCAACATAGCTCATTCGCCAGGTCAGTACAAATCATGGTTACTGCTACAGCATACGGTTCAAATAGTTGGGGTTTTTTTCTCCTCTCTGATAAACTAGTTACAGAACATTTCCTGTATGTCGGTAATTCCATTCACCAAAACATTTTAAGACAATGTCCTCCAATGAGAGTCCAACAACTAACAAAAGTAGGGGGTGGCCAGGTGGAGGGGGGCTGCGGCAGTGCCGAGGGTGCGGGTACAGCGAGGTGCCGGTGGCTGCGACCCAGAAACGCCCCCTCTCCCCTGGCCATCGGTCCAGACTCGGGAGACGCCAGGAGGAATCGGTCCGCAAATCGCCGGGGCCGCGCCGCCCCGCCCCGCCCTGCGGCCTGCGCCTCCCAGGCAGGCGGCGGCCTCGCGTAGAGCGCGAAGCCCGGAACGCTGCGGCGAGGGCGGCAGCCTCGAGGGGCCCATGACGCCGCGCTCCGGAGTCGGGGGTCCCTCCGCCCACCCCCGGCCCAGCTCACCCGGGCTCTTCAGGTTGTAACGGGTTTCCATGGCGAGGGGGCTCCGGGCCCGCTGACGCGACTCGGGCCAACTGGGCCTCGCTGACGCCCTGCGGGCCACCCGAGTGCGAGCCGGGAGGGAAGACGCGGCCGGCGCGGGCTTCGCCGGGGCGCCGCCTCCTCCGCGGTCCCCGCCTCCCAGAGGGCCGGGCGGGCGCCGGCGCCGGCCGAGGCGTCGCTCGACTGGGCGCCCGGGCTGCAGGTCACCCTGCTCGTCTGGCCACACGCCCAAACCCACCGCAGCCGCCCGGCTCACGTCACGCGCCCTCAGCCGGGTTTTGTGAAGTTGCCCTGACGTGGCAGTCTCTTCGTGGCAGGTAGTCAGTCACTGCGCGGTCGGCGCAGGCCCGGCTGAGCCCGCCCAGAGATCTGCAGGACTGGGCGGCGCCCGTCGTTCCCCCGGCTCCCCCCCCTCGCCGCCCCCTCCCATCCCCCCGCCCACCCGCTGCCGTCCTTCCGCCCGCTCCGCCTTGGGGGCCTCTGGCGCTCGCGGGGTTCTCCGAGGAACGGCGCCGCGGGGAAGCGACTGGGGTCTGGGCCCGGCGTGTCCAGCGGCTGTTTTAGGATAGGAATGCGGGATCAAGTGAGGATAATGAAATGAATTAGAATTTCCTTATTTTTTACTTTGGTAATGTGACCAGATACAAGACACCATTTTAGGCACTGTGAGAATTTTTTTGAGCTATCAGAAGTAAAACTAAAGAGGATGAACATTGCCCAAATGTGTGAGATTAAGCCTGGAAGGCCACGCTGCATCCATACTTCTTTGTGGAATGAGTGGAACTGGTACAGAAGACTTAAGGGTTGAGAAGGCAGAGAGGAGGGTGAGGCCCCCAGGACAGGAAGGACTGGTACAGGGATCAAAAAAGTAGACTGGACAGAGACTTTATTGTTGGGCGATGAGGGGTTGGATGGGTTTCTGTTACATAAATGTCGGAAAATCTTGATTTGCTTTATATTGCTATATTTGTAAGTGAATGACCCAGTGTCTGATTTGTACCAGCATCCCTTTTTGAAGTGGGAGGAAAGAAAGGAACTTGGGAGGCTGGAATCTGGAGGATGGCAGTTAGAAGCCAGCCCAGACACAAGTTCAGGACTCTCCCATCTCCAGTTTAGCAGCAAAAAGCCAGACTGGAAGTGTGGCTCAAATATAGAGCACTAGTTGTAAGCAATAAAGCCCAGTGAGAAGGTGAGGCCCTCAGTTCAAGCCCCAGTGCCGACACAAAAGAAAAAATAATAATAAATAACTAAAATTAGGTCGTATCTTCTAAACCACCAAAGGGTATATGGTCTCCTGAATAGTAAAGATCATCTGACTGACTTAGATTCAAACAGCACCAGCTTCCCCGTGGGGCTTCATTCACTCATTCACACTTTATGTTCAGTCTTGTCTTCATATTATCTAATTCTTCACATCCTTTCTTGCAAAAGACCCTGGTGTATGCAGAAGGCCATGAAGTAGCCAGGCCTGTGATGTAGTACCCTTCCCCTCTGACAGTCCATCTCTGGGTCACTTTTCCTCTGACCTTCTCCTTTTCCTCCTCTCAGCAGACAGGATATTTTCCTTTTATTTGGAAGCTGCCCAATGGTAGCTAGCCTGCCCTGAGAACTCTTCTCCTTTTAAGCCACAGTAGGAATTACATCCTTTGTTTGCTCAGTTAAAACACAGCAAGAAATCTATTCTGACATTTGGTTACAGGAATATGTCTGTAATTAAATTTGCATGAGCAGCAAATTCCAAAGTGTCTCTAGACAGAGACATTTACAGAAAAAAAATTAGACACAAAAAAAGAGTAATATTTAAAGGGCACTAGATTCTTGCCTGACAGCTGGATGGGAAAGGAGCTAGTTTCCACAGAAAATTTATTTTATCACAAAAGTGATTCTATTTGCCAAACATGGTAGGACATGCTTGTAATCCTTGCATAACTTCAGGAGGCTAAGACAGGAGGACTGAAAGTTGAAGGCAAGCCTGACTAACCTATCAAGACCTTGTCACAGAAAATTAATTGCTTATATTTCATCAAGACACCTTTCCAGAAGAAATTTACAATCTGTAAGAGGTAAAAAGAGTTCAACTTCATTTTCCACCTTCATCTTTGGAATAATTTATCTTATGTTTGGTAATGCTAAAGAGAACTGATATTTTGTCTTTGGGGGAGAGTGCCAGTATTGGGGCTTGAACTTGGGGCCTAGGCACTGTACCGGAGCTTCTTTTGCTCAAGGCTGGTGCTCTACCACTTGAACCATACCTCCACTTCCAGCTTTCTGGTGTTTAATTGGAGATTAAGAGTTTCATGGACTTTCCTGCCTGGGCTGGCTTTTGAACCACCATCCTCAGATCTCAGCCTCCTGAGTAGCTAGGATTACAGGCGTAAAGCCACCAGTCCCTGGCTCAGTTTTTATATATTGATTTGGTTTGAGTGCTTCCAAACCAATTTCATATATGTTCTTGAAGTATCTAGAAAAGAATATTAACTCAAGTCCAGGGCCTCAGACTGTGAACTCTATATTGTTTACCCTGCACCAAAAATGGGCTCAGGCTCTCTTGTGTCATAGACCTTTCCCCACCACTTAAAATGAGGGATATTTATTCTCCAGCCTTTAAAACTTTTTATTTAAAGAATGGAGAGGTGAATGTTGGCCAAATACAGACATTATACTAAATGTACATTATAAAAGCTGAGGCTAGGAATATGGCCTAATGGCAAGAGTGCTTGCCTCATATACATGAAGCCCTGGGTTTGATTCCCCAGCACCACATATACAGAAAACGGTCAGAAGTGGCGCTGTGGCTCAAGTGGCAGAGTGCTAACCTTGAGCAAAAAGAAGCCAGGGACTGTTCATGCCCTGAGTCCAAGGCCCAGGATTGGCAAAAAAAAAAAAAAAGCTGAATTATATTATTTTAGGGTATGGATGAGCTTGGGAAAGATGGGGAAGAATGATGGAAGGAGTGACATTCAACAAGATGCACTGTGTTGAGAGACAGTGCATGGTCTCCCTGATATATGGATGTCAGATTTAAAAGGCAACAAGCTCTGACAAAGTAAACAGGACTCAAGATACCAATACACAATGAGACCAAAAGAGGACAGTCTTGGGAGAAAAGTACCAAATAGTAAGACCCAAGCACCTCTTCATATGTACATAAAATAATATACAGATTGAACCCCAAAGATAAGGAAACAAAGGACCTCTTAATTTGTCTTATCATTTTTAGATGACTCTATATTCTTTTTTTTTTCTTTTTTTGGCCAGTCCTAGGCCGTGAACTCAGGGCCTGAGCACTGTCCCTGGCTTCTTTTTTTGCTCAAGGCTAGCACTCTGCCACTTGAGCCACAGCGCCACTTCTAGCCATTTTTCTGTATATGTGGTGCTGAGGAATCGAACCCAGGGCCTCATGTATACGAGGCAAGCACTCTTGCCACTAGGCCATATCCCCAGCCCACTGACTCTATATTCTTTACCTCATATACAGTGTATACACATGCACATCTGAGGGAAGCTGGGAGGAGGGCACAGAATGATTGGAAAGTGGGTGAAAAAATACAGCAGAGGGGCCCATCAGCTGCACTGGACTTTGACAAGAGTGAACTAAGCAACTCAAGGGCAGTAATGGGAGGGAGAAAATGAGAAAGAGAAAGGTAACCGCTGATACTAAGCAAAAAGAAAGACATGTACATATCACCTAATCTGGAAGAAATAGTTTTATTGTTAATGTTCATAGAGTTCATATGCTTTGTAGATTAAAATGATGATGCATTAGCATTGTGAAAGTTAAAATGTGTTTGTGACTTTAGCTAAGTATAACTATGCCATAGTACTGTGAAATTTATGTACTTATCTCAATAAAGAAATCTCAGGGGGAAAATTCACTGTATTCAATCTGACTTGTTGAACTAAAATCTCTTTGTACAAATATTTTTTTGTTTTGTTTTGTTTTGTTTTTTTGGCCAGTCCTGGGGACTGGACTCAGGGCCTGAGCACTGTCCCTGGCTTCTTCTTGCTCAAGGCTAGCACTCTGCCACTTGAGCCACAGCGCCCCTTCTGGCCATTTTCTGTATATGTGGTGCTGGGGAATCAAACCCAGGGCCTCATGTATATGAGGCAGGCACTCTTGCCACTAGGCCATATCCCCAGCCCCTGTACAAATATTTTTTAACCTAAAAATTATTGTTACTATAAAGGTGGTATACAGAGGGGCCATGGTTACATAAGTCAGGTAAAGACTACATTTCTTTTTGAAGCATGTCACCCCTTCCCTTACTTTCTCCCAGTTTTTCCCACCTGTTCCCACCCACAAGCTGTATAGTTCATTTTCCACAGTGTCTATTGAGTACCACTGTTGCATTTGCTCACCTTTCCAACTATTTCTGTGCTACCCCTTACCCTCCTGAAGACAGGTAAACAGACAAAAAGAAAAACTCTCTTGTTTTCATTAAAGTTTTCTTTTTTAAATGACTTTAATGACTTTTCTTTTTTTTTTTGGCCAGTCCTGGGCCTTGAACTCAGGGCCTGAGCACTGTCCCTGGCTTCTTTTTGTTCAAGGATAGCACTCGGCCACTTGAGCCACAGCACCACTTCTGGCCATTTTCTGTATATGTGGTGCTGGGGAATCGAACCCAGGGCCTCATGTATACAAGGCAAGTAGTCTTGCCACTAGGCCATATCCCCAGCCCCATGACTTTTTTTCTTGATCATAAAAGATAAGGTTGTTGTTCAATACTTGGAATATAAACAAAATGTAGATATTACCCTACTGCTCAGTAATGGATTAATAGTTTTGCTGTATTTATTTTGAACCTTTATTATACAGTACAGGTGCTTTGAGTTTAAATCCCACTGTATACGAATTCCCTATGCCAGAATTACCTGCTATCCACTAATTGGATCACTTGTTTAACAGCAGTGCTGTTACCACTTAGATGGATTGGCTGATTTCACATCAGTATCTTCCTAGAGTGAAATCAGGAAATAAACATAAGAAACAAAAACTTGGAGGGGCTGGGAATTGGTTTAGTGGTAGAGTGCTTGCCTAGCATGCATGAAGCCCTGGGTGTTTGATTCCTCAGTACCACATTAACAGAAAAAGCCAGAAGTGGCACTGTGGCTCAAGTGGCAGAGTGCTAGCCTTGAGCAAAAGAAGCTCAGGGACAGTGCCCTGGCCCTGAGTTCAGACTGGCAAAAAGAAAAAGAACAAAAAAACTTGGAAGGCCATATATAGATGTTAATTCATAATTTTTTAAGATAAAACTATGCCATAGGGGTTTTTGTGATTGTCTTGTTTTGCTTTATTTTTTCCCTACATTTTCCCCCTTGGATGGGTTAATCAGAAACAGGAGCCACTCCCACAGGGAGTTAGCTGGCATCAGTGGGATGAAAATGGTGATTATGTCATTACAAAGGACACAAGTTTTCAGTTTGTTTGCCTAGTGAAATGTCCGGAAGGACAGGGAAGGGTTCTTTAGCTTTTGCATGCCTCACCTGACTGCACTGTTTATTTGCTAAGCTTTTGTTCATCTGCTGACCAGCTGAGTCATTCCAGAGAGTTTGAAACACTTTTCTGGTGTTTGTTGTTTCATTTTCTACTCTGTTCAAGATATGTTTTACTTACTTGTTCTAATACTTTCATAATTATGTATTCCAGAGGAGAATGTAAGGAAGAGATATGAAGTGAATATATTTGAAACATAGCAGTGCACTAAGAGTATTAGTATAGTAGGTTGGTAGGTTCCTTTCAGCAGATAACTTACCAGGCACTATTTCTCAAAAAGTTCCTCCTCCCCCTCCTCCCTCCTCTTCCTTCCTTCCTTCCCCCCCCCCCCCCCCCCCGCCTTCTTTGGCTTGGCTTTTTCACTCACAGCTGGCTCTCTACCCCTGGAACCACACCTCTACTTCTAGCTTTTTTTTCTGGTTAATTGGAGATAAGTCTCTATAATTTGTCTGCCCGGGTTAGCTTCACACTGAGATTCTCAGATCTCAGCCTCCTGAGTAGGATTATGTATGTGAGCCACTGGTGCCCATCAATAGGAGAACATTTGAGGCCTCTCTAGGCTAAATCTGGGACATTTTAAAACGTCACTGATACTTTCCAACTTCAAGATGATTTAAAAGAGCTCAACACCCACCCATGTTGTACCACCAGATCCTTCTCATTCTTCCATTCTCATGTCAATGAATTAAGAAGACATAAGTGGGCTGGGGATTTGGCCTAGTGGCAAAAGTGCTTGCCTCGTATACATGAGGCCCTGGGTTCAATTCCCTAGCACCACATATACAGAAAACGGCCAGAAGTGGCGCTGTGGCTCAAGTGGCAGAGTGCTAGCCTTGAGCAAAAACAAGCCAGGGACAGTGCTCAGGCCCTGAGTCCAAAGCCCAGGACTGGCCAAAAAAAAAAAAAAAAAAAAAAAGACATAAGCCACAACTTCAGACAACACTCAGCTCTCTGACAGAAGCAGGCTGAAGAATAGAAACAGTAAAGCTCCCTTTTAAATCTAATTCTGGAAATGCAGCTGACTTCACATATGCCTTAAGATAGGAAAGTATACATACTAAAATAACACTTAAAACTTCTCTTAATTATAAGGTACTACAACAAACATTTCATCTTTCATAGCCTATTTCTTATAGAATATGTATTCTAAGTTAATATTAAATACAGCTATTGATTATGATTGTTTAAACAACTCAGCTTCTTAAATACTGGGTGTTACTATCTGGCTGCTAGAGAGGAGTATAGTCCTACGCATCTGTAGTTTGAAAACCTGTTATCTCTAACAGTCTAGCTAAATGTGTCTTTTATATTACTTTGAGATAATCACCTCAGAGTTAGTTTTTCCTACTGGGTTGAGGAAAAAGACCAGGCTGGTAGGACCAGGGAGGCAAAATTGTCAATATTATTGGGACCTTGGGTTATTATCTAAGAGCTAGCAGGGTGTTAAGGGAGTAGAAAGGTCAGATGGATTTAGAACAGCCTTCTGTATCATCATGTGTGGAGACTGGATGATCACAGATACAAATGAAGAAGCCATTGAGATCCAATTAAGAGGAGATGATTGGTGGTCAACCCAGAATGATGGCAGAGATGGAGGAAAGAGGAGATTTAGTAGGCTGAGCTGAAAGAACAGAGAATGAGGCCCATGTAGACTAACTGGGGCCCTAGGGAGCAAATTTACTGCATCAGAGCAGGAGACTCAGCAAGAAGGAAGCCCACTTTAGACATGGTAGACTTGAGGCTTTGCTGTGAAAGAGGAGTTAGTGGAAACTGTCTCCTCTATTTACCTCTCAGAGTTAGGACAATTCATTACATAAAAGCTGTTCCGAGACCAAGTGCAGGTGTCTCATATCTGTAACCCCAATTATTCAAGAGCTGAGGTCTGAAGATCACAGTTTGAAGTCAGCACAGGCAGGAAAGTCTGAGACTCTTTAATTAACAAGCAAAAAGCCAGAAGTAGCGCTGTGGCTCAAGCAGTAGAGCACTAGCCTTGAGCAGAAAAGCCAAAGGAGAGTGCAAGGACCAGAGTTCAAGTCCCGGTACAGGTAAAACAAAAATCAATGCTCTTCAGAGTAGACCTGGTATATTATGTGTACTCAACCAGTATCTATGATTACTAAATAATTCTATTATCCACTTTTTCCTTTTGTCAAGCTCAGCATCATCTCTGATGTCCTGTGAGGACAGCAGAATGGAATCTTTCTAGTAGGGGAAGTAAGGGTGGTGATGTGGACGTTACAAACCATCGCCAGTTGGCCAAAGATGAGGTGTATTACAGCCAGAACAGTGAAATTGAAGTAACAGTTCTATGATTCTAACAGGCATGCCTCAAAAAAAATATGGAGGGGAGAATGGAAAAGGCTAGGAGTTGGCTCAGTGGTAGAGTAATTGCTTAGCATGCATGAGGCCTGTAGTCTGGCTCCAACACTGAAAAAAAAAGAGCTTACAACCCAGGCACTGATGACTCACATCTATAATTGGCTAGGGTTATACTCAGCAGATTGAAAACTGAGAATTGAAGTTCAGAGCCAGCCTAGGCAGATAAATCCAACTCATCTCCAATTAACCAGCTAAAAACTCCACTCAAGTGGTTGAGTGCCAGCCATGAGTGGAAAAGCTAAGCAAGAATATGAGGCCAGGTTCAGTACTGGCAGTGGGGGATGGGGGGGGGGACTTAAAAGTATAAAGCTGGGCTCTGGTGACTCACGCCTGTAATCCTAGCTACTCAAGAGGCTGAGATCTGAGGATTGCAGTTTGAAGCCAGCACTTGGCAGGAAAGACTGTTAAGACTGTTATCTCTAATTAACCCCCAGAAAACCAGAAGTGGTATTGTGGCTCAAAGTAGTAGAGTGCTAACCTTGATCAAAAAAGCTCAGGGACGGGCTGGGGATAAGGCCTAGCAGCAAGAGTGCTTGCCTCGTATACATGAGGCCCTGGGTTCAATTCCCCAGCACCACATATACAGAAAACGGCCAGGGGTGGCGCTGTGGCTCAAGTGGCAGAGTGCTAGCCTTGAGCAAAAAGAAGCCAGGGACAGTGCTCAGGCCTTGAGTCCAAGCCCCAGGACTGGCCAAAAAAAAAAAAAAAAAAAAAAAAAAAAAGCTCAGGGACAGTGTCCAGGCCCTGAGTTCAGGCCCCATGACCAGAAAAAAAAAAGTATAAATTCAGCTTAGAATGATTTATCTTCATATTTCCATGAGCGCTAGCTAATCAAGGCAAATATCATTAAATATCCAAACCCCATGGCATGCAACTGTAGCCCAGATACAAGGGAGGCTGAGGCTGGGGCCCTTGAGCCCAGGAGTTCAAGACCAGCCTGGGCAACATAGTGACACCTCACTTCAAAACAAACAAAATTTATAAACTGGAGCAAATTTGTGCTAAAGAAACTGCTTTATGTGTGTGGTATGCAACTTCTCAAATAGGAACAGCTATACATTCTTTCAGTCGAAGAACCCAATCTCCTCACAGAAGGGAGTTACAGATATGCTTAAAATAAAATGAGATCCCATCTGTAGTAGAGTGCAGAGAGTAAAGGAGGGTGAATATGTTCAAAACTATTTGCGAAATGTGTGAAAATGGAACAGTGACACTAGTTGAGATTGGGGAAGGAAAGGGTTTGGGAGAGTGACGAAAGGGGCGAGTGTGATCAGGTACATTGTATTCATATATGGATATGCTAAAATGAACCCCTTTGTACAACTCATTGATTTAAATTTAAATTTTTGGAGAAAAATGAAGTCTTACCATATCATGAATATGACATGTGCTTTTAAACATGCATTCTAGAAAAGTCGTTTAATGATTATAAATGATAAAGTCCTTTGTTTTGTTTTGTTTTGTTTTGGCCAGTCCTGGGCCTTGGACTCAGGGCCTGAGCACTGTCCCTGCCTTCTTTTTGCTCAAGGCTAGCACTCTGCCACTTGAGCAACAGTGCCACCTCTGGCCGTTTTCTGTATATGTGGTGCTGAGGAATTGAACCTAGGGCTTCATGTATATGATGAGGCAAGCACTCTTGGCCATTTCACCAGCCTGACAAAGTGCTTTAAGTACAACATACTTAAATATAGAAGAGTGGAGAGTTTGAAAAAGCAGGAGTTGGCTCAGTGGTAGACTGATTGCAAGGCCTGTGGTTTGACCCCAACTCTGAAGAAAAAGAGCTTAAAACCCAGGCACTGATGCCTCACATCTATAATCCTAGCTACTCAGAAGCTTGAGATCTGAGGATCGAGGTTCAAATTATACAAATTACAACCAGTCTGTGCTCGCTGAATGCATGTGATCTTTAATAATCATAACAGTTCAGCTACTTTTTTGGATTATGTTTCAAACAAGAGTTGGCAGATAACCCACATATTAACAGTTTTGCTGTGATTTTTTAATATTAGTTCTATATTTAAGGGTCAAAATACATTATGATCACAAAATAACACTTTGTGAATGTTAACCAGTTTTTTCTTTTTAAAAAAATTTCTATCCCTTCGATAAACACACTCCATACTGGTCATTCATGGTCATCTATATCACTGAAAATAATCAAAGATGATGATTCACAGTCTTACCTCTACATTCGCATTCTACTTGACTCAAGAGGCAAAAGGCCATCTTGCTCTAGAAACCTGTACGTCAAGTTTTCAACTCTTAAAACTGAGCACACATGATCCAGTGTGGTCACTGTTGGGATGGGCTTGGTCTCCCTGTTTACAGCCCCACTCTGAACATGAAATGTGGACATACATCCATTTTGATAACATGGGAGCTAATCCTCATATCAAAGATAAAACACAAAAGACCTTATAACCCCAATAGCACAACTTAAAAGACTTGAACATGAAGACCCACCTCCTACATCTTTAGTTAAGGTCATTGTCACACTTACAGGGTTTGAGGCAGACATCTATATAAGCATGTGATTGCTGAAGAGTGCAGTGCATGTGTTTCCGTCAGCTTGCATCGTCCTATGCCATAGGATTTTTTGCCTTTCCCCCAAAGAATCATGTGCTCTTGAAGTAACAGGCTTTTTAAGGCACATTTTAACAACAATAGAAAAACCCCATCATATAACCAGCATAAAAACGGAAGCTCCACTTGGTTATGTGTGTGTACACATGCACACACATACACACATATACATATGTATAGGCACATATGTATACATGTATACATATACATAAAATTAGGTAATGTGTAATTTATCAGCTAGACAAGTATCTCTAACTTGAGGATAGTCATATTCAAAACTTGACTCATTGGTTGCTTATTCAGAAAGAAATGTCTGTAAAAATATTAAGAGATTTATACAAATAACACACGTATCAGACCTGTTGGCAAAGCCCAACAGGTGACAGCTCTGCAAATGGGAGAAAAGACCTTTGGAACCCTGCACCCTCCCCATCTAGGGTTCTGAGTGAGAGTCATGAGGGAAGGAGTTAAGGTACCTTAATGATTCCTGGAAATTTCTTTTAAAAATGCACAGATCCTTGGGACGCTCAAAGCTTAAGTCCCAATCAGCCACTAATTTCAGTTATCATCTTCAAAATAGGACTTGGGGAGGGGAGGAGAGAAGTGTGGGCCTTTTGTGGACAAGTTGCTTTTAGGGACTTTGTACATTTTGCTAGGATCAGCTCTGATGGCCCTAAGATGCTCTGACTAAAAATATGTATTTTTTCCCCTAATGTTCCACAAACATATCAGAATATTGCCCTTTGGGATGGATATATATACTTGGAATAGTTTAGCATAGGGCTGGATTTAGGATTCTCCATTTCCTACTAGTCTAAGGTAAATACAAGTGAGAGAACTTTCTAGAAACAAACACATGACCAATGATAACTGCCTCTTCCAGCCACCCACTGGTGGTTGGGGGCTTTCAGCTGACTCCTCAGCCTTGCACAGCATGTGGGAGGCAGGCTGAAGTCAGTCCTGAGGGGGAGCAGGCAGAGGACTGGAGGCAGAGTAGCACAGATGAAAAGGTGACTCAGGTGGAAAATGAAACCAGTGGGAGTCACTATGGTCATGAAACAGTGAAAGACTGGTCCTAAACACTGCACAACAGCAGGCCATTGGGAAGAGCCAAGTTACAGAACTGTAGTCTACAATGGCCAACACCATTTGGCCTCTGAAGTAATTTTAGCCCTAAGTGGTAGTTACAGAAGAACCTCAGAAACTCTGCCTCAACAATATCTGGATCTCTCTCCAGTGATTGGCACCATTTTGGAAATCTGGTCCCAAAGGTTCTAAAGAATAACAGTTTAGCAAAAAAGAAATCACCTCTTGTATAAAGTAAGTGGAAGGATGTGTGTCAAGGTAAAAAGCATCGTACAAACTGTTGGATAGGGAAGCGCAGCCTCAGAGATAGAAAGTTTTAGGTAAGTTTGGGGCTAATATTTGTCTATAAAAGTCCTGTATACCTGTTAGAAATGGGGGATGGCTCTTATTGCTTTAGGAGCTTCTAGCTCCAATCTGCTCCAGTTCCACTGAAAAAAAAATGATTGAGCTTAAGTAGTAGCAAAGATATCCCAATTTACAAAAACAGCCATTAGCAATACATTGGTTTTTGATTGATTTCTGACTACTATAAGGACAAACTACAGTATCTGTGTCCTATACACCAAGTACAGAAAGGAGCTTAGAAAAGTAATCTTATCAAAGTTCAGTTCAGTGAAGAAAAAACATGAAAAAGTGCAAAATATGTACAGTTCCTGGCAGTGTGCACACCCTTCAGAAAAGCTAACATTTGTATCAGGAAGGTACAGTTGGTTTCACTTCATAGTTACTATACAAGTTTTTGCTTCAAAGTGCTTTATTAAAAAAAAAAACAAAAGATTAAGAGAGTTGAAGTAATTATTTTTAACAACAAATTCAGGTCAAATGTCCCAGTCTTCTCCTTCCTCTTCTTTAGCGTGACTTAGTATAGCAGCCTCTGCTAAAAGATCTCATGTCAAAAGACATTTCCAAAACCTCTACAGTAGCACACGAGGGGTTCCATTAGGGGTGGCTTTTTTTTTCTGCAGCCGATTCTGAACCTTCCGAGATTTTACTACTTTCATCCTCACCTCAAAAACTTCATGGATGGCCTTCCGGAAGCAGTGAAAATTATAGTCGATAAGCCCTGGAGGACAAAAATCTTTTGTCAGTATTACATAGAAATAAACTCATCTTTTCATATCAGTCAGGAGGGGGCAACAGAGGAGCAGCCATCAACCTAAAGGGCTTGGGACTCCAGAAACTATGATAAAACTACTAGAAGCTCATAAAGGTGGTTCTTCAAGAACATTCCTAGAATGTGTATCACATTCTGAAAAGTTTCTCTGACCCGAAGGATCAGAAGAACCACTGAACTGTACAGTGCTTTTTTACCTTTCAGAATGTAAAGATTAATTTACAGTGAAGATAAAATCAGGCTGAGGCAGGGAGAATTCAAGTTCCAGGCCAGCCTGGGCTGTATAGCAAGACTGTCTCAAAAGTTAACAATAAGCTGGGTACTGGTGGCTCATGCCTGTTAATCCTAGCATTTCAAGAAATAAGGATCTGAGAATTGTGGTTCAAAAGTTAGGCTGGGCAGAAAAATCCCTGAAAGTCTTACCTCCAATTAACAAGCAAAAAGGCAGAAGTAGAGCTGTGGTTTAAGCAGTAGAGCACTAGCTTTGAGCAAAAAAGCTAAGTAACAGCACGAGGCCTTGAGTTCCAGCTCTAGTACTTGTATACATGCACATATACATACACACATAAAGCAAATAAATGAATCTTAAATGAAAAAATGTCCCTTGCAGAAGGCCTGATTCTGAGGGGAAGCAGATCCTGACTTGAAAGTGTGTCAGAATTCTAAATATCAGTCAGCTACTAAATATCTCTTACTCATGTAAACTACTTTCATAAGCCATAGGGAATCTAAAGTCCCTGATTCTTTTTTTTTTTTTCTCCAGTCCTGGGGCTTGAACTCAGGGCCTGAGCACTGTCCCTAGCTTCTTTTTGCTCAAGGCTAGCATTCTACCCACTTGAGCCACAGGGCCACTTCTGGCTTTTTCTGTATATGTGGTGCTGAGGAAATGAACCCAGGGCTTCATGTATATGAAGTACGCACTCTACCACTAAGCCATATTCCCAGTCCAAGTCCCTGATTGTTAAACACTAATAAACACCTCATGTCAACTCCAAACTCAGAAATTCAACCACCTCACCAACATCACCAACAGTCAATTTTTCAATATAAAATAAATTTTAAGTGGAGAAATTGTGGAGTGATTATCTTCTTGTGTTTTCAGAGACACATCAGTCACACAGAAATAAATTTTTAAAAATAATCCAGAATATAAAAGGGAATTTCTTTATTATCCCCTTTTAAAGAGAGTAAAGGGTAAATTTTCTTTACACCAACTAGGGTAAGGTTCTATTTTCCATCTTTAATAAACTGGCCAAGTAATTATTTCAATCCATCAGGTAATGTTTCCAAATCCCTGTCCAGAGAAAAAAATAGGACTTGGGATTTGAGCCAAGGATGAAATTCTCCAGATAAGTGATACAAGGTATAGCCGGGCCCTGGCAGAGAGCAGCCTCCTCCCCTCCAGGAGGGGAAGACATCCCAGTGGTGCCCCCTGCTGCTCTGGCTGAGCCTGTGAGCCACAGTGCAGTAAAAGCATTTCTTCAGGAAAAGACCAACAAAGCAATTAGTGAGGCAAGTGGAAAAAAAAAACCAAACCAACAGCAACAAAGAGCAACCAAATAATCTTATTTTGTGGGACTCTGAGTACAAGGTGTGAGAAATAACTTGGAACTTTCTGCTTATATGTGTAACAAAGTAGCCACGGGTGGCTCATGCCCCCCTTTACGCCTAGCTACTGAGGAGGTTGAGATTTGAGGATGACAGTTCAAAGCTAGCCCGGGCAGGAAAGTCCCTGTGAGACTCTTATCTCCAATGATTCACTAGAAAACTGGAAGTGGAGCTATGGCTCAATGTAGTAGAGCACTAGCCTTGAGCAAAACAGCTCAGAGACAGTGCCCAGGCCTTAAATTCAAGCCCCACGATCGTGTGTGTGTGTGTGTGTGTGTGTGTGTGTGTGTGTATGTGTGTGTATATCCTAGGTACATTGGTAACCTGACATTTCTCAGTTTAGAACTGAGATTCTTTGCTTTGATTCTAAAATAAAACTGAATTTGCTCTTGAAAAGACATTTAGTGGTGTTATTAAATATATGCCTTCCCCCTTTTGTGGAATAATGACATCATCCCTGTGGTTTGGAAGCTTTAAGTGTGGGAAGGTTGGTAAGACATCAATCTACCTCTAGTGCAAGGACAGTCTTTGACCTAGAAGTGTGGAACCAGAAGATGAGCCTTCACCCTCAATACAGGCAGGGGAGGCCTCTCCCTGCTCAGAGACAGCCTGGCAACTGCCTGGCTTCAACTGCCAGATGATCTGGTTAGGGTAATATGGTTGGTTCCATTTCATCACCACCAGAGGGCGTCACTGGGGGCCAGCAGGGTCACTGGTTTAGAACCCTGCATGTCTGGCCTAATGCATGCAGGCCTACCAATCAAGAAAGAGGCCTATGACTACAATCTGGAAACTAACTTCCAGGGCATGCCACTGAACACCCACAACAAAGCAACAAAGGCAGTATGCTTTAAAGTGATTCTTTGGGGCTGGGGATATGGCCTAGTGGCAAGAGTGCTTGCTTTGTATACATGAAGCCCTAGGTTCAATTCCCCAACACCACATAAACAGAAAATGGCCAGAACGTGGCTACTGTATATGTTCTTGATACATTGTATATTGTATATATGTCTACCTGACCTAGAGAAGGGAAAGAAAAACAGGGCGTAAGATATCACAAGAAATGTACACACTCCCCTACTATGTAACTGTACCCTTTTTGCACAACACCCTGTCCAAAAAATTTGTGTTCAATTAATAAATAAATTAAATTTAAAAAAAAAAGAAAATGGCCAGAAGTGGCACTGTGGCTCAAGTGGCAGAGTGCTAGCCTTGAGCAAAAAGAAGCCAGGGACAGTGCTCAGGCCCCGAGTCCAAGCCCCAGGACTGGCCAAAACAAAAACAAACAAAAATAATAATACAGTGATTCTTTACAATTATACCCTGCCAAAGGGAAAGAAAAATGAGGGAGGGTATAACAAATATGACAAGAAATGTACTCACTATCTTATTATGTAACTGTACCCCCTCTGTACACCACCTTGTCAATAAAATTTAACTTAAAAACAAATAAAATTACATCCCGCCAAAAAAATTTACCTTTTCTTTCGAAGCTTTCCTCTCGGACAAAGCAAACGAGAGCCAGGAACTTTGTGACCTCTTTTAAATAAAGAACTGTTGTATTGTTCAGCTTTATGATGGCTGTTGACTCCTTGTCATAGGGGGTTCCTGCTCCATCTTCTTTGAGACTAAATGGGAACAGAAACCAAAATGTATTTAATCATGGAGAAAGAACTAGAAATTGTACCCCAGAGACAGATACCAGCTTTAACACACAGAATATGATCATCTTAATCATGTTATTTACCCCTGCATTGTTTTCAGCAAAAGATCTCAGTAACAACCACAAGAATGCACAGCCATCCAGTGCTGGTGGAGCACACCTATAATCCTAGCCACTCAGAGGCGGAGAGGTCTGAGGATTGTGCTTCAAAGCCAGCCTGAGCAGGAAGTCTATGAGACTCTTATCTTCAGTTAACCACATGAAAGCTGTGGCTCAGGTGGAAGAGGGCTAGCCTCGAACTAGGCTCTGAGTTCCAGCCCTAGGACACAGATACACACACACACACACACACACACACACACACACACACACACTTACTTCATAAGCCACTTTTTTAGAGAGTAGTAGGAGCTAGACCACTGTCTAGGACCCTGAGGAGTACTGGCCAGGGAGGGGGGTGAACTATCCTCTTGTCCCCCAACGAGGCTTTCTTTTACCTGGTAGAAGAGCCAGGCTGTCAAAAGGATAGTCTGATTAAAAACAACAAAAAAGGAAGAGCTCAAAAGCTTCCAGGTTGGAATCTGAAGACAACCAGATATGCTGAGCAGGACCCTAAGCCAGGGAATAAAGTGCTGTAGACTGAAATGGCAGCTGGGAGTGTCATTCAATGGTTGAGTGTTTGCCCAGCCTGTGCAAGGATCTAAGTTCAGCATTGCAGAAAATAAAAATAAAACAAGAAACAAGAAATAGATAATAACAAAATAAAATAAAAAATATAATTAGGCCTATTGATAAAATTTGAATATAAGCTGCCTTTTAGGTACTACAATAATACAGCCATACTAAATGTGCTACCAAGTCTGACCATTAAAACTATAGTTCCAGAAAAAAAAAAAAATGTGCTTATTGCTAACAGATACATGTTCAAGGGCCCAGAAGCAAAGAATCAAGAAGGATGCAACTTATAAACAGCTCAGCAAAAACACAAAAATGGTAGGGCACCAATGGCTCCTGCCTATAATTCTAGTATCTCAGGAGGCTGAGATATGATGAGGATCAAGGTATAAAGCCAGTTCAGGCAGACAAAGCTAGGAAACTCTTATCTCCAATTAACCAGCAAACAGCCAGAAGTGGAGGTGTGGCTCAAGTGGTCTAGCAAAAAAACTAAGAGACAATCCCAGGTGCTAAGTTCAAGTTCCAGCACAAATACACAAAAATAATAAAATGACAATACATAGCCCTGAGCATGTATAAAATGGATAATGACTATTAGCTCATCTATTTTTGTCGGCCATGAGGCTTGAACTCAGGTTCTGGGCACTGTCTAGGAGCTCTTTTGCTCAAGGCTAGTGCTCTAAGACTTTGAGCCACAGTTGCAGTTCCAGTTTTTGAGTGGTTAATTGGAGATAAGAGCCTCTCAGGGACTTTAAACAATGACCCTCAGATCTCAGCCTCCTGAGTAGCTAGGATTACAGGCATGAGCCACCAGCACCTGGCTTTATTAGCTAATATTATAGCCCAAACTGGACCCACCAAAGACACTGGTAGAGCCAGTTAGGAATCCTTTGCTTTCACGGGATCTGTGCTTATCCTTCTCTCTTTATCTGAAACTATAGAAATTTCCTAATGTACATTTGCTTTGCAAATATATGAATAATTTGACTTCATTAGAATTGTGTTAAACCTTATTAGTTTTACTTGACAGCATTTATTGAACATTTCCTATGTGACAGCCACCATTCTCTGTTCTGACCATGGTTATGCTTTCTCTACCAGAAGCATCCACCAAGCTGGACAATCTGGACAAGCTGGAGGATGCTGAGCCTGGGTCCCCCAGGTAGGTGAGCTAGAGTCACTGTAAGCTGAGTTGTAAAGGAAAGCTGATAGCAGAAGAAAAGCCAGGATCCCAAATCTAGATCATAGACCTCAGTAGTATCAAAGTTAATGCCTGAACCCTCTGTGTGTGCATGTGTGTGTGTGTGCACGCACATGTGCATACTAGAGCTCAAACTCAGAGCCTTACAGAAGGGCCAAGTCCAGTGCTGTACTCCTTCAGGCACACCTCAGCTTTCAGTATTTTTCTGGTTAATTTGAGAGAAGTGTCACTCAGATTTGTATGCCCAGGCTGGCTTCAAACCATGATCCTCAGATCTCAGCCTCCAGAGTAGCTAGGACTACAGGTGTGAACTAGGACTATGTGGCAATGCTCTAGTCTTTTAAATGAGTGAAGGGATAGAGTAACAAGCCTGGCTTAATAAAGAGCCTGAAAAAAATGTAAATTTAGTTTATTATTATAAAGGTGATATACAGAAGGGTTATGGTTATATAAGTCAGGTAAGGAGTACATTCCTTTTTGGACGATGCCATCCTTTCTTTCCCTCCCTCCCAGTTCTTCTCTTCTGACCCACCCACAAGTTATATAGTTCATTTTCTTTTTTTTTTTTGGCCAGTCCTGGGCCTTGGACTCAGGGCCCGAGCACCGTCCCTGGCTTCTTCCCGCTCAAGGCTAGCACTCTGCCACTTGAGCCACAGCGCCGCTTCTGGCCGTTTTCTGTATATGTGGTGCTGGGGATTCGAACCTAGGGCCTCGTGTATCTGAGGCAGGCACTCTTGCCACTAGGCTATATCCCTAGCCCCTATATAGTTCATTTTCAACATCAGTGTCTAATGAGTACCACAGTTGCATTTGTTCACCCTTTGTCCCTTCACTTCTGTGCCCCCCCTACCCTCCCAAAGACAGATAAACTAACAAACAAGACAAAAAGAAAACAAGAAAAAAAACTCATTTCCATTTCCTGGGGTTCATTTCAATAAATATTATTTTATATGATCATATGCACATAGCATTATGCCTTTGGGTGCCACTCCTAAGACCAAAGAGGATTCCTTTGGTCTCACTGTCTGTGAATGCCTTAGAGTCTTGTAAGATTTATCATTTCCCAGTGTATTTTAGATCTAGCTTCTGCATAAGAGAGAAAATATACGCTGTTTGTCTCTGTGAGTCTGGCTTACCTCACTTAACATGATTTGTTCTAGGTCCATCCACTGAAATGTATTTTAAAGGAAATATCGTTGTTGTTGGGGAAGGGCACTGTGTTGGAACTGGAGCTTGAACTCAGGGTCTGGGCACTGTCCCGGAGCTTTTGTACTCAAGGGTGGTCTCTACCACTTTGAGTTACAGATCCATTTCCAGATTTTTTGCTGGTTAATTGGAGATAAGATTCTGGCCTTTCCTGCCTGGACTGGCTTTGAACCATGATCCTCAGATTTCAGCCTCCTGAGTAGCTAATAGGATTGCAGGCATGGGCCACCAGTGCCAACCTTAAGCCACTACTTCTTTTTTTCTTTTTTTTTTCTTGCCAGTGCTGGGGCATGAACTCAGGACCTGGGCACTGTCCCTGAGCTTCTTAAGCTCAAAGCCACAGTGTCACTTCAAGCTGTTTCTGTTTATGTGGTACTGAGGAATTGAACCCCGTGCTTCATGCATACTAGGCAAGCACTCTACCACTAAGCCACATTCCCAGCCCAAACCACTACTTTTTTAAGACTGAATTTCTCTTGCTAACTAATGATAACTAACTCTTGATAACTAATGCTCTGAGAACAATTAGCTAAAACATTCAGAATGTTTTACCCGATCAAATAAGTTATATTGAAAAAATTTAAGTCAACATATACTATATATCAAACATTAGATCTAGGGCTGGGAATATGGCCTAGTGGCAAGATTGCTTGCTTCATATACAGGAAGCCCTGGGTTTGATTCCTCAGCACCACAGTGCCCAGGCCCTGAGTCCAAGCCCCAGGACTGGCCCGCCCAAAAACCCAAAAACAAAACAAAGAAAAAATATTAGATCTATTAATAAACATCATTTGCTAACAGGAAAATTGTTAAATAATAATGTTAGAATGAAAAAAGATTAAAATTATTTGTACAAAGTGATCTCATCATCCTAAAATCTACATAAATCAGAAAACAAGCTATGCACCTGTGGTTCTTGCCTGTAATCCTACCTACTCAGGAAGCTGAGATCTAAGGATTTCGCAGTTCAAAGCTAGCCCAGGCAAGAAAGCCCATGAGACTCTTATCTCCAATTAATCATCAAAAAACCAGAAGTGGAGCTGTGGCTCAAAGTGGTAGAAGCCTTGAGAAAAAAAGAGCAAGGACAGTGACCATGCCCTTAGTTCAAGCCCCATGATGGACCAAAAATAACAAAGTTAGGGCTGGGAATGTGGCTTAGTGGTAGAGTGCTTGCCTAGCATGCATGAAGCCCTGGGTTCGATTCCTCAGTACCACATAAACAGAAAAACCCACAAGTAGTGCTGTGGCTCAAGTGGTAGAGTGCTAGCCTTGAGCAAAAGAAGGTAGGGCCAGTGCTTAGGCCCTGAGTTCAAGCCCCAGGACTGGAAAAAAGAAAAAGAAACACATGAAGGTTAAAGTGTGTGTGTTGTGTTCTGGTGTGTTGTGTAGGGTTGAGAACTGACCTCTACCCAGAACTTCAGCTGACAGATTCCTGGGGAACCAGGTAGTGACTCTGTAGGCCCTATGGGCTCCCTCAAGCAGCAGGGCAAGTGGGGCATGACCTCCAGTCACAGGCTGACCATTTCCTGGCTGCTGGGAGGGGCCAGGCTGCACCTCCACCACCCCCAGCCTGTGGTGAATGAGGCTGTCTCAATGCCATGCCAGCGCAGAACCACTGTGACCCAGACTACTTCTGAACCCTGTGGGAAATCTGGGGCTCCCCCGGCCCACATCAATAATGTGCTGCAAGAGCCCAGCTTCCTCCAGCCAGCTCTTCCCTGCCCGTGTTTGTTTTAGCCGGGCAAAGTAACTCTGATTAACATCATTCACATGAACAACTGCCACTTATATCTAATTACCATATGGCACAATAATGATCATCCATATCGGGAAATATGTGCCAGATTAATCGTGCTGTACTTTGTGCTTGATTACCACAGCAATCTAGATTGTAATCAGGCATTCAGCTTCCATTCAGCTATTCCAAGGTCAAGCCCGTGGGGCTTAAAAATAAAAGACTGATGCAGGAAAAATCAAGTGTTTGTGAAGCACTTAAAAATACCAATAAAAGCCAGGCATCAGTGGCTCATACCTGAAATCCTAGCTAGTCAGGAGGCTGAGATCTGAGGATTATGGTTCAAAGCCAGCCTGAGCAGCCAAGTCCAATTAACCACTAGAAAACTGGAAGTGGCCCTGTGGGCTCAAAGTTCTCTACTACTTTGAGCCTTGAGTGAAAATGCTCAGAGACAGTGCCCAGACCCTGAGTTCAAGCCCCAGAGTAGGGGGTGGGGGAAGGAGGGCAATAAAGCTGGGCACAGGTGGTTCACCCTATAATCTTAGTTACTCAGAAGGCTGAGATCTGAGGATGGAGGTTAGAAACCAGCCTGGGTAGGAAAGCCCAAGAGACTCTTACTTCTAATTAACCACTAAAAATAAAGCTGGAAGTAGAGATGTGACTCAAGTAGTAGAGTCCTAGCCTTGAGTGGAAAAAGCTAAGGGACGACAATAGCTAGGCTCTGAATTCCAGCCCCAGCACCAGCACGCGCGTGCGTGCGCACACACGCACACACATCTCAAAAAGAGGGCACCTACAATTTATGCATAGTGAAAAACAGTGGTGTGTGTGTGTGTTACAAATCACAAATCTCAAAAAGAGGGCACCTACAATTTATGCATAGTGAAAAATAGTGGTGTGTGTGTGAGAGAGAGAGAGAAAGAGAGAGAGAGAGTTAACAGAGAAAACCTGACAAGGAGGGCAAAAGATCAATCAATGAAAAGTGGTAGGACTGAGACTTTCAAGTCCACAGGAGATGGTGTAAAGCTAGGTGAGGCATTACTCAGTCTGTGTTGTGGAGTCAAGCAATGAATAGGACAATGAATTTGACCTCCTCTAGCACAGGAAAGCAATGTAAACTCCATTACAAACAGACAGCAATGCATGCCCTGTGGTCATTAGATAAACTAGTTCACACTCAGTATGATTCTTGTCCTGCGTATTCCTAATTGTGAGAGATTTTAATCTGTAGTAACACAATCAAGTTTTTCTCCTTTATAGTTTTTGTTGTTGTTGTTTTTTATAGCACTGGAGATTGCAATCTTAGCTATTCAGGAGGTTGAGATCTGAGGATCAAAATATTGGAAGCCAACTTAGGCAGGAAAGTCCATGAGACTCTCTTCTCCAATTAACCACCAAAAAAGGTGGAAGTAGGGCTGTGGCTCAAGTGGTAGACCACCAGCCTTGTGCAAAAAAACAAAACAAAACGCAAACCTCAGGAATATAGCACCCAGGCCCAGAGTTCAAGCCCCCAGTCTGGCACAATTTAAAAAAAAATCTCAGCAGTTATTTTCTGTAACAAATAGGACAGTGGAAATATTAGTGAGATGTGTGAGGGTTCAAACCTGTATCTATTTATATCTCACAAAGGTATATGATATGATGACAGGTTTTCAGCAGAGAATCAGGATTTAGGCCCAAGTTCAAATTCTAATTCTTCCCCTTACTAAAAATGTGAGTAGCAGTTAGAAAGCCAGCCACTCTGAAATTTAATAAGTTTCCTAATCTGTAACATTGGTATAGTAGCTCCTACCTCAGGGAATAATTGAGAATTAAATCACATGATGCCCACAGTGAAGTCAGTACTATGCTCCTAGGCTTTTACTCAATATTTGTTATTTTTACTGCACATCTTATGGTCTACTAATAACTTTCTGTTTTAAAAACATATACATTAGCCTGGTGCTGTGGGCTGTCACCTATAATTCTAGCTATTTAGGAGGCTGACATTGTGAGGATCAAGGCTCAAGGCCCATCTGGTCAGAAAAGTCTACAAGACTCCAAGTATCAGTGGAAGAATCTGGGTGGTGGCAAGCTCCTGTCCTTCCAACTACAATGGAAATCTGAAAACAGGCAGATCACAGTTCAGAGAGTGTCAGTTTAGAAAGGAAAGGCCCAAAGTAAAAAATAACCAACACAGCCCAGCACTGGTGGCTTACACCTGTAATCCTAGTTACCTCAGGAAGCTGAGATCTGAGGATCAAACTTCAAAGCAGCCTGAGCAGGAAAGTCCATGACACTCTTATCTCCAATTAACCACCAGAAAGCCAGAAATGCAGCTATTGCTCTAAGTGGTAGAGTGCTATCCCTGAGCAGAAAAGCTCAGAGACAGCACCCAGGTCCTGAGTTCAAGCCCCATTACTAACAACAACATTAAAGAAACCCACAAAGAAGGGAGGCGTGGCTCACTAGCAGAGTGCCTGTCTAGCAAACAACAATACCTGTGTTCAAACCCTAGCATTACCAAATCAGATACAAGCCCTAGCACTGCCAAATCAAATACATGAATATACACACCCAAGCAAAAGTATTAAAATCAAATCAATAAATACAAAAGTGCCTTAAAAGTTATGAAAAGGATAAAGGAACTGAATTTGATCCCAGAGCTTCTTGTCTATGAGTGCTATCTGCTGAGCTCCACGCCACCCTGGGGAGGAAGGCCTGAGTTTCACTTACCCATAAATACAGGAGATGTCAATGACCACATCTATCATGTCACAGCACAGCTCATAGGTCTGCATGTCCACCGGAGTGCTGTCCGTGGCAATGTATATTTTACTGACCACGTCAAACAGAAAGGCCTTTTCAATCCCAGAATTCTGAAACAAAAAGAGGAACGGTACCTTAAAAGCAACAACTGACTTCAGATTGCATCTTGGTTACATAAAATAGTATGCCACCCAACAATCAGAACAGGGAGTCTTTGGGGGTTAAAAGGAAAGGGAGGGGCTCAGGTGGCAATGCTGCTAATAAAAGGTCACAATAAAAGCCATTAAGCTGTACAATCAATAGGAGCTACTTTTTATGATGAAAAAAGAAAAAAATTTGGCTGGGGCTATGGCCTAGTGGCAATAGTGCTTGCCTCTTATACATGAAGCCCTGGGTTCAATTCCCCAGCACCATATATACAGAAAATGGCCAGAAGTGGCGCTGTGGCTCAAGTGGCAGAGTGGTAGCCTTGAGCAAAAAGAAGCCAGGGACAGTGCTCATGCCCTGACTGAGTCCAAGGCCCAGGACTGGCCAAAAAAAAAAGAAAAAAAATTAAATTGCAAAATGATAAGCCATTCTTAGTGTCAAATACAATAAGCAGAAATTACACTTCTAATAATTTGAAGTTGTACTACTTTATTGCAATTTAAACTACACTGTCTTAGGTATGTGTGTGTCTGTGTGCGCACACACACGCATGCGTGTGCTGATACTAGGGCTCAAACAAGGCCTAGGCTCTGTCACTTGTTTTTTGGGTTTTTTTTGCTCAAGGCTAGTACTCTACCACTTGAGCCACAACTCCACTTCCAGCTTTTTGCTGGGTAACTGGAGAGAAAGAATCTTATTGATTTTTCCTGCCTAGGCTGACTTTAAATCTCAGTCTTCAGATCTCATATATAATTTTATTGATGTTCCTAAGATGTTGTACAGGGTCATAAATCATGAAATTAGTACACTTCTTTCTGGACAGTGTCACCTGTTCCTTTGCTTTCCCCTCCCATCCTTGCCTACAAGTTGCATAATTTCTTTTCCACACAGTGTCTACTGAATATCATGACTCCATTTGTTCACTTTCCTCCCTCCATTTCTGTGGCTGCTTCATGCCCCACCCCAAGACAAGAAGCATCAAACAAAAAACCAAAACCCCTGAACAAAAACAGACAACACCTCCACGACCACCACCAACAAAACCCTTGGTTCCATTTCCCAGAATTTGCTTCAATAAATAGTATTTTAAGTGTTTAGCTTTGAGTGCCTCCTCTAAGAGTATCCTCGTTTAGTCTCAGTTGGTGGGTAAATGCCTAGTGTCCTGTATAATTTACCTCTCGTTGTATTTTAGATCTAGTTTCCTCTTATGAGAGAAAACTTGTGCCACTGGTCTTTCTGAGCTTAGCTTAACTCACTTAATGTGATTTACTCTAGGTCCGATTATTTCCCTACAAATGACATAATTTTACTCTTTCTAATGCATGAGTAAAGTTCCACTGTGTATAGGTACCACTTTTTTTTCATCTACTCATCTATTGCAGGGCATCTGGGCAGTTTCTATTACTTGGCTATGTGAATAGTGCACAACAAACATGGATGTGCAGGTATCTTTACCACATCTTGACCTGTATTGATCTGGGTAGATCACCAATGCTGGTATGCCTGGGTCATAGGAAGGTTCTATGTTTAGTTTTTACTCCTGGCTTTTTGCTGGTCAATTGGAGATAAGAGTTTCATGGACTTTTCTGCCCATGTTGGCTTTGAACTATGATCCTCAGTCTCATATCTGAGTAGCTAGGATCCCAGACATGAGCCAATCTCACTTTCTTCTGCTGGATTTTATTAGCGCTGATGACTGCCTATAGTGAGAATAAATACTTTGTTTAGACCAGTGAAGTCTACGTTTTCTGAACTAATTTTTAAAGGATCTAAAATAACTGTAATCATTGAAATCCTGTAAGAACAAGCAGAAACTAGACTTTTCACTCCTGTAAATGTTAACAGGAAATTGTTTACTTACTGAGATAAAGATGTTGAGCAAATTCTCCAGTGTTGGAAGTTGTGGAATCAGTTTCTGAACCACTTTGCTAAAAGCTTCAAATATTGAGTGATCATATATGCTGGTCAGATAAAAGCTGGAAGATAAGACAACATTTCATCCTATTTGCCTATGGCTGAGAGGTTTTCTTGTGCTGTGTCATCTCCCTTCTGTCTCTGGTGTCCTCACACAGGCATCCCAGCCCCCTCCAGAACTCATGTGACCTTGGTAAAACCCCCTGTGCCTTAACTCCCATTCCTCCTCACTCCCCAAATGCTAGATCTGGGATGGTTCTGGCCCCCGACTGAGCATGAGCACTGTCCCTGGCTTCTTTTTGCTTAAGGCTAGCACTCTGCCACTTGAGCCACAGTGCTACTTCTGGCCATTTTCTGTATATGTGGTGCTGAGGAATTGAACCTAGGGCTTCATATACGAGGCAAGCACTCTACCACTGGGCCATATGCCCTGGTGTTTGAGCTACAGGAGAAGCCAGGTTCCTCACAGTCAACAAAACAAGCCCCACTGTATGCTAGCCTCCAGTCCAGTTCACAGATGTTACATTATTAACAATGACGAACTAAACTGTTTTTCATTTTCCAATTGACAAAATGAATTATGCATATGTTATTCCAGAAACACTAATGGAGACGCTTTCTTTTGTGTGTCTTTCTATTAGGTTATTTTCAATATTGATTAATTTCCTGGATTAGATAGATTGGGTTTTTTGGTTTTGTTTTTGTGCCAATCTTGGGGCCTGAGCATTGTCACTGAGCTTTTTGGTTCAAGACTAGCTCTTTACCACTTGAGCCACAGCTCTACTTCTGGCTGAGTCTCATGGACTTTCCTGCCTGGGCTGGCTTCGAATTGCAATACTCAAATCAAGCCTCCTGAGTAGGTAGGATTATAGGCATGAGACACCAATGCCTGGCAACTGGTCCTTTTCCTTATGCTGGAACTAGGGCTTGAGCTCAGATTCTCTTGCTTTCGTTTGACTTTTTCTGTTCATGACTGGCACCCTACCACTTGAGCCATACCTCATACCTTGCTGGTTAACTGGAGATAGGAGTATTTTGGACCTGTCCGCCCAGGCTGGCTTGAACTCACCATCCTCAAATTTCAACCTCTCAAATAGCTAGGATTACTGGCTATGTATTTTCATTTATCTTATTATTTGTTTATTTTGCTGGTCCTGAGGCTTGAACTCAAGGCCTGGGCCCTGTCCTTAAGCTTCTTTTGTTCAAGGTTAGTGCTCTACCACTTGAACCACTGCCCAACCCACAGCTTTTTCTGTTTATTCGAGCTAAGAGTCTCACAGACTTCTCTACCTAGACTGGTTTCAAACTGTGATCTCAGCCTCCTAAATAGCTGGGATTATAAGCATGAGCCAACAGCACTTGGCTGACTATGTATTTTTTATATAGGAAGCGGGCATTAGCTTTAATCACTTATTAAACCCAAACAGAACACAACACTATTTTCAGCAATGACTAGTATTAGCATGTGTAAAACTCATGTTTTCCAAATCCTCTCAGCACAAATGACACACGAGCTACTACTGTCTGCATTCAGCCAACTGCGCTGAGATGCCGTCCTAGCCTTTCTCCCTCTTCACAGCCATCCCTAAGGTGTCTCCATTCTCACCTGAGGTGGATTTTTTCTAATCCAGCGTCTGCAAGGTCATCGTTTGCTCTCTGGTGAATATCTCTTTGGGTTTCGATTTTGTGGTCATCTGACAGTCCATCCACTTTATGAATGAAGACCTCAAAGTTGATGTCGGCGTTCACCTTGTAGGCCCTGGTCACGGTGAGGTGGAGCCGGGCCAGTGCTTCCATGTAGTCATCCTGAAACAAAGGGGACATCTCTAAGAGGCCACTGGGCTTCCTCGCCTCCAACCACATGCTACAACCCCCTAAAACAGCCCTTCCATCTCAAATCCTGGCCTCACAGAATTCAAGTGTAAAAACCTGTTTTGTTCCCAAACTGAGGAAAAGGCTAGCATCATACAGTGAAGTTAGGCAAGCGTAACAAAGCTTGCTGACAGCTGTGAAATCCACAGCCACACTTTCAGGAGAAGTGGGGCCTGATAACCCTACAGCTTCTCCTGGAAGATCTTCCTCCCACGGAAGTCTCTTGGAGAACTGTGATACACAAGTAGAGACAGAAACTTGGTAATATGCCCTACTATGTAACTGTACCCTTTTTGCACAACACCTTGTCAAAGAAATTTGTGTTCAAATGGGGCTGGGGATATAGCCTAGCGGCAAGAGTGCCTGCCTCGGATACACGAGGCCCTAGGTTCGATTCCCCAGCACCACATATACAGAAAACGGCCAGAAGCGGCGCTGTGGCTCAAGTGGCAGAGTGCTAGCCTTGAGCGGGAAGAAGCCAGGGACAGTGCTCAGGCCCTGAGTCCAAGGCCCAGGACTGGCAAAAAAAAAAAATTTGTGTTCAATTAATAAATAAATTAAATTATAAAAAAAAAAGAACACAACATTAGCCAGGAGAGAGCAAGTCACCATCATGACTTCTTCCGATCCCAAGAAAGAAAAGGCATGGTCACAGAATGAACTTTCACTCTTGTTTTTAAACAACAAGGTGCTAAATATGAAATGCTTACTATTGGCTTTGGCCAATGGTAAGTATTGCTACAGCTGCAGACCCCACAAGCTTCAAGCTTCTCACCTTCAAATAAAAACCTAATACCAGTACATTTTAGTGAATATTTTGAGAATTAAAGGTGATAAAGTGTACAAATTTAACATGAGCTTGGCATCAAGTCAGCATGTGATAAGTGTTGGGAGTTTCAAACAATCCACAATAAAGAGAAAAATTCTTTGAATCTTAAAAAAAAAAAAAAAGAAAAAAAGAAACTTGGTAATAGTCCCTGGGAGGATGGAAAAGGAGCCTGGCAACAATGAAGAGCACAGTCCTCACCAGGCATGGTGGTACACATTTGTAATCCCAGCTACTCAGAAGTTGGAGGAAGGAAGATCATGAATTAGAGGCAGGTCTAGCCATTTCGTGAGAAACAAAAGACAAACACAAAAAGGCTAACAACACAGCTCAACAGGTAGAGTGGTTGCCTAGAATATTTGAGACTTTTTTGTTTTGTAAGTCCTGGGGCTTGAACTCAGGGCCTGAGCACTGTCCCTGGCTTCTTTTTGCTCAAGGCTAGCACTCTACCTCTTGCGCCACAGTGCCATTTCTGGTTTTTTCTATATATGTGGTGCTGAGGAATCGAACCCAGGCCTTCACGTATGCAAGGCAAGAACTTTATCACTAGGCCATATGCCCAACCCCTACTTAAGACTTTATGTTCAATCCCCAGTAGCACACACATACACACACGCGTGCAAGCATATATCCAAAGCAGAAGTCAGCAAACAGTAGTCTATGAGCCATCCAGCCTTTACAGAAAGTCTGCTCTAGAGTAACTGCTTTAAACAATCCCTCCATCTGAATAATAATAAACAGCTGTGCATCCATCACTCTTAAGAAATAAAGTATCATTAGCCAGGTACAGGTGGCTACCTGGGAGGTTGAGACTAGAAGGAATGCATTTTGAAGCCAGCCTGAGTAAGAAAAGCTCCAGAGACCCTCCTCAATTCATAGCTGGGTGAACTTTTGTTTTGGTTTGGTTTTTGCCAGTCCTGGGGCTTGGACTCAGGGCCTGAGCACTGTCCCTGGCTTCTTTTTGCTCAAGGTTAGGACTCTACCACTTGAGCCACAGGGCCACTTCTGGCTTTTTCTGTATGTGGTGTAGAGGAATCGAACCCAGGGCTTCATGCATGCTAGGCAAGCACTCTACCACTCTACCACTCTACCACTAAGCCATATTCCCCCGGGGTGCACTTTTAAACCCCTGTCATCCCAAGCCACATGGGAGGCTGAGACCTGAGGATCGAGATGCCAGGTGGCCCAGGCAGGGTCAGCTCACAAGCCTCTATCTCCCCAGAGGGGAGCTGGGTGCCGCTTCGTGGATCACTCCCGCAATCTTAGCAATGACAGGAATTCTAAAGGCACAGATCCTCCGGTATCTGGGTGGGAAAATAGAGACTCTATCCTAAAAATACCTAGTGATAAACAGAGCTAGAGGCATGGCTCAGTGCTACCCCACCAGAATACCAAGGACAAGGCACTGAAGTGGAAACCCCATGTATCAGCAAAGTAGAAAATAAATAAATGGACTATCAATACCAGAGCCTGTGTCTCTTCATCCTACTACGACCCCCCACTCCTGTACCCTGCCTCCCCTTGTAGAGGAAACCACACCAAGCTCTCTGCTCACCCCCTCTTCCTCCTTCACCCTGCTCACACCCAGAAAGCTCCACAGACTTCCTCATGCTGTTTACAAATTGTATGGATGCTTTCTCCATTCAAAATTAGGCCAAGGAGATGTACTTACGTTGGAGGTTACCTCAAACACATAACTTCTTTTTGGTTTTGGTACTGTGTCAGTCCAGGGGCTTGAACTCAGGGCCTGGGCACTGTCTGTGAGCTTTATTATTTTTTTTCCTCTAGGCTACTGCCACCATTCCACTTCTGGATGTTGGGTGGTTCATTGGAGATAAGAGTCTCACAAACTTTCCTGACTGGGCTGGCTTCAGAGCGCAATCCTCAGACTTCAGCCTCCTGAGTAGCTAGAGTTATAGACACGAGCCACTAGTGCCTGGCTACACAATTCCTTTTTAATGACTATGAAGTTTTATTTTAGGGATGGCCTATGGTTTAGCTCAGGCATGCATGGTGGCTTCCTAGCATTTCCAAGGAGGCGTTACTACTATGACAGCGTGGTGGTCTCATGTACACACAGCTCACCCTGAAGGCTGTTTTGTCAGGTCATGTCCATGAGTTCCCAGGATGGGACTGGAGAGTATGTGACATACCTACTGCTCCTGCCCCATACCTGGCATCACATCTGAATTAATGCCATCTGGAAGGTGTGGACAGGTTTTGTTTATGGTTTTGTTTTGTTTTTTAAAGGAAGCCAGATGGTAGTGGCTCAGGCCTGTAATCCTAGTTATAGCTACTCAGGAAGCCGAGATCTGTGAATCATGGTTTGAAGCCAGCTCCGGTAGGAAAGTCTGTGAGACTCTCATCTCCAATTAACCACTTAGAAAATGCTGGAACCAGCCCCCAAAAAATAAAGGAAAGGAAAAGTATACATAGGAAGGAATAAAAGGAATAAAGGACCTTCCCCGTTGTCTCAACCCACTCCAACTCCATGACAACTCCAAACCTAAAAAATAAAGAGGGCAACATAAAAGGGGACTTTTTCCCTTTTCCTTTCTCTTTTTATTTTCTTGGGGGCAGGGGAAAATTCTTAATATGCTTCAAACTAGATCAATAAAAATATAGTGTAAAGCCATGTACTGGTGTCTCCCACTTGTGATCCTAGCTCCTTAGGAGGCTGAGATCTGAGAATCATTCTTCAAAGCCAGCCTGGATAGCCTGGAAAGCCTATGAGACTCTTATCTCCAGTTAACTACCACAAAAGCCAGACGTGGAGAACTGGCTCAAGTGGATGAGCACCGGTCTTGTGTGAAAAAACTAAGGGAATGTGTGAGGACCTGAGCTAAAGCCCCAGTACCAGTACCAAAATAAATAAATAAAACAATAGGGGTGGGAATGTGGATTAGTGGTAAAGTGCTTGTCTAGCATGCATGAAGCCCTGGGTTCAATTCCTCAGCACCACATAAACAGAAAAAGCCAGAACGGCATTGTGGCTCAAGTGGTAGAGTGCTAGCCTTGAGCAAAAAGAAGCCAGGGACAGTACTCAGGCCCTGAGTTCAAGCCCTAGGACTGGTCAAAAAGAAAAAAATACTAGTAGTAAATGATGAAGAGAGAAATAACAAATGTCATCCTTTTCATCTTTCACCTGCTGAACACTTTTAAATGAAAGGGAAATATTGGTCAGTGGAGCCAACAGGTTAAACATTAAAAACTAAAGTTAGCTCAGTGTGGTAGCTGACACCTATAATCCTAGCTATTCAGAGGCTGAGGTCTGGAGGACTGCAGTTCTAGGTTATCCTGGGAAGTAAAGTCTTCAAGACTCTCCAAAATATGAAGCAGAACTGCTGGCATGGCTTAAGTGGCAGAGCTCGAGTGAGAACTGTGGGGCTGTGCAGTATTTGTGGTCTCTGTGGGGTCATGGAGGATGTCACACAGCTAGCTCGCAGGAAATCCCTCTGGCTTTTCATTTTAATTTCACAATATTCTGTGAGGACACATTTTTCTCCTTGGGAATCTGTTCATCTGGTAATCCTGTGATGATGAGGAACTCATGGGCAAGAAATAAAAATATGAAGTGTTAGAGCAAAAGAGCACTGCTTGCAAGCAAGGATGGACTTGCTGCCTGCACGCTTCCCTAGGGTCCACCTTTGCTTTCAGTGCTGCAGGCATCATGGGAGATTCCCAATCTCATCTACAGTCAGTCAGTAGCTTCCAGCAGAAAAGCAGCAGATATGCTGGGCACCATGGCCCTCGGCTGGAATCCTAGCTACTGAGGAGGTTGAGATCAAAAGATCATAAACCCACTCAAGGCACAAAAGTCTAGGACACTCTTATCTCCAACTAATCAGATTAAAAAAAAAAAACTAGACTGGAGGAGGTGCGGCAAGTGGTAGAGTGCCATCCAGATGAATGCCAGGGCCCTTAGTTCAAACTTTAATACTGCCTAAAATAGAGTATCAGATAGTATTAGGTAGACTCTGGAACTTTCCTTTGATTATTCTTAGTAAATGTTAGCATTCAACAACAATTTTCTTTTTTTTTTTTTCTGTACATGTGGTGCTGAGGAATCGAACCCAGGGCTTCATGTATTCAAGGCAAGCGCTCTACCACGAGGCCACATCCCCAGCCCTCAACAACAATTTTCTTACTGCTTTATTTTTGTTCTGTAGTGCTGGGGATGGAACCCAGGGCCTCGTGCTCTACCTGAGCTCCATGGGCATTCACACACATATACACACACACACACACACACACACACACACACACACACACGGCCTCCCTTGTTAGTTTTAGAATACAACTTTTAAAACTATGTCTCTCCACTGGCACCAGCGGCTCATTCCTGTAAGTCCAGCAACTCAGGAGGCTGAGATCTCAGTATTGTAGTTTGAAACCAGCCTGAGCAGGAAAGTCCTGAGATTCTTATCTCCAATTAACCACCAAAAAGCTGGAAGTGGAGCTGTGGCTCAAGTGGGAGAGCCCTAGCCTTGAGCACGAAAGCTAAGGTAGAGTGCCCTGACCCTGAGATCAAGCCCCAGTACACACAAACACACACAGATGAATTTCTCAAATATTCTTTACCGGGCTGGGGATATGGCCTAGTGGCAAGAGTGCTTGCCACGTATACATGAGGCCCTGGGTTCAATTCCCCAGCACCACATATACAGAAAATGGCCAAAAGGGGCGCTGTGGCTCAAGTGGCAGAGTGCTAGCCTTGAGCAAAAAGAAGCCAGGGACAGTGCCCAGGCCCTGAGTCCAAGCCCCAGAAATGAAACACATTTAGCAACCCAAATGGAAGGTACATTTTTTTAATTTAAGTAAAATTAAAACCAATCAAAAAGTTGGCACATTCATTTGGCCAAATGACCAGAGTTGCTTTAGAATTTGAATTCCCTAAGTTCAAATTGCTAGGTAAGCATGTTAAATACTTAATACTCACATTAAGTATTTCCTGAGCCATTGTGAATGAGTAAATAATGTTTGGAATCTACTTCCGGGCAGGCCTACTTCTTGATTCTTCAACAACTAGAGAAACAGCAGGGGTTGACTTTGGGGGCTCAGAGAACAGGATGTCCTAGAGCCTCCAGCAGAGAGCACACCCTGCCCACTCCCTGGCAGGCACGAGATAGGAGAAGAGAGGACACTGCCAAGGCCACAGATGGGCCAGAAAGCAGGTCAGTACAAGTGGAACAGCAAGGAAGCGGCTGCAAGACACAGGCCCTGGAGACAAGATGATGCAGGTGTCAAGTCATCCCCTCCCACCTCCATCATGAAGGACAGAAAGAACCCCTAAACCATCCAGCCCTGCTCCCACAGCCACACAAGCACATGGAGCCGCCTCTTAGAAAAGGATGGCTCAGGTGACAATTTTATCACTACCGACTGCATAGATGCATAAATAGACACCTCTTAGACAAGAATCATCTTTCAGCGGGGCACCAGTGGTACATGCCTATAATCCTAGCTACTCAGGAGACAGAGATCCAAGGATGGTAGTTTGAAGCTAGCCCATGCAGGAAAGTCTATGAGACTTTTATCATCAATAAACCAACAAAAGGGGCTGGGGATATAGCCTAGTGGCAAGAGTGCCTGCCTCGGATACACGAGGCCCTAGGTTCGATTCCCCAGCACCACATATACAGAAAACGGCCAGAAGCGGCGCTGTGGCTCAAGTGGCAGAGTGCTAGCCTTGAGCGGGAAGAAGCCAGGGACAGTGCTCAGGCCCTGAGTCCAAGGCCCACGACTGGCCAAAAAAAATAAATAAATAAATAAACCAACAAAAAGGCAGAAGTGGAGGCATGGCTCAAAAAGCCAGACAAGAGAAAGAGGCCCTGAGTTCATGCCCTAGTACCAGCACATGGGCACGCGCACGCACGCGCGCGCGCGCGCACACACACACACACACACACACACACAGAATCATCTTTAAAAGAATCATTTCCCCAGTGTGGGCTCAGAACCACCGTTACTAACAGAGTACAGATCCTCTCCTCCCTGGTCCCTCTAGGGTTCCTGAAAAGCTCACCAGCAGCTCGCTGGCAAGTTCAGGACATACCAACACCTGAAGTTCCAGAGCTGAGCACTCAGCTGGGAGACCTGTTACCATAATCCATAATCAGGTCTACTGATGGACTGATGAAATAATAATAATTTTCATGTGTGTGTGTGTGTACGTGCGCGTGCCAGTTCTGGACTCAGAGCCTTTTGCTCTCACTTGGCTTTTTGCTTAAGGCTGGCACTGAATCATTTGAGCCACACCTCCATTTCCAGATTTTTGCTGGTTAGTCAGAGATAAGCCTTTCAGGACTTTATTCTCTAGTTGTTTTTGAACCTTGATCTTCTGATTTCAGGCTTCTGATTAGCTAGGATTATAGGCATGAGCCACCAGCATTTGGCTAAAAATAGTTTTTCATGACAGAAAACTGAATAATGTAGGAAATGTAACTTGGAAAGATACTAAGTAACGAGACAAATGCTATAAAAACTCACCCCTACTCACCTACTTATCTATGTGAGCCCAATTTCTCAGTATTAACATTTACACAAACCAAAAACAAAAACAGAAGTGACCATAATCCTACTTAAGCACAGAAGCCACCACACGGGAGCCACAGCTGTACCTGAGAGTCAATGACGAAGATCAGTGCTCCCGTCCCCCTGAAGATCATCTCGTAGTCAAATGTAGGGTCAAAAAAGTCAATTTGCCCCGGGAAGTCCCAGATCTGGAAATTGACGAAGGAGCTGTTGGAAACGTCCTCCCGGCAGATCTTGTTTGTGCTCTCCAGGAACAGTGTCTCATTGGGGGACATCTTGTGAAAGACCACCTTCTGGATGGATGACTTGCCACTCCTCCGCAGGCCCATGAGCAGAATTCTGGGCTTCACCTCACTGCTGAAGGGGTCGCTGAAGTCCAGCACTGGAGGAACCACAGGACGAGAGTGAGCATGAGTGGTCCTCACAGCGTGGTTCACTGGAGGACCCATGTCCAACCCACAGATTCAGACATCAGAGCCCCATCACCCCACTCCCAGTGGGCAAAACCTTGCAAAACTCTGTCTCCTCATTTCAGCACCGAAGAGGGATGGATAATGCACACACACACACACACACACACACACACTCTCTCTCTCTCTCTCATACACACACACACACGCAGGGACTGCAGACAATGAAGAGCAAAGCTTTCCCCTAGCACACTCTTGGAGAGAGTCCAGGTCTAAGCTGTGTCCTTCTCTCCTCATCATGAGAGGCTAAGCAGGCACTGAAGGGACATCTGAGAGTTCAGCCATGTGTCTCTCACCTTCTCCTCGCCAGTGTTCACATTAGCCACAAACCCTGAAAAAAGCACACCGACTAAGTGGCTTAGATTCACAACGTGACAGACTGGATGCTATTTTGTGACAGGCAGACTTTTCCCAGTCTCTAGGCCTGTGCTATAGCCAGATAGGGTTTCGGTTTGTTTTTGCCAGTTCTAGAGCCTTGCACTCATGATCTGGGCACTATCCCTGAATGTGTTTTGCTCAGGCTAGTGCTCTACTACTTAAGCCATAGTTCCACTTCTGGCTTTTTGGTGATTAACTGGAGATGACATTTCTGCCCTGGATAGCTCTGAACTGTAATCCTCAGATTTCAGCCTCCTGAATAGCTAGGATTGCAGGGGTGAACCACAAGCACCTGGCACAACTTCTTAAATTTAAATTAACTGTCCAAGCACAGTAAAGCCTGCCATTCCAATTAGGAAGGCAGGCATCGGGAAGACAGCCAGGACAAAAAATTGGCAAGACTCCATCTCAATCAACAGCTGGGCATTGTAGCTTGCACCTGTAATCCTAGTTACTCAAAAGATGCTAATTAAAAGACTGCAATCTAGGTGTGCCTCAGTAAAAACTGAAGACCCTATCCCAAAATCAACTAAAGCAAAAAGGGCCTGATTGGGCCCAGCAAGCTTGTAGCCCTGAGTTCAAAACACACACACACACACACACACACACACACACACACACACACACACATAATTAAATAATAACATTAATTAAAACGGATTAAAATAGAAACTTGGCTTCTCATTCTATGAAGTTCCTTGAGTAGTCAAATTTATAGTCAAAAAACAAAACAGTGTCTGTTTGTTTCAGGTCCTAGCAGAAAAGAGAAATGAGTCATTATTATTTAGTAGGTAACTAATTTTATTCTTTTTTTTTTTTTTCTGCCAGTGCTGGGGCTTGGACTCAGGGCCTGAGCACTGTCCCTGGCTTCCTTTTTGTTCAAGGCTAGCACTCTGCCACTTAAGCCACAGCGCCACTTCTGGCCATTTTCTATATATGTGGTACTGAGGAATCGAACCCAGGGCTCCATGTATACGAGGCAAGCACTCTTGCCACTAGGTCATATTCCCAGCCCCGGTAACTAATTTTAGTTTGGGATATATGAACAAGTTCTGGGGTTGGGAGTATGTCTTTTTCCATCCTTGGTCCCAGTCTAACCTAACCCAATAGATTGCAAAAAATCCTTTATTCCCTATTATAATTAGAAATTCCCTCCCAGAGCTAGATAGTTGTCTAAACCATAAGTTAATACTTGATACTGTCTTAGTAAATAATTTTGTTTGTTTGTTTTGTCAGCCATAGGGCTTGAACTCAGGGCCTGGGCTCTGTCCCTGAGCAATTTTTGTTAAAGACTAATGCTCTACCCCTTTGAGCCATAGCACCACTTTGTTTTTTGGTGGTTAATTGGAGGTAAAAGTCTCCTAGACTTTCCTGCCTGGGCTGGCTATTTATGTTTTGATGTTTGAATTTATAGTAAGTATAGGTAAACACACAAACATAAAACAAAAAGCAGAAGACAGGTGCAGAGGTGTACAGACAAGCTGTATCTTACTCCATTTCTCTCATACTTCCAGTTCAGCTTACTTCAACAACTTCCTGAGGACATCTGACACAGAAATCACCTTCTGGAGCTGGGGATATGTATGGCCTAGTGGCAAGAGTGCTTGCCTTGTATACATGAAGCCCTGGGTTCGATTCCCCAGCACCACATATATAGAAAATGGCCAGAAGGGGCGCTATGGCTCAAGTGGCAGAGTGATAGCCTTGAGCAAAAAGAAGCCAGGGACAGTGCTCAGGCCCTGAGTCCAAGCCCCAGGACTGGCAAAAAAAAAAAAGAAGAAGAAGAAATCACCTTCCTCCTCAGTATTGCCATTACAAGCCTATCTTAGCAAAAGCAAGTCATGAACTGAAAAAGGAACAGACTTCAAGTCCAAAAATATTAGATGGATAAGTTTACATCTTCCCTTCTCAGATTAAAGCCCTAAAAGGAGTGAAGACATGTGTTGCAAATAAGAAGGCTGAGCTTGAAACACAAATGAGAACTCTTTACTAAGTGACAGCTAGAAGTAGAAGCTTACACCTGTAATCCTGGCTACTCAGAAGGCTGAGGTCTGAGAATAAGTTTGAAGACAGCCCAGACAGACAAATCCAAGACTCCCTCCCCCCACCCTTTTATTGGTCAGTCGCGGGGCTTGAACTCATGGCCTGGGCACTGTCCTAGAGTTTTTTTTATCTCTAGCACTCTACCACTTGAGCCAAAGTGCCACTCCCAGTTTTCTGGTGGTTAATTGGAGATAAGAGTCTCATGGACTTTCCTGCCCGAGTGGCTTTGAATTACAATCCTCAGATCACAGCCTCCTTAGTAAATAATTACAGGAGGAACAAGACACCATACTTCCGTCCCCAGACTGCTCCCAGCCTTCCCTATTAATACCGCATGTATATTATCTCATCACAGGCACTCCCTGTCTTTTTAATCATAGCACAATTTCCCTTTAACCTGTATATTTGCAGGCATAAACTCAATAAATACCTCTCACTAAATTGGTTGACAGGGTGCTAACAGGCCAGTGATGCTGAGAGGTGTGAGTTTAATCCAGAGCCATGAGGAAATCATTAAGAATTTTAAAGAAAGACAAACAGGATCAGATTTGCATTTCAGAAAGTTCCCTTAAGAAACAGGCTCTCAGCCAGGCACTGGTGGCTCACACCTGTAATCCTAGTCACTCAAGAGGCTGAGATCTGAGGAAGGTTTTGAAGCCAGCCTGTGCAGGAACATCTGTGAAACTTTTATCTCTAACCCCTTCAAAACTGGAGGTGGAGCTGTGGCTCAAGTAGACTGCTAAGCCTTGCACACACGGACTGGGACAGCTGCCAGGCCCTGAATTCAAGCCCCACAACCACCACCACCAATTAAAAAAAAAAACAAAACACAACAGGCTCTCAAGAGGGGGTCACAGGGTGGAAGAATCAGTTCTAGCGCATTCATGAGAAATGACCAAACCAAGGCACAGGCCGTGGAAACAGAAGGAAACAGATCTGTGAGATGCCCATCTGTGGCCCCCTGGATGAGGGGACAAGAGACAAGAAGGCCCAGGTTCTGACCTGGGGGCCCCATTCACACACATGGTCAAGGGGAGGACGCTGAAAGGATGTCCAGATCTGCTGAGGCTAAGGTGCTTCTTGGTCTGCGGCTCAGGTGATGGGAGGAAGGAAGGGAGGTCCCTGAGGTAGCCCATGCCTGTTGGTCATCTCCCCCATTTTGATGGCCAAGGATGATGGTGTCTGAGTAGGTGTAGCCTCAGCTTCCAAGAAGCACCTCAGGCCAACCCACCTCAACCTCCCATCAAGTGGAGGTTACCACTGTACAACCATCAGCAAGCTGGTCTCAGTTCAAGCCATAGTATTGGCAAAAAAAAAAAAAAAAAAAAGAGGGGGGGTGGTAGGATCTCCAGTTCTTATCAAAATACCATTTAATTAAATCATCAAAAAAGCTGGACACCAGTGGCTCACACCTGTAATCCTAGCTACTCAGGCGGCTGATATCTGAAGGATCCCCCATTCAAAGCCAGCCCAGGCAGGAAAGCCCATAAAACTCTTTATTTCCAATTAACCACCAGAAAGCTGGAAGTGGAGTTGTGCCTCAAATGGTAGAGTGTTGAGTGCCTTGAGTAAAAACTCTTAGGGACAGAACTCAGGCCCTGTGTTTAGGCTCTAGGAACCACACACACACACACACACACACACACACACACACACACACACACACACACACACACACAGAGGAGCATAAATGAAATAACTGAAAGACACTTACAGTTCATCCAAGTATTAAAATCCTGTTTCCAGAAAATTAAATGTGGGCAACAATGTAGTCTTACCTGAGGGCATAGATGTGTATTTTGGGCCATGGATAATTACTGACTTCACTGCTCCTTATTTTCTCTGTATTTAAGAAATATTAATGTGGCCCATTTCCCCCTCACTTGCCAGACATACTGAGTGTGTTTGTGTTCCCCAAGGGCTGAGGTGCTTGGTCCTCAATGTGGTGGTGGTACGGTGGCATGGCCACAGTGGAAGCTGGCGGGGGCACATGGCGGTGCCACCACCAGATGGGGATAATGCTGGTCTCCCAGAGTAGGTTAGTTCTCCCAGAGACAAGTTGTCTGAACGCAAGCTCACTCCACAGGCCTGACTCTGTTTCCTTTTCCAGTTCCATCAACCACAGGGGCCCTCACCAAAGGTAGAGCCATGGGACCACCAGATCTCGGACATTATTCACCCAAAGTGTAAACCACACAAATCTCTTTTCTTCATAAATTACCCGGTGTTGAGTATTCTGTATAGCAACACTAAATGCAGGGTTACTACATATCATATATATGTGAATGAAAAAGGTTGGCATTTGAAGGGAGATTTAGGTGTTAGTAGTGACTTCACCCAGCCATCTCAATCAATAGCTAGGCATAGTGGCACACTCCTATCATCCAAGCTACTTGAAGGCTAAGGCCAAAAAAAAAAAAAAAAAGAAGAAAAGAAGCTATTCAGACCATATCTCAACAGAAAAAAGTGAATGCAATAGTTCACGCATGTCATCCCAGCTATGGCAGCAAACAGAAATGGGAGTGCTGTATAGGAAGGCTTGGGAAAAAATCATGACCCAATCTAAAAAATTACCAGAGTAGAAAAGGCTGGGGACATGAGTCAAGCAGTAAATGTTTGCCTAGCAAGCACAAGACCCTGAGTTTGAGTACTTGGTATTACTAAATAAAGAACAAACCAGACACTTGAGCCTCCATGCTTACTGCAATAAACAGTCAATAGATATTTGCTGACCGAGAGTATTAAATGGAAGGGATCAAGCAGAATAGGAAGCTCAATTGACCAAAGCCTAAAGAAGAAACCTCATGCCTGACTCCAGCAAGACAGAACTTGGAAATCTGTTATCAAGGGGATCAGCTTTCCTCTCAGGTGAAACTTCTGCCCTGCAGTCAGGGGTAACAAGCAGACCTGACCAGTTTCCCCTAGTGACCACACCCAAATTTCCAAAACACCCAGCCAGAGAGCCAGACTGCTGGAAACCTACCCCAGGAATAGCAATAAGCAGGAATAGCCTTATTGTCTTTACCTTCTACAGACTAATTTTTATTGTTGGTGGTGTTTTTGTCATGGGCTTTGGGGCTTGAACTTGGGGCCTGAGCATTGTCCCTAAACTTCTGCGTTCAAGGCTAGTGTTCTACCACTTTTAGCCACTTCTGGCTTTCTGGTGGTTAGTTGGAGATAAGAGTCTCAAGGATTTTCCTGCCCAGGCTGGCTTCAAACTGCAATCTTTAGATCTCAGCCTCCTTAGTAGCTAGGATTACAGGTGCAAGTCAAGGGTTCTCAGCTACCCAGTTTGCTTCCATTTGCAACATTATCTGCAGCTCTTTCAAATCTCTGGAGCCTGGGGTGATCCACAGAAACATTTACACATTCAAGACCTAGGAATTCAATGAGACATTCCAATCCCAAAAGGAATAAAGCATATAACTAGTAGTAGCACAACTATTAAAAAAATATATATAAGATGGTGAAGATCCACTATCCACTTGACTAATTACTTAGAAAAGATAATTAAGTTAAAATAGAACATATATTTCCAAAAGCATGAAGGTGATTTTTACTGTTATATGGAGATCAAACTTATGAAATCCTCACAGGCCATACTGGTAGACAACTATAAAACATGATACCACATACATGCAATGATGTGAGTTCTAGTGAGATCATACAAGAGAAGTGTTCTTAGGATTTTTTTTTTGTCAGTACTGGGGCACGAGGGTCTGGGGACTGTCCCTGAGCATTTTTGCTCAAAGGTAGTGCTCTACCACTTGAGCCACAGCTCTACTTCTGGCTTTTTGGTGCTTAATTTGAGATTAAGTCTCTCAGACTTTCCTGTCCAGACTGGCTTTTAACTGCAATCCTCAGATCTCAGCCTCCTGGGGATGTAGGATTACAGTTTTGAGCCACAGGAAACTGGTATAACTTTATTTCCTGGCAGAACCAAAGTTTGAACTCAGGGCCTCACCCATACTAGGCAGACTCTCTACCACTTGAGTTATGCCTGCAGGCCTTTTTTGTCCTGGTTTATGAGACAGGGTTTTGTGTCCTGCCCTGGCCTTCGATCTGCTTATTTTAGGCTTACCATCGTAGTTAGGATGACAGGCCTGAGCCAGTGTCCAGCTCTACTTTGAGAAAGGGCCTGAAGAACTTTTCTGCCTCAGCTGTCCTCAAACACAAATTCCCCCAGTCTTAGCTTCCCAAGTAGCTAGGAGGGGAAAACTTCCTAAAAAGATGAAAGATTTAAAAAAGGAAGAGGGGCTGGGGATATGGCCTAGTGGCAAGAGTGCTTGCCTTGAATACATGAAGCCCTGGGTTCAATTCCCCAGCACCACATATATAAAAAAGGCCAGAAGTGGCGCTGTGGCTCAAGTGGCAGAGTGCTAGCCTTGAGCAAAAAGAAGCCAGGGACAGTGCCCAGGCCCTGAGTCCAAGGCCCAGGACTGGCAGAAAAAAAAAAAAAAAAAAAAAAGAAAGAAAGAAAGGAAGGAAGAAAGAAGTAAAGTTAGAAAAGTGGGCCAACATAAGATTGCTATAGTAGGAAGCTATACTGTTACCGATTGCTATGTGGGGGAGGGGGGAGAATAGAAGAGAGCAGAGGGTCAAATCGGGAACAAAGCCCCATGGACCTTTTGTTGATGGTGTGGTTTGGTTTTTTTTTGGTGGTACTGGAAATTGAACCCAAATCCTCCCATCAAGTGAGCTCCTCCTCCACTCTCAGAGTCATCTCTGAAAGCTGTCTCCTATCCAAGACTGCGGAACCTTCTGTTTCTGCCTCCTACTTCCTTTTACTCAAACTAAAATAGAAGAGATTTCTAATAAAAACAGTGAATTCACCAGGCACTAGTAGCTCACACCTGTAATCCTAGCTACTAAGAAGGCTGAGATATGAGAATCACAATTCAAAGCCAACCCAGGCAGGAAAATCCATGAGACTCATCATAAATTAACCAGCAAAAAGCTGGAAGTGGAGCTGTGGTTCAAGTGGCAAAGTGCTAACCGTGAGCAAAAAATGTAAGAGACAGTGCCCAAGGTCTGAGTTCAAGCCTCTGGACACACACACACACACACACACACACACACACACACACACACACGTTTAAAAAAAAAAAAAAAAGCAGGGAAGTTGGGTGTGGGTGGGTAATCCTAGCTACTCAAGAGGCTGAGATCTGAGGAGGGTGGTTCAAAGCCAGCCCAGGCAGGAAAGTCTTGTGAGACTCTTATCTCCATCTAACCCACCAGAAAACCGGAAGTGGCGCTATGACTCCTAGTGATAGACAGCCAGTCTTGAGCATAAGAGCTCAGGGACAGCCCAGGCCCTGAGTTCAAGCCCCATTATCAACAACAACCCCCCCCCCCCCCACACACACACACAAAGGTATGGAGTTAAGCTCCTCTGAATCTCAGAATCACTAAATCATGTTTATAAAACTACTCTTTACTTTGGTCATGTCCGTGTTACTTTGGTCATGTCACTTGAAAAAACTATTTACCAAAAAATATGGAACACTGCACAAACCTGTTCATCTTTGCACAGGGGCCACACTAATCTCTGGATCATCATTCCAGTATCAGTCTATGTGCTGCAGAAGCCAGCATTGTGGTTCTGTGCTTCCATCTACTCCTGCTCTCCATACTGTCTCCCTACGTCTGTGGCCAGGGTGAAAGGCAACAAGAGCATGAATCCCTGAGTTCAAGCGCCAGTACCAGTACATGGGCACAGATACACATTCAAACACTGGCACTAATCATTAGCAAATGAGAATCACTGGATTCACAAGTACATCCTTCAGGGAATTGTCCCCTGCAAGTCCTGCATCTTGGATGCCTCCAGCAACCAGCTATCATCGGAGGGCCACACAAAATTATCAAGCAGCCAATAGGAAGTGCACACGCATGTCCTGTCCTCTCTCAGACCTTATACAGCCCAGCTAGTAGTGCGCAGAGCAAACACCAGATCTGGCTGGGCTGTGGTGACCATGTCTTAGCTAAGTTTCCCTAAGGTTTTCAGAAGGACTTTGGGAGAAAATAATTCCACTTTCTAATTACATATTTTTTTAAAAAAATCTTTTAAGTGTTTTCTTTGTTAGTACCTGATATTACAGGGTGGTATTTTAGTTTAGTTTTTGCTAGTCCTGGGACTTGAAATCAGGGCCTGGGCGCTGTCCCTGAGCTTCTTTTGCTCAGAGCTAATACTCTCCCACTGGAGCCACAGGGTCACTTCCAGCTTTTCATGAGTAGTTTATTGGAAGTAAGTCTCACCAACTTTCCTGCCTGGACTGGCTTTGAACTGCGATCCTCAGATTTTAGCCTCCTGTGTAGCTACAATTCCTCCCTGCCCTCTCCCTACATTAACCCCAATCCAACCAGTGGGCCGGCAGTTAGGATAAGAAACTCTTCTGCATGGACTACATGGTAGTGCCTACTGGCAAAACCTTACATGAGCCACCAGCTTGTATTACAGTTTATTTTTTATGTTATTGTTATTCTAAAGCTGATGTATGGAGGGGTTACATTACATAAGCCAGGTAATGAGTACATTTGTTTTTGGACAATGTCACCCCTTCCCTCGCTCTCTTCCATTTTTTCCCACCCATCACCACCCACAATTTGTACAGTTCATGTTCAACATAGTGTTTGGTGAGTACCACTGCTGCATTTGTTCACTGTTTGTCCCTTCATTTCTGTGTCTCCCCTTACACCCTCAAAGAACAAATAAATGAACACACAGAACAAAAAGCAAAGAAAACAAAAACAGAAGAAAAAAACTCTTCGTTTCCTGGAATTGTATTACAGGTTTTTAAGCACAATCACTAGCAAAAGATTTAAAATCTGCATTGCCTAAAATTTGTCAGCATTTCTGGTGACAATGAGGTATTCTGCGGGTGGGGGAAAGGGGACAGCAAAGGTTTGATTCCAGCCTTATTCCCCCAGGTCAAGCAAAGCACCAGGTGTGCGCTCACGTGCTCTCCTGCTCAGCTCACGAGCTTGTCCCCAGGCAGGTCATTCCAATCTTGGCTTAGTGGAAAGCCCCTCACCCCTGGTGCAGTATTCCACTTGGGGCCTGCCCAAGAACACTGCCCTTGGCTCCCAGGAAACCAAAGCTTATTTTTTATCCTCTGCTTCCTTGTGAAGGTTCATATAAGCCCACCCCAAAACCCAGCTCCTTGCACAACCTCCCAGACCTTTTCCTTTCTCCCCCATTTTCCTAAGAGACAGTACTTTGCAACTTAAAGTGTCTAGGTCAAAAAAAAAAAGTGTCTAGGTCAGGCTGCACTACCACTGCGCTACTTGTCCCAGCCCTGGTATAATTGTTTCTAATGGCTTAATTAAGGTGAAACTCACCTTATCTGTGACTAACTACAATGCAGAGGACTGAGAAGTGTCCCCATCACTCCTTAACAGCTCTACAGTGCCTGAGAACACTCGTGCTATTCATGAATAAAATATGGAGTGGGTGCCAGAGATGTGCAATTTCAGCCTCACCTTAGTTGCACTACACTTGCAAACTTAGCCCAGCGTGGTAAAATGTACAAGGCACTCAATTTAAACCCAAGACCAGAGGCGCCTGCACAAGTCTTACAGACCAGTCTGAGGGAAAAGAAGACTGTGCTGTCCATTCTCAGTCCACACCTTCTGGCACAGCTCCTGACAGACTGCCAAGAGACTTAACTGGCTAGTTGATCCTGCATGCCACACCCAGGGGCTCCCAACTTATCCTCCCCCCACCCACCTCCTGGCTTCCAGGGTTGATTTCTGAGCTTCTGGTCCAGGTCTCTACCAACTAACCAAACCAAGTCAGTTAAGGAAGGGGAAGAGAGCTTCTGCCAGGGAAATCTTTCATTCATGTTTCAAAGTGCACCAAATCCATCTTTTCTCAGAATAATAATTATTTTTTAAAACTATGTTTCTTAAATGTGAGAATAGGTGAATGTAAATTTTACCCCAAACAAAACAGGATTCTATCCTGCACCAACCAAGTTTTTGTTGTTTCTGTGTTAGTACTCAGGGCTTCAAATTCTCACTTGGCTTTTTCACTCAAGCTTGGTGCTCTACCACTTGAGTCACACATCCATTTCTGGTTTTTTGGTGCTTACGTGGAAGTAAGAGTGTCTCTGATTTGTTTGTCCCAGCTGGCTTTGAAGCTCAATCCTTAGATCTCAGCTTCCTGGGAAGCTAGGATTACAGGTATGAGCCACTACAGCCCAGCCCAGCCCAGCCAGACTTCTGAAGGACACAGGAAGAGAAGTCAAAACTCTAGGCTGCCTCCCTCCCAATCACAACTGAAACCAAATTAGTAAAGAGGGGCACCCCCAACACACACACACACACACACACACACACACACACACACACACACACACACACACACACACTGCTAGCCCAATAATCCACCTGCGGGAGGAAAGCTGAACTTTTGTATACGGATTCTGCATCAAGGCCTAAACCCAAAGCCAGGGAAACCTGAAAACAAAACAAAACAAAACAAAAAAAAAACCAGAAGCCAAAAGACAAGAGAGAAGTCTTTGGGAAAGAGTCCCCTCCCCCTTATCCACAGGCTTCAGTGATGTTGATCAGGGCAAGTATTAATGTGTTGCTCTTTTATGGCAAGATCCAGGCTGATCCCAGGAACTCATGTGGGAGGATTTTATTACTAAAGTCACCAAAACATCAGTTCCAGGCAGGTTAGCTTTTAAGTTAGCACAGAGGGGTGCCTCCAAATCTGGTTGCTGAGAAGCCTTTGTTCAGGGATCCTGCCCCTCAGGTAGGGTTATACTTCCACTTCAATTTCCAGTTCCCCAACAGATTTTTTAAAGTGTTCCCTTAAAAAACCGCAGAAGCAACAACCCGGCCCAGTATATTCCGGGAACCTCTCTGGCCTCCAGAGCAATATCAAATTACTGGCTTTTCACTTGCACCCCATTGTAACCCACCATTTCAAATAGATTCCCATTCAGCTACCCTCCCCAGTCTTCCAAGAACCTGGGAGGAGCCAACACAAGCAATTTAAATAACAATGAAGCAACTGAGCACTTTAATTATGAAAAGTAGCCCTGGGGACTCCAACAAAAGGGTTAAAAGGCTTTATCTACAAAAATGTGGTGGGGGTGCAACTGTGGGACCAATTAGGGGGGACTGCTAGAGAAAGAGGTGCACAGGTGCAGGTGCTACTTTAAGCAAATGGGGAATTAGCACAAAGCATCCCAAGAGAGCAGACGCTAGGAATAAAAAGGAGCCATAGAAGCTGCCTTATCTGCTTCCTGATTGATTGAAAGTAGTCCTTCCTAGATGTAGAAAGATGAAAAGCGTCCTAAGGAGAAAAGCTTTGTATCAAGGACTTTAAGTTCACTGCATTCTCAATAGAAGTTGGCAAACATCAATCCACAAAGACGGTGGTATTCCATCCGCCCTTCGGTATGAATAGCATTACTAAAGTAGTTGTTCTTATGTTAACAGCCACTTTCTCCTGACATTTTCAAGTGACCTTACAAGATCTTTTGCTTCCTTTAGAGCAGGATTTTCTCTTTTTTTAAGAACACTCTGGCATCACCAAAACCTCTCAAGTTCTTCAGGCGTTAGCAATGAAATGCAGTGGGCCTTCGGACCCCGCTGTATGATTTTAAAAATCCGCTCCTAGAACAGTTTGCTCCGGCAGGCACAGCCATGCCCAGCTGGTGACACGGAGCGCAGATAAGGTGTCCTGACAACCGTATTGGCCTGGATCCCGGGAAACCCGCTCCCGCTCGGCGACTTTCAGACAACCCCCCCCCCCCGACCCGACCCGCGCTCCCCGCACACACCCGGCGCCCCGCGCCCGGCCGCCGCCCACTTAGGGCGGCCCCCACACCCCCTCACGTGGCAGCGTGGGGCCAGACTGACACCCGCAGCTGCCCACAACCCTGCCAATCACGCCGCCGCAGATGCCTTTTTTTAGCCAGGACATCTGACCCCCGCGGAAGCAGCCGCGTCCCGGGAGGTCTGGGGCGCGCCGGCGGCCCCGTCCTCTCCCCAAGCCCCGGGAGCCGGCCGAGCGCGCGAGGAGGCGCCGGCCCCGAAGCCGGGATGCTTCCTCCTCCCCTGGCCCCGCCGATCCCAGTTTCCTCCGCCCCCCCCTCCCCCAAGGCGGCACCCCGATCCCCCATTCCGCAGCTCCAAGTCGCTCCCGCAGTTGCCCTCCCCACCCCCACCGCTCCAGCCCGCTCCTCTGGACCGGCTCCAGGGCCCGGCCCGGGGCGGCGAGACCCCCGCGAGCAGGGCAGGGGCCGGGCGCTCACCTCCCTCCTCCGCCCCGCAGTCGGGCTCGGCGTCCGAAGAGTCGGGCCCGTCCCCGTAGTCCGCTAAGCCCACCAGCTCGTCCTCCTCGTCGTCGTCCGCGTCGCCCTCGTCCTGCGGCTGCGGCTTCCCCAGCACCTGGCTCATGGCGCGGGGCGGCGGGGGTCCCGGTGGGGGCCGAGCCTCCGCGCCGGCCGCCCGCAGCCCGGAGCTGTGACCTGGGGTTTTGTGTGCAGCCGGGCTAGCGCGGGCGGAGGCGGGGGCCGCGCGTGCCCCGCGGCGGGCGGCGCCCAGGTCCGGGTCCCGCGGCGCCGAGCCCCCTCCCCCGCCGGCCGGCCGCTGGCGGAGGAGCCACCGGAGCGCGGCAGTTCCTCCCGGAGGAGGAGAGGAGAGCCTGCGTGACCCGAGTCACCTGACACGCTGTCACACACTCACATACACACACTCACACACACCCCGCACGGGCGCGCGCGCCCTCCCAGCCGCAGCAGCCGCTTGGCGGGACGCCCAGCCGAGCCGAGGCCACACACATTCACGCCGATGGGGGAGGGAAAGGGGGGACCCGATGGGGGACCCTCCGCAGACCCCCTCGCTGAACGCGGGTTCCCCGGACGCGGCGCTGCCCCCCGCCGCGGCTGCGCGCCAGGAGCCCCACGCTCAGCTCCTGCACGTGGTCTTGGCACAGGAGGCCAAGTTGGGGGTGTGGGGAGGGGAGGGGAAGGGAGGAGGAGGAGGAGACTACTTATGCTGAGAACCCGGTTCAGACCCCCCACCCCCCAGGCCTACAGGGCCTCCCACGTTAGGACATGGTTCCCTTCCCAAGTGGCTGACCCCCAACTCTCATGCCGACAACTCCTGGGGGGAAAGCACCAAAGCGCTCCGCAGAAAGAACTCAGAAATGCACAGTGCTGCTGTCTCCATAGCAATTGCGTCTTAATGTGCCTCTATGGTTCAAAGTGCTTCCCACCATTCAAACACCAGGCCCGCCCAGATGTAAATGTTTCTGAAAGGAATATCATGGTCTTGGCTGCCTAGAATAAATCATCTTTTTTTCTTTTCTTTTCTTTTTTTTTTTTCAGCCATTAGCACAGTGTCTCAGGTATATGTATAACGGCTTAGGGGACTACTACTCATGACCAACTCTGGTAAATCTCTTGGGCTGAGACTTAATCCCAAAAATAAAATGTCTCAGGGCTATTGTGGGCGAGTGTGTGTGTGTGTGTGTGTGTGTGTGTGTGTGTGTGTAGTTCTTAAATTGGAAAGGCAATAATGTGGTGGTGAGACTAAAAATGTGCATCCTCTTTGCCAAGCCTTTCACCCCAGAACATATTGTACCCACCCTTTCTGAGTCCTGCAAAAAAAAAAAAAAAAAAATCACGTGGAGGAACTTCCTTCTGTGAACACAATAACAAAACACAGGCTGCCAGCTAGCTGATCCAGTTATGGCAGGTACTACTGCTCAGCAGGTGTGGGGGGGGGGGACGTTAAGGCTGAAGACTTGAGGCCCCAGGTTGCTATGCTTCTAGGAAACACTTGTTGACCTTGTGCCTATTAATATGCCAGACTGGGTGTTAACTAGGAGTCCAGAACTGCTCAGGGCAGGAAAGAAGAGCTCTCAGGCCATCCAGTCATGACTACTAGTTCTGAATGTTAATGGTACGTATACACACATCTTTTAGGTGGCTGGTTGTTTACTATAGGAAAGATTCTAGATTTCCTAGGTCGAGGTGTTATACAGGAATTTGATCAATGAGATACAGAGAAGCCACATTTTGAGAGCTGGAATCCAGAGCCTTTATTAGAAACCCATGGACTGCAAGCCAACTCATGTCTCCAAACCTGCAGCCTTAGCTATAGCAGAGCTTCTAAAGGCAAAAACCACATGAGGAGTGTGGGGAACTAAACCTAGCAAAAGCATGTTATATAGAAGCAAAGCAAACTAGGGTAACAATTGAGGGCAAACCAAAAAGGGCCAGTTATCTAGGGGGAACAATCGAAGACAACCTAGGGCAAGTATTCCCTGGAGCAAAACTTTCTTTGAGCTAAACTACTGGACACATCTGCAATTCAAAGAATGTCTTCTCACCTCTACAGTTCTCTCTTGGAGAGTCCCCTTCACCTATTAAGATGCCAAATGGTGGTGAGAACAAGATGGCCTTACTAGACCCAGATCCATATTTCAGAGGCAATATAATTTAGTCAAGATTTTCCCCAAGGGGAGACTGATGGACACCTTGCAAAGATTTTAGCTTTTTCAGTGACAATTTACAGGACTATACGGCAGAGTTTACAGTGTCGTAAGAAAACAGAGAAGCTACATTTTGAGAAGTCGAATTGGGAGCCTTGTTAGAAAGTCGGCAGCTGCAGGCAGACTCATGTCTCAAAGACCTACAGCCACCTCAAATACACTTAACACTCTTAGAAAACTGAGCTGTGAAAGTAGGAAAGTAAGGAAAGAGCAGAAAAACAAAATGGAGAGCTGAAGTGGGACGCCATGGTGACTGGAGGAGAGCCAGAAGACAGGAGACATGAGGCATGGCACCTGAGCTGGTCTAGGCCTAAATAGGGTCCTGGTTATGGGGCAGGGTCACCGGGAGCTTGAAAGTTCGTGACACAAGACTGGCAGGTCTTGTGTCTTTTTTTTTTTTTTTTTTTTGTCCATGTCCTGTCTCTAGGAATTCAGACACACCCATCAACTCCAGAGTGGGACTTCACCTTCCACCACCAGAAAGATAAGATGGCACCAGTTAAGCCCAATCCCCTATCACCCACCATGTGGCCAAGTTGGCATTGGTTAGACCCAATGCCCTTATTTCTTTTCTTTTTCCTTTCTTTGGTCATGGGACTTGAACTCTGGGTCTGGGTTCTGTTCCTGAGCTCTTCAGCTCAAGATTAGGGCTCTATCACTTGAGCCACAGCACTACTTCTGGTTTTCTGGTGGTTATTTGGAGATAAGGGTTTTCGAAGCGTGATCGTCATATGGTCAGCCTCCTGAGCAGCTAGGATTCAGGCATGAGCCATCGGTGCCCAGCTCCAACATCCTTATTTCAAGAAAATCTGTACAAGGATTAACAATAGTGGGGAGATACTACCACCCCTAAATTTACAGAGAAAGGGAAGGGGACTAGATAGAGTTCTGGAGATGGGTCACAGAACTCATTATAACCCACCAGGGAGCTCTCCTCCACTCTGCCTTCACTCTCATTGGCCAACTACTTCTCATTTGCCCAAACCAAGCTGGAAAACATAAAGCAAAGGAGATGAACCTAGAGGTGAAATAGGGATACTGGGTCTAAGTAGTATTGCCTTCTTCTCACAGTCATCCTGGTGTCTTGGTGGTAGGAGATTTCCACCCAGCTGGGTAAGGTCTAAAGGTGAGATAGGCCATTTTGTTGAATCACAGATGTCATACTGTTTAGCCCCCAAAAAGCTTTGCTACAGAGAATGGTCATCTGATTTTGTTGGGCTTGGGTCTCCACCCTAAACTTGGGGGGGAGGGGGTTATGGGTTTTTTTTTTGTTGTTGTTGTCATTGTTTGCCAGTCCTGGGGCTTGAACTCAGGGCCTGAGCACTGTCCCTGAGCTTCTTTTGCTCAAGGCTAGCACTCTACCACTTGAGCCACAGCACTACTTCTGGCTTTTTCTGTTTATGTGTTACCAAGGAATTGAACCCAGGGCTTCATGCATGCTAGGCAAGCACTCTACCACTAAGCCACATTCCCAGGTCCAAACATGTGATTTTTTTTTCCCTTTAAAATATTTGTGCAAGCTCTATTCTGGACTGCAAGTCTTTGGGACAGGAGCCCACCCGCAGTCACGGGCTTTCTAATAAAGACTCTCAATTTGACCTCTCAAGATGTGGCTGTTTCCCACAACTGAATTCCTGTGTAACAGAGGGAGATGCAGGAAGGGCAGAGAGTGGAATGCAAGGCCTTTTCCCATTTGAGGCACACACCCAGACCTTTTTGCATTTATTTGTTAGTCTTCATTTTTGCCTAGACCATGATCCTTCTACCTATGCCTTCCATATAGCTGAGATTACAGACATATGCTACAACTGTCCCAATTTGTTTGTTGAGAAAGGATGTTGATAACTCTTTGCCTGGACTGACCCTGAACTGTGATCTTCCCTAAGATACCTGTCTCTTTTGGTTGTTTTTTGTTTGTTTTGTTTTTATAAACAGCATCTTGCTATGTAACCAAGTCTGGCCTTGAACTTTCAGCCCTACTACCTTGAGTGCTGGGATTACAGGTATATGCTACCTGTTAGGTCCACCCTGGAAAAATGGCCCCTCCTCATTGTTTCCTCTCCACGTGAAAGCATGTGTAGAACCCTTCTCTGTTCTCCATTCAAGACAGCACATGGCCCTCCCTAGAAGTTCTAGCCCAGCACCTGTAACCCAGGTAACTGTTGCTGGTGTACTTGGGGACAGTAGGAGGTTGCCCAGGCTCTGAAGTCATTTCCTCATCCTCTGAGGTCACTTCCTCATCCATTCTGGTCATGACTCTTTACCATTCCCTGTATAATCTCTCTCCAACATTAGTTCAATCTGCCACACGCTATCCACCCAACTCTCCAGTGTGACATGGCCGTTTGGCTCTCCCAAATATACTCTTTTCTGCCTGAACTACATGGCAGTCTTCTTTCAGCAACCCTTACACTATCATGCCCCTATTCTTAGCCATTTTTATGTTACTTATAAAAGGAAGCTCCAGGAAGGCAAGTTTCCCAAAATGGGAAAGCTACATCAATCCCAGCCTGGGATGCCTTTGAGCTGGCCTAATTCAAACCTCGAGCCACTTATGAAACCCTATAAGCCCAGATTCAGACATTCAGATGTCCCATGCCAACGCCCCTTGGACCCAGAGGTTCAGCTAGGACAAGACATTACCACCACACCTGCAAGGCTGAAAGGACAGACCTGATTTCCCCCAAGAAGAGAGACATTGGTGGGGTATCAGCCATTGGTCAGAACATACCTTAAGACATTTAAGAATTAGACCATTAGGCTCTTGTGATCCTCTGCCATGACTAGCCTAAACCTGTGCTAATTATTCCCTATGAGAGAGACCATAGAGTCCATGTTTCTTTGGGTCTGGCTCACTTCACTTAGTATAATTTTTTTCCAAGTCCTTCCATTTCCTTACGAATGGGGCATTCTTTCTGATAGAGGCATAAAATTCCATTGTGTATATGTACCACATTTTCCTGACCCATTCATCTATCTACTGAGGGGCATCTGGGTTGGTTCCACATTTTAGCTATGACAAAATGTGCTGCGATGAACATTGTTGTGCTGGTGGCTTTAGTGTGTTCTTGTTTGTGGTCTTTTGGGCAGATGCCCAAAAGTGGGGCTGCTGGGTTGTAGGGGAGCTCTATGTTTAGCCTTCTGAGGAATCACCATACTGCTTTCCAGAGTGGTTGAACCAGTTTACATTCCCACCAACAATGAAGTATGAACGTATAAGATGATGCTAAGTGAAATGAGCTCCATGTTATGGAAATGACTGTTATATCATTGTTGTAATTACTTTCAACATGCCATGTGAAACCGTAGCTTCTATTGTTGATGATCCTCTTGTATCTCCTTCCTGTGGTGTACCCACACTATCACTGTATCTTATCTGATTACACTGGATACTGTATATACTGGTATTAGAACTAGGGAAGTGAAAGGGAATACCAAAATTGAGAGACAAAGGATAAAAAGACAAACGACTCCAAAAGCAATACTTGAAAAAAACATTTGGTGTAAACCAACTGAACAACTCATGGGGGGAGAGGGAAAGGGGGAGGGGGAGGGGGGAATGAGTGAAGAGGTAACAAACAGTACAAGAAATGTACCCAAGGCCTAATGTATAAAACTGTAACCTCTCTATACATCACTTTGACAATAAATAAGAAAAATAAATAAAATAAATAAAACAAACAAAAAAAAGAATTAGATCATTCAAAGCCAGGTACCAGTAGCTCACACCTGTAATCCTAAGGATGCTGAAATCTGAGGATCATGCTTTGAAGCTAGCCTGGGAAGGAAAGTCTATAAGACTCTCTCTCTCTCTCTCTCTCTCTCTCTCTCTCTCTCTCTCTCTCTCTCTCTCTCTCTCTCTCTCTCTCTCGGCATTTATGGGGCTTGAACTCAGGCTCTAGGCACTATCCCTGAAGCTCTTTGTGCTCAAGCCTAGCACTCTTCCACTTGAGCCACAATGCCACTTCCTTTTTATTTTTTTATTTTATTTTATTTTTTTGTAAGGTCCATCCCTGGAAGATCTCCATGTAGACGCCCCACCTCATTAAGTCACCACCCAGTTACCTTGGTAACCAGCAGACCTGGAGGCAGTTACCTCCCCTTTCCCTGAGGTCACATCCTAATCCACCTGGCCACACCCCTTGCCCCTGCCCTAGATAAGGCAGGGCTGGGTGGGGGTCGCCCCTTTCTCTCCCTTCTCTCAGGCCATGGATCACCTTGGCCACAGGCCAGCAGCGCGGTAATAAACTTTCTCTCCTGCCTGAATACCGCGTGGCATTCTCCTTTACTGGCTACCTACTTTAAGAAACCTAACATTTTTTATCATCAGTCTTAAACTCAGGGCCTGTGAGCTGTCCCTGAGCTCTTTTGCTTAAAGCTAGCACTCTATACTTTGAGCCACAGAACCACTTCCGGTTTTCTGATGCTTAACTGGGGAAAAACATCTGAAGGACTTTCCTGCCCTGGTTTGGCTTTGGCTTGTGATCCTTATATCTCACCTTCCTCAGTAGCTAGGATTACAGGCATGAGCCACCAGGACAGCTTGTGAGACTCTTATCTCCACTAAACTACTCAGAAAAAGCCAGAAGTGGTGCTATGGCTCAAATGTTAGAGCATTAGTCTTGAGCAAAAGAATGCCCATGACTACCAATAACAACAACAAAAAGAATTAGATCATTCTGCTGGGCACTGGTGGCTCACACTGTGGTATGGGAAATTAATCAATGAGATTTGGAAAAGCTACACTTTAAGAGATTGAATTGGGAGTCTTTATTGGAAAATCAGCAATTGCAGGTAGACTCCTATCTTAAAGACCTGCAGCCCAGAATGTAACTTGCACAGTGATTAAAAAACACATTTGGTACACATCTGAGGGAAGCTGGGAGGAGGGCACAGAATGAGTAGAAAATTGGGGGGAAAATACAGTAGAGGAGGGCCAAAAGCTTCAATGGACACTGATGAGAGCAAACTAAGCAACTCAAGGGCAGTGGGGGGCGGGGGGAGGGAAGAAAAGAGAGAAAAAGAACGAACAGATTACACTAAGCAAAAGAAATGTACATATCACCCGACCTGGAAGGAATTGTTTTATTATTAATAATCATAGAAGTCATAAGCATTGTAGACTAGAACGACAATGTCCATCAAGGGGAAGATTTTTTTTTAAATAAAGAAAGCAAGGGGGCTAGGTTGGGGGGAACAGAAGGTGGAAGAAAAATGAGGAAGGGGGTAACAAGTATGACAAGAAATGTATATGTATTCACTACCTTAAGTATGTAACTGTAACCCCTATTACATCATCTTGACAATGACACACACACACACACACACACACACACACACACACATACACACATTTTGGGTAGAGACCCAAATCCAACAAAAGATTATACAGGGAAACACTCAAGGGCAAGCAAAGCAGACTATTTAGGGAAATATTCAAGGGGAGCATTCTCTGTAGCAAAACTTTCCTGGAACCAAACAACCTGACATCTGCAATTAAAAGAATGGCTTGTCCAACTCTAGGCTTTTTGGAACTGGGTGAAAAGCCTCCTCTACCCGGCAAGGCACTGTGACGACTGTGAGAGCTAGATGATATTACTTAGATGTAGGCCTGTTATCCTAGCAACTCAGGAGGTTGAGGTCTGAGAATCACAGTTGAAAGCCAGGCTGAACTGGAAAGTTCATGAGATTCTTATCTCCAATTAACTACCAAAAAGCTGAAAGTAGAGCTGTAGCTCAAGTGGCAGAGTGTTAGCTTTGAGCAACAAATTTCAGGAACAGCGTCTAGGTCCTAAGTTCAAGCCCCAGTACTAGTACACAAAAAATAATGATAATAGTAACCGGACCATTCTTGGAAGTGCAGGTGTGGTTTAAGTAGTAGACCTCCAGCCTTGAGCACGTGAAGCCCTGAGTTCAAGCCCAATAACAACGTGTGTGTGGGTGTGTGCCAGTGGTTCACACCTGTAATCCTAGCTACTCAGGAAGCTGAGATCTGAGGATCACGGTTTGAAGCCAGCCTGGGCAGCAAAGTCCATGAGACTCTTATCTCTTAAAAACTACTCAGAAAAAGCTGGAAGTGGCACTGTGGCTCAAGTGGTAGAGTGCTAGCCTTGAGCACAAAGAGGCACAGGAACAGTGCCCAGGCTCTGCAAAAAAGAAAAAATATATATGTGTACACACACACATACACACACACACATCATTAGGACTGGGATGTACTTTAGTGGTAGAGTACTTGCTTGCAAATCATGCACAAGATTCTCAGGTTAAACTCTAGCACCATGGCAAGGTTTGGATCATTCTTGAGAATAAAAGGAAACTAGTGTTAGGGCTGACCTGAAAACTAGAGAAACTAAATATAAGTTTTAGTGTTAAAATTATAACAGCTTCTAAACCCTGGTGATGACTCCATGATAGAGGGCTGCACCCCCACCCATGAGACTAGTTTCTTATACTTTGACATTTAAAAATGTAGGGAGCACTTGTTCCCCTCTGTACCTGGGTAACAACCATGGTAATGGACAGTGAAAAATGATCATAGTCATAGACTATAGAAATAACCATAATAGTAGTAGAAATGCCATGGTAACTGTTGGGTTGGTTTACTTATGATTGAGTACTGGATTGTTTTAGCCCGCTCAAGCTTGCTTAGTGTTAATGGGGAAACATGGTCGCAATTGTTAAAGTTGGTACTGGGTCAGCCTGACCACAATATTCTGCTTCTGTAAACGGCTTGCTTAACCCATTTGTGACTTGCTCTACCCCCTTCACTAACCCCCTGCATCAGTGCTACGTGGCCACTGTTGTGCCAAGTCGCAAAACAACCACCAAGAAAGCCACCGAGACTCAGATGTTCCAAAATGCAAAATCAAGGCAAGGCTTTATTCAAGCGAGCTGCAACTCGGGCCTCGTCCCCACCGACACAGCGGAGTTTAGGAGGAAGCTTCGAGCTGCAATTACACAGGGCTTATAAAGGCAAAAAACAAAGTTACAACAATCAGGTGTTCAAGCACGCAAGATTAGGACACAGGTACAAATCTGATTGGCTCAGGGCTCGAGGCATTCTGGGGGCAGTTAGCGTTAAGCATTCCCAGTGGTTAGACTTCTTGACCGACTGGGCCCTAATAAGCTTGTCCTGGGTTTGCTCACAGGGCCTGCTGCTTATCTCAGGTTCACGTGGTAAAGTGGGGTTCGCGTGGTAAAGTGGGGCCTGACTTCAAAGTCTGGCACTTCATTTCCCCCTTTTCTCTTTGGTACCTTGGGAGCCAATCATGGCTCCATTCTGTCCATTTCAATGGCTTGCATGTCTAGGGGATGATATAGAGATAAGGCATGGGCCAATAGGGCCCAAAGTAGTAACCTAAAACAACTCTGGTCCCTTGGTTTTAAAGGGGGGCTGATAGGTGAAGATCATCCATCTTCTGTAGCTTCTTCAGGCTAACTGAGGGACCTTGACCTTACCTAGCCAGGAACCTATAATTTACCAAGGGACTGCAGGATCAGATGTCCATTAGGAGCTTTACTCCAAACTGGAAATTATACCCGTATTCCTGAGCAAGCCCAAAACTACCAATGCCTTCTTGCTTGCATGGGATTTTACAGGACTCCTGCTAGCTGCTAAAATAAGGGGTCACCCCACTTTGGAGTGAGCTGCCAAAATAACATCAACATTAGCCAGGGTAGCAAGGAAAGAAAGCAAAAAGAAAATTATAACAATATTCAGTCTAACTTTCTTTTCTTGAGGCGAAGGTGAAGCGGCTGAGTCGGGTGCTTGGAGACCTTCCATGTTCCACCACGGTAGTCATCGTCCAGGGCAAAGGGGTCAGCTAGCCTGGTGTGGGAGCAATGGACCCAAGTGGCGATGCCGTCTACCTTGAGGGCAGTGGGAGTAGTCAGTAGCACTACGTAGGATCCCTTCCACCATGGTTCTAAGGATTTGGGGTTATGCCTCCAGACGAACACCCAGTCCCTTGGTCTGAATAAATGGGGGGTAGGGACAGAAGCAGAATCATATAATGCCTTAAGTTGGGGCCACATATTCTTGTGCACGAGCTGCAAATAATCAAGTTTACACAAAAATTCAGCATCATCCAAATCAGCAAGCAATTCAGTCTGAAGGCTAGGGATAATGGGTGGGGGGTACCCGTACATTATTTCAAAAGGAGTAAAGCCAAGCTGATAGGGAGAATTTCTTACTCTAAGCAGAGCAAAAGGAAGGAGTGACACCCAGTCTGTGCCAGTCCCTAAGGCCAATTTAGTTAAGGTCTCTTTTAGAGTCCGATTCATTCTCTCTACCTGTCCTGAACTCTGGGGTCTATAAGCACAATGCAATTTCCAATCCATCTGCAGTGCAGCAGCTATTCCCTAATGGCAATCTTTGCTGGTTCCCATAGGGCCCGGGTGAGGCTTAAAATCTCCTGCTTGTTTCTAATGACCTTTCCTTCGGCTGTCAGTAGCCCCCTCTCTTGGTATTCATGTCAAGTAGGCCTAAGGCAGGGGCTTCCAGAAGGCTTTTCTAGATTGCCTCAAAGGCTTTTTGCATCTGCTCAGTCCAATGAAATTCTGGGAGGTTTTTGGTGGCTTCATATAGAAGCTTGGCCATCTCAGCAAACCCAGGTATCCACAGCCGGCAAAAGCCTGCTGTTCCCAGGAACTCTGACTTGTCTGGCTGACTTAGGCACAGGGATTTTCAGCACAGTCTCTCCAACGCTTGTCCTCTTTTAATATGAAGCCCAGATAGGTGATTTCAGATTTACAAATTTGTGCCTTTTAACACTCTAGTTTGTAAAAGCTTCTTCCTGACTGGCTGGGGAACTGATCTCTGATGACCTAAAAAAAATGACCTTTGCAGGCCTTTAACAGATCTCAATAAGGACACGATCTCAGGTCTACAAGCTTTCTTTCCTGAACAGATGTATCAGCTTAAAATTCTCACTGCCAGTCAAAGCTTTGAGTAGATGTGGGGGTTGGGATTTTAAACTATCCTCTCATTTGACAAACTTACCCTTACTAACCACTACCACAGATGACTGGCAAGTTCCTGCCCAGTAGACAGACATGGGCATTGGAAAGGCATGCTCACGAACTATTCTTCTAGGACTTCCCGGCTTTGATTAACTTTTGAAAGGCCAAACAGGAGTGACTCGGATCTGACACCATCTCTGCCATCCAAGCAGTGGCTTACTGCCTCTGGATGCTCCATCACTTTTGTCCCAGGAGGAGTGACTTTCCACTGGACTTGGACTCAGGGCCTGAGCGCTGTCCTTCAGCTCTCCAGCTCAAGACTAGCACCCTACCACTTTGAGCTCCACACAACTCCATTCCCAGCACTCTGCTGGCTGATTAGAGACAAGTCTCTCATAGGGACCTTTCTCTGCCCGGGCTGGCTTCGAACCGCAGATTTCAGATCAGTGAGTCTTACAAGAGGCCACTTTACTCCAATTAAAAGCAATAAGGTGGTCCACACAGAAGTAGTTTTTAAGCATGCTCTTACCTGGAACTTATTAAGGGCCAGTATTAGATCTTGACAAACTTGTAGGAATCACCTGTGCTTCTCTGTGGGTCTGCTGGAAACTGTTACAAAAAACCTACAGAGAAGCTGGAATGGCAATTAAACATTTTGGTAGCCATAATTCTCCTTTTCTCACTTTGCAATAATTATTTAGGACAATTTTACTTCCAAATTTCTTATCTAGAAATGTATTCTTGACTTCCAAAGCCTTTTTACTAACCCAACACTTTAGCTTTTATCTGCATTGGAAAAACTGAAGCTCACAGGCATTCTGAAACCAGGTGCCGCCCTTTGCCTACAGACTGCTTGTTTCAAAAGAGCCTCTTTTTTTTTTTTTTCTTCAGTCCCAGTTACTGCATGGCATGAAGACCTTTGAACTCAAATGACAATTTTTCCTTAATTCAAGAATTACAATTTGAAATACTTATCCATTCAGCTTTCCAATATATTAGTGAGAAACATTGGCCCATTTTGCCATTTCTTCCTACATACATAGAGTTAGTGAGTTTACTTCTATCCCCATTAGTTTAATATATATCCTTTTACATTCAAATTTCTGACACTTAGTTCTGATTTTTTTAATTAAACATTTTTTAACTGTAGTTCCTCTTTAAAACAATGCAATAATCCTTTAAAGCATTTGGTAATGCCCAAACTTGATGACCATTTGAATTTAAACTTAAACTCACTCAATTTTACATCATACTAACAGTCTTGAACATGTTCACACTCACACATGCACACACACATACATATTCAAAAGATCTTAAAGCGTGCAAAATAAACATCGGCCGTATATTTTCCAGTGGCAAGAGATATTTTTGCCAATATTACTCCTGCAACATGCAAATTTTAAGACAAAACCTTTAATATATGATTTTAGCATTCTCCAGCCTCATTTTCCAGGGCTTGATAGTCTTAGTAAAACATTTTTACACTCATACTGAATGTGAGCTGTCGCCTGTACATCTTTCCAATGAGCTATGCAGGTTTGACACAAAAGAGACTGTCAGACTTACAGACACAGAGACGACAGCACTGCGTGGTGCGGTCACTCCCTGCCACCTGCGGATGGCAGAGAAACACATGAGGAAATGTTCAACATCCCTGGTAGTAAAGGAAATGCAAATAAAAACAACCCTGAGATACCACCTCACCCCAGTTAGAATGGCCTATACTCTGAACTCAGGCAACAACAAATGCTGGAGGGGGTGCGGGGAAAGAGGAACCCTTCTCCCCTGTTGGTGGGAGTGCAAATTAGTACAATCACTTTGGAGAACAGTATGGACGTTTCTCAAAAAGCTCAATATAGGGGCTGGGGATATGGCCTAGTGGCAAGAGCGCTCGCCTCATATACATGAAGCCCTGGGTTCGATTCCCCAGCACCACATATACAGAAAATGGCCAGAAGTGGTGCTGTGACTCAAGTGGCATAGTGCTAGCCTTGAGCAAAAAGAAGCCAGGGACAGTGCTCAGGCCCTGAGTCCAAGGCCCAGGAATGGCAAAAAAAAAAAAAAAAAAAAAGCTCAATATAGACCTACCCTATGACCCAGCCATACCACTCCTAGGCATCTATCCTGAACAGCAGGTCCCAAGATATCAAAAAGACATTTGTACTTCCATGGTTATCACTGCACAATTCACAATAGCCAAAATATGAAAACAACCCAGATGCCCCTCCACAGACGAATGGATCCAAAAAATATGGTACCTATACACAATGGAATCCTACATAGCGATTAGGAATGGTGAAATATTGTTATTCGCAGGGAAATGGTCAGAACTTGAACAAATAATGTTGAGTGAGACAAGCCTAGAACACAGAAAACAAAGGGGCATGATCTCCCTGATATATGACTGTTAAGATGGGGTGACGGAGAGACAGGAGAGACCAGGTCTGTGAAACCAATAACTGCTTGTCAAATGGTATTTCCCATAGGATTGGGTCAGCGACCTTACATTATGTAACTAAAACAAAACAACTACTCAACATATAAAGGTCAAAAATTGACCTCTCAGTGGAATACAATAGCTCAAAAGCTATGTATGTATGTTCATATAAGACTACTGTCGGGCTGGGAATATGACCTAGTGGAAAGAGTGCTTGCCTCCTACACATGAGGCTCTCGGTTCGATTCCCCAGCACCACATATATGGAAAACGGCCAGAAGGGGCGCTGTGGCTCAGGTGGCAGAGTGCTAGCCTTGAGCGGGAAGAAGCCAGGGATGGTGCTCAGGCCCTGAGTCCAAGGCCCAGGACTGGCCAAAAAAAAAACAGAAAAAGCCTTGAGCAAAAGACTGCTGTCGACATACTGTCTAATGTCGACATTATATTTAGAGCCCTAGGCAAATTTTCTTGGGCATAGGCCACGTGGCTACTGAATATGTTTTTGGTACACTGTGTATTTTATATATGTCTACATGACCTAGGGAAGGGAAAAAAAAAACAGGGTGTAAGATATCACAAGAAATCTACACACTGCCCTACTATGTAACGGTACCCTTTTTGCACAACACCTTGTCAAAAAATTTGTGTTTAAATAAATAAATTACAAAAAAAGGTTGTATTGTTTCCAGAGATGGCTGCAATCACCCTTCCCAGCCCAATGCAACCACCCATCCCAGCAACCAATTTTGCAAATATGGTTTTGCACTCTTCCTGTCTATATCCTCTCCTCTTAAACCAAGGAAGTCCTTAGTGTTTGCTTTAACCAATAGACAGTGGTAGAAGTAAAAAGAATACCTTCTGTGATTGGGTCATGAAGGTCTTCTAGCTGCTTCCACTTTTAACTTTTTTAGAGCTTTGAACCACCATGAAAACCCTGGTAGCTCATACTTCTTATCCAGGCTTGAAGATTGTACAGGAAAATTGCCAAGATGCCATTTCCAATTAATTAGCCCTCACCATGAGCAAGCAAGCATAGGGAACATGAAACCCTGAGTTCAGTCTCTGGTACTTTCATTATTTTTGATTCCCAGATAAGACAATTCAACTGAGTTTGGGCCAATGGCCCATTCCTGGCCCCGCCCCCACCATGCTTTATATATATTACCATGCAACATTCCTTCACAGTATTCATTTCAACATTTTATTGAGAGTCATATTCAGCACTGGCCTCCAGGTCAGCTGTCTATGCTCACTGTTTTACCTTCCCCGACTAGCACAGGGGTTGAGTGGTACAAGTGATAGAAGTCTAAGGAGCACATTTTCATTGTGTGATCACATGGTGGCTGAATGAAAGATCCAATCCATGGTGGCTGGGAGGTACAGCTGTGTGTCCAATGTGGGAAGGGCTTCCTGTGGATTCTCTATGACCTCATCTATCTTCTCATTGTGATATCGCAGCTGAAGAAGGAGCCACTATTGGCTGTGCAATTCTCATGGCAGAAGACAGAAACTCAAGGGTGGGAAGGAAACACTCAAATTCATACCTATTTAAATTTTCTGTTCTAACATGGCACTGACCAAGGAAAGTCAACACAAGCTCAGGAACAATGGAGCAGAGCTTACACCACATGTACAGAAGCATGGTAAAGGCAGGCAGAAACAAATAATTGTGAGCTTTTTAGATTTTCTTTTTGTTTTGTATGGCAGTACTGGGGCTTGAACTCAGGACCTGAGTACTATCCTTTCACTTTTTCACTCAAAGTTGATACTCTACCACTTGAGCCACAGTTCTACTTCCAGTTCGTGGGAGGATAATTAGAGATAAGAGTCTCATGGACTTTTCTCAGGCTGATTTCAAACCTTGATCCTCAGATGTCAGACTTGAGAGTTGCTAGGATGCCTGGCCATGCAACAAATAATTATGAATACAATTTCACAATCGTGCAATTTACCATGTAGATTCACTGTGATTCCAAATATAAACTCCCCAGTTTTCTAGAGAGTCTAACAATCCAATTCTAAAATGAGGAGGAACAAAGTACTACGAATCCTTGAGATTCTCATAAAGGGAGACAGAAAGTAGAATTTCCATGATCAGAACTGAAACTTTGAAATAAAACCACAGATTGTCAAACAAACAGAATGGTACCAGCTCAGAGACAGAAAAATGGAACAAAATAGAAGCCTGAAAACAGCACACCAACTATATGGAAATCCATTAGAAGATAACTCTCATACACAAATGAGAATTTCAAATGGAGTGTGCACTTAAATATGAAAGGTCAAATTTTTTTAAATGGAAGAATATTGGGGAAAATATGGGAGAGCATGGGGTCTGGAAGAACTCAAAACACATGAAACAAGCTAAGTGCTAGTGGCTTATGCTTGTAATCCCAGCTACTCAGAAGGCTGAGATCTGAGAATCATGGTTCAAAGCCAGCCAGAGAAGAAAAGTCCATGAGACTCATATCTCCAACTAATCATCAAAAACCCAGAAGTAACATCAAGAACCCAGCAAAACCAGCAGCCAGAAGCAGTGGAAATACGCAGGAAAACACAAAGGAGTAAAAAAGAAGAGCCAAAAACCTACATGGAGCCAGAGAATCTCCGGGGCACCCTCCCCCCACCAGCCGACCCTGGCCCGAACAGGGCCAGGCTGGGAAAGGGAAACCCGGCAATAGGCAGACAGGCTGCCAGGAGCGCAGAATCCAGACATCCTTAACATCCTGAGAATTTAAATGCATGAAAAAATAGATTTAAAATACAACTCTTTAAAGGAAGAAATTTCCACGATCAGAGCTGATCTGACAACCATAAATAGCTCTCTGACATCCATAAACTCCGCAATTGAAACCATAACACAAAGAGTTGACCATATGGAATCCAGAATCTCTCGCCTGGACTATGAAGCAGCCGACAACAACCAGAAAATGACCACATTCCAAGAAACGGTGAAGCTTCAGGGCAGACTAATCCAGGAACTAATGGACAAAGACAAGGGATATAATTTGTGCATAATTGGAATAGACGGAGGAGCCAAATACCAGAGCAGAGGGCTTAGACATGTTCTCAATAAAGTTATTGCAGAAAACTTCCCCAATCTCACAGGGGACCCCATCCAGGTAACTGAAGCCTATAGGACACCTGGCAGGCCAGACCTCAGAAAAGCCACGCCAAGGCACATAATATTCAAGACTTCAGATCTCAAGATTAAAGAGCAAATTCTGAATTCAGCCAAAGCGAAGAAAGAAATTTTCTACAATGGGAAGAGGATTCGAATAACAGCTGACCTATCCACACAAACTTACCAAGCAGGAAGTGAGTGGAAGAACACCATTCAAGTACTTCAGGCTAAAAATATGCAACCTCGGATCAAATATCCAGCGAAATTGGAGTTCACATTCGAAGGGAAAACCAGATCTTTCCACACCAAAGAGGAGCTAAAGGAGTATGTGAATAAAAAACCAGCCCTACAGCAAATTCTTTTTTTTTTTTTTTTTTTTTTGCCAGTCCTGGGTCTTGGACTCAGGGCCTGAGCACTGTCCCTGGCTTCTTCCCGCTCAAGGCTAGCACTCTGCCACTTGAGCCACAGCGCCGCTTCTGGCCGTTTTTTCTGTATATGTGGTGCTGGGGAATCGAACCTAGGGCCTCGTGTATCCGAGGCAGGCACTCTTGCCACTAGGCTATATCCCCAGCCCCTACAGCAAATTCTAAGAGGGGAGCCCCACCCAACAGAGATGGTACAAGACACACAGACAGAAACAGAAAGAAACTACAATAGCCAAAGTCCAACAGAAAGAACAGCTCACTAAAGACAAGAAAAAAAAAAAAAAGAGGAAAAAACAGCCCAATAAGAAAATGGAAGGAGGGGCTGGGGATATGGCCTAGTGGCAAGAGTGCTTGCCTCGTATACATGAGGCCCTGGGTTCGATTCCCCAGCACCACATATACAGAAAATGGCCAGAAGTGGCGCTGTGGCTCAATTGGCAGAGTGCTAGCCTTGAGCAAGAACCCAGGGACAGCACTCAGGCCCTGAGTCCAAGCCCCAGGACTGGCAAAAAAAAAAAAAAAGAAAAGAAAAGAAAATGGAAGGAGAAAAAACACCCTTATCCTTGATCTCTTTACGTATAAATGGTTTAAACTCTCCGATAAAGAGGAGCAGACTGGCAGGATGGACCGCAAACAAAAAGTTGACATCTGCTGCCTACAAGAGATCCACCTTACAGCAAGAGACAAAAACAGGCTCCAAATGAAAGGATGGAGCAAGAACTACCAAGCAAATGCACCTACCAAAACGGCAGGTGTAGCCATCCTGATCTTAGACAAGCTAGACTTTTCATTAAAATCAACTCAAAAAGACAAAGAAGGACACTACATATTAATACAAGGAAAAATCCAGAATCAAGACATCACGGTGATAAATGTATACTCACTGAACAAAAGAGGACCTACATATGTCAAGCAAATTCTCACAGAATTACAGAACAAGATAGACGCAAACACAATCATAGTGGGTGATTTTAATACCCCACTCTCTCCAAGAGACAGATCCAACACCCAGAGGATTATCAAGGGAGCTGAGGACCTAAGTAACACCATATCCCAAATGGATCTGACAGACCTATACAGAATCTTCCACCCTACAGAGATCCAATACACCTTCTTTTCAGCAGCCCATGGATCATATTCCAAAATAGACCACGTCATAGCCCACACAAAGAACCTCAGCAAATACAAAAGTATTGACGTCATCCCATGTATTATATCTGATCACAGGGGATTAAAGGTAACCCTCAACAACAAAGGATACCACAGAGGCTATACACACTCTTGGAGGTTAAACCCCACACTGCTATCCAACACTTGGGCCACAGACCAAATTAAAGATGAAATCAATGAATTCATAAGCCACAATGACAATGAAAACACATCACAAAGAAACCTATGGGACAAAGCTAAGGCAGTACTGAGGGGCAAGTTCATTGCCCTCAGCACTCACATTAAAAGAATGGAAGCAGAGCAGGTGAATAACCTCACAATGAAACTAAAACAACTGGAGAAACAAGAAATGACAGAATCTAAAACGACTAGGAGGAGAGAGATCACAAAGATTAAAGAAGTGATAAATCTGATTGAAAATAGAAAGACCATTCAAGAAATAAATAAGACTAAAAGCTGGCTCTTTGAGAAAATAAATAAAATTGACAGACCCCTCACAAGACTTACAAAAAAAAGAAGAGAAGAGACTCATATACGTAAAATCAAGGACTCCACCAGAAAAATTACAAGTACACATGATATTCAAACAATCATAAGGAACTATTTCCAAAACCTCTACTCAGCAAAAAACAATAATTTTACAGAAATGGATCAATTCTTACAGAAGTACAAACTGCCCAAACTGAACCAAGAAGAAATAAATCAACTAAATAAACCAATAACTTACAGCGAGATACAGGAGGTAATCAAGAACCTCCCAACAAAGAAAAGCCCAGGCCCAGATGGATTCACCAACGAATTCTACAAAACCTTTAGTGAGGAGGTAATACCACTACTCCTCAAACTCTTCTGCGAAATAGAAACAGAGGGAGAAATCCCAAACATTCTACGAAGCTAATATCATACTCATTCCCAAACCAGGCAAAGACCCAACAAAAAAAGAGAACTATAGACCAATATCACTAATGAACACAGACGCAAAGCTCCTCAATAAAATATTAGATAACAGGATCCAGAAACTGATCAAGAAAATCATACATCATGACCAAGTAGGCTTCATCCCACAGTCACAAGGATGGTTCAACATCCATAAATCAATCAACGTAATTCACCACATCAACAGATCTAAAATTAAGAATTACATTGTTATCTCAGTTGGTGCCCCAAAACTCTTTGACAAAACACAACATCCATACTTATTAAAAGCTCTGGAGAGAACAGGAATAGATGGAACATTCCTCAAAACAATAAAAGCCATATACAACAGACCAACTGCTAATATCATATTAAATGGAGAGAAACTTAAATCATTCCCCCTAAACTCAGGAACAAGACAAGGATGCCCACTCTCCCCACTTCTTTTCAACATAGTACTGGAATCCCTAGCCATAGCAATAAGGCAAGAGGAGGACATCAAAGGGATCCACATCGGCAAGGAAGAAATCAAGTTATCCCTATTCGTAGATGACATGATCTTATATCTGAAGGACCCAAAAAACTCAGTACCCAAACTCCTACACCTAATAAACCAATTTGGCAAAGTAGCAGGATACAAAATCAATCCACAAAAGTCAGCAGCTTTTCTGTACACCAGCAATACACAAACAGAAAAGGAAATTATGGAAACAATTCCATTTACAGTAGCCAAAAAAAGAATAAAGTACCTAGGGATCAACTTAACCAAGGATGTGGCGTACCTATTTAATGAAAACTATAAAAATCTAATAGGGAAATGAAAGAAGACACAAGGAGATGGAAAGACCTCCCACACTCATGGGTAGGCAGAATCAATATAGTGAAAATGGCCATATTGCCCAAATTGTTATACAAATTCAATGCAATCCCCATCAAGATCCCAGGTACATTCTTCACTGAAATAGAGAAAGCAATCCATAAATTCATATGGAACAGCAAAAGACCTAGAATAGACAAAGCAATTCTAGGCAAAAAAAGCAGTGCAGGAGGTATCACAATACCAGACTTCAAGCTCTACTACAAGGCCATCATAACAAAAACAGCATGGTATTGGTATAAAAACAGATCGGAAGACCAATGGATTAGAATTGAAGATCCAGAAATAAAACCGTACTCTTACAGCCAGCTGATATTCGACAAAGGAGCTAAAGGCATACAATGGAATAAACATAGCCTCTTCAACTACTGTGCTGGGAGAACTGGGCAGCCATATGCATATAACTCAAAGTAGACCCAAGCCTATCACCATGCACCAAGATCAACTCAAAATGGATCAAGGACCTCAATATCAGACCTGAATCCTTGAAACTACTGAAGGACAGAGTAGGAAAGACCCTAGAACTTATAGGCACAGGAAGGAACTTCCTGAATATAGTCCCAGGGGCACAACAAATAGGGGAAAGACTTGAAAAATGGGACTACTACAAATTAAAAAGTTTCTGCACAGCTAAGGACATAGCCACCAAACTAGAAAGACAGCCAGCCATATGGGAAAGGATCTTTACCAGCACAGCAACAGACAAAGGCCTAATATCTGTCATCTACAGAGAACTCAAAAAACTAAGCCCCTCCAAGCCCAATAAACCTATTAGGAAATGGGCAAAGGAGCTAAAGAGAGACTTCACAAGAGAAGAAATAAAAATGGCAAAGAAACATATGAGGAAATGCTCAACATCCCTGGTAGTAAAGGAAATGCAAATAAAAACAACCCTGAGATACCACCTCACCCCAGTTAGAATGGCCTATACTCTGAACTCAGGCAACAACAAATGCTGGAGGGGGTGCGGGGAAAGAGGAACCCTTCTCCATTGTTGGTGGGAGTGCAAATTAGTACAACCACTTTGGAGAACAGTATGGACGTTTCTCAAAAAGCTCAATATAGACCTACCCTATGACCCAGCCATACCACTCCTAGGCATCTATACTACACAGCAGGTCCCAAGATATCAAAAAGACATTTGTACTTCCATGTTTATCACGGCACAATTCACAATAGCCAAAATATGGAATCAACCCAGATGCCCCTCCACAGACGAATGGATCCAAAATATATGGTACTTATACACAATGGAATACTACATAGCGATTAGGAATGGTGAAATATTGTTATTTGCAGGGAAATGGTCAGAACTCGAACAAATAATGTTGAGCGAGACAAGCCTAGAACACAGAAAACAAAGGGGCATTATCTCCCTGATATTTGACTGTTAACAAAGGGTGACAGTAGAGACCAGGTCTGTGAAACCAAAAACTGCTTGTCAAATAGTATTCCCCACAGGATTGGGGCAGCGACCCAACAGTATGTAACTAAAACCAAACAATTACTCAACATATAAAGTTCAAAAATTGACCTCTCAGGGGAATACAATAGCTCAAAAGCTATGTATGTATGTTCATATAAGACTACTGTCGACATATGGTCTAATATCGACATTAAAGCCCTAGGCAAACTTTCTTGGTTGTGGCCAAGTGGCTACTGTATATATTCTTGATACATTGTATATTGTATATATGTCTACCTGACCTAGAGAAGGGATAGAAAAACAGGGCGTAAGATATCACAAGAAATGTACACACTGCCCTACTATGTAGCTATACCGTTTTTGCAAAACACTTTGTCAAAAAATTTGTGTTCAATTAATAAATAAAAAAAGCAAAAAAAAAAATTAAGAACAAAAAAACCCCCAAAAAACTGCAGAAGTAAAAGTATGTCTCTAGTGATAGAGTGCCAGTATTAAGAAAAAAAAAAAAAAAAAGCCAAGGTAGGGGCTGTAAGCTCTGAGTTCAAGCCCCAGTAGTGGCACCAAAAAACAAAACAACAAAAACCCATAAACCAAACAACCTACCATGAAACAGCAGAAAACATGATCAATAAACACAGAGGAACAAGAATGATTACTAAGCATCAAAGGTGCTCCGCCTGGTGCTATTCGCTTATGACTTTAATCCTAGATACTTAGATTGTGGCTCAAGACCAGCCCAGGCATGCAAGTCTATGAGACTCTTATCTCCCATTAACCACCAGAAAACCAGAAGTGGAGCTGTGGCTCAAAGTAATAGAGTGCTAGCCTTGAGCAAAAGAGCTCAGGGACAGTGCCTAGGCCCCAAGTTCAAGCCTCATAGCCCGCCCCCCCTCCAAAAGAGTGGAGGGGAATGTTCATAACAAGATTGTTTGCAATAACAAATACTAAAGTCAACCCAATGTCCAAAAGTAGAGTGGGTAATTGAAATATGGTATAGTCTTACACCTAGGCACTGGTAGGTCACACCTGTAATCCTAACTACTCAAGAGGCTGAGATCTGAGGATCACAGTTTAAAGACAACCTGGAAAAGAAAATTCTGTAAGATTCATATCTCAAATGAATCAGTAAAAAGTGGAGGTGTGACTAAACTATTAGAGCACCTGGGCCCTTGAGCAAAAAAGCTAAAGGAGAACTTGAAGCTTTGAGTTCAAGCCCCACTGTGAGCACAACAAACAAACAAACAAATAAAAGATACTATATTACAAAGAAGTTGAATAACTGAACCTCAGTAACATGATGCTGGCTGAAAAAGGACAAGTCGAGCTGGGTGCCATGGCTCATGCTGAGGTCTGAGGACTGCAGTTGAAAGCCAGTCTGGCAGGAAAGTTGGTGAGATTCTTATTTCCAGATAACTAGGAAAAAGAGGGAAGTAGAGGTGTATCTCAAGTGGTAGAGCATTAATCTTCAGCAAAAAAGCTCAGGGATAGCACCCATGTTCTAAGGTCAAGCCCCAGGGCTGGCACCAAGAAACCCAAACCAAACCAAGACAAAAAACAAAAATGTATAAGTCAATTAGGAATTAGGCACAATTGTTCTATTTGCAAAAAGTTTCCCAAAAAAGGCAAAAAAAGCTTGGGGATCCTTGGCTCATGGCTGTAATCCTAACTACCCAGGAGGCTGAGATCTGAGGATCACAGTTTGAAACTAGCCTGGGTAGGAAAGTATGTAAAATTCTTATTTCCAATTAACCACCTAAAAGCCAGAAGTAGAGCTGTAGCTTACATGGTAAAGTGCAAGCCTAGAGCGAAATAGCTAAGGGACAGGACCCAGACCATAAATTCAGGCCCCAGGACCAGCACAAAAGGAAGGAAGGAAGGAAGGAAGGAAGGAAGGAAGGAAGGAAGGAAGGAAGGAAGGAAGGAAGAAAGGAAGGAAGGAAGGAAGGAAGGAAGGAAGGAAGGAAGGAAGGAAGGAAGGAAGGAAGGAAAAAAAAGCTTTAGCCACACCAATTTCTGTGGCATGACTGGGACAGAAGCCAGAACAGTATGCTGAACTGAGGCTAACAACATGAGAGATAGCTCGTACAGTCAACTCATTAAATAAATGTTGCTGGAAATAGCAGCAGATTATATTATCACAAAGCCCTATCAGGCACAGAGCAGACTTTTGTCTCATGAGGCAGAAGGAGGGGGTGGCGAGATGGGCATATGAGGCTGGCTGTGGTTAAGCTAAACAGAGGAGCAAGAATTGAGCCGCTGGCTGGGAGCCTTCCTATACATAGGGAGATTCAGGAGTCTTTTTTCCATCGCTTTCCCTGTGTACCCTGTGTACTTGGATGAGCAAGCCAGATCTCCAAGCCACTGCCTGCCTAGGGCTCCTGGGGCCCCCTGCCAAGAATTCCCATTAATCAAAGTCTGGGAACAAATGCTAACTAGTCAGCTCCCAGAAGCTCACAGCTCACAGGCCTTGCTGGCTAACTTAGTCTGCTTTTTTGTCCTGATTGTTCTGTCCACAAATATCACTTAAAACCTATCTCTTTATGTCTTAAAAGTTTTGAAAGCCTCTCGGGGAAATGACGCATTCAATATCTTTGGAAGTTTATTCAATGGACTAGTTAGGAAAACTCCTTAATCAGGAAAAGTATGAGAGAAAAATAATCAAGTTAAAATCATGTGTATATACCTTGCCTTTGGGTTTCTCCTGGAACTTTGCCAGCACTTGCCTGGAGAAAAATCTGGAGTTATTAATGGGAAAGGAACTGTGTTCTTGCAGCTCCAGGTGGGGAGAGTCAAAGATTGGGAATAAATCACGACATTCAGTAGGGAGCTTTCATACCTGCAGAATAATACTGCAGTTGTGGATAAGTAGGGGAAACTGAAACACTTACCCTCTTTTAGTGTGGGCAAAGGATCTTGGGATTCTCTTTTCTGATGAGAGAGGGAAAGAAATACTTTAAGGGTAAATAGAAGACCCTCATGCTTTGAACTCAAGGCCTAGGCATTGTCCCTGCTTTTTTGCTCAAGGATAACAGTACTCTATCTCTTTGAGACACAGCTCCACTCTGGTTTGAGGGTAGTTATTTGGAGATAAGAGTGTCATGGACTTTTCTGCTCAGGCAGGCTTTGAACCACTATCCTCATATCTCAGGCTCCTGAGTAGGTGTGCAGCATGAGCCACTGGTATCTGGCCTTATGTTTCTTTTCCCCTGGAACCAGGCCCATTTCAGAAGGATAAGAAAATTCAGGTTCACCATAAACTTGTGCCCAATCTCAGATAAGACTAAAGCTATTTCTAAGGTTGTTTCTCCCTCCCCCTTTCTTTCTTTCATCCTTCCTTCCTTCCTTTTTTTTGTTTTTGTTTTTTTTGCCAGTCCTTGAACTCAAGGCCTGGGCACTGTCTATGAGATTCTTTTCCTCAAGGCTAGCATTCTACCACTTGAGCCACAGCACCATTTCTGGCTTTTTCTGTTTATGTGGTACTGAGTAATCAAACCCAGAGCTTCATGCATGCTAGGTAAGCATTCTAACACTAAGCCATGTCCCTAGACCATTCCCCCACTTTCTTTATTGTTATTGTAAAGGTGATGTACAGAGGGGTGACAGTTACATAAGTCAAATAAAGAGTATATTTCTTTTTGGACAATGTTATCTCTTCCCTCCTGCCTGCCAGTTTTTCCCTCCCATCTGCACCCACAAGTTGTATAGTTCATTTCAACATAGTGTCTAGTAAGTACCATTGCTACTTATGTTCACTCTTTGTCCCTCCACTTCTGTGACTCCCCTTAGCACTCAAAGGACAGATAAAAACAAGACAAGACAAAAGCAAAGAAAACAAAATAGTAAGCAAGAAAAAAAAAGCCCTTCTTGTTTCAATTTCCTAAAGTTCATTTTGATAAATATTATTTTATATTTTCACTTTTATAAAATTTTGGGTTTTTTTTGTTTGAAGTCAATATATTTTTATTTAATCATTTCCACATGTTGTGATTCCTTCACTGCCCATCAAGGTGAAGTTCGAGATTTCTCGTGAAATCTAAGGCATCCCTACCACAAGTTTTTTTATTAGGGCTTCTTTTAGCACCATTTTAGAAATACTGATGACAACTTCAAAATTCAACACCTAAAATCTTTGAAATGTCATTTTTCAAGTAAATTATTTTGGAATCACTTTTAAGGTAAGTCCAACTGCTTGATTCAACAGCTGACCACCCTTTATAAGACTTTTTAAAAATCAAGATTATCACAGGGCTAGAGACATAGCTTAGTGATAGAGCCCATACCTAGTATGCACTGTGCCCTGTATTTGATTCCCAGCAATGCACGTGCAGGTGTGCACCCATACACAGAGTTAAAAAAATTAAAATCAAACTCTTTTCTTTTCAGTCCAATACTTCTCATTCTGAATATAAACTCTAAATTTCTGTTTTAAATAATACTTTGCTAGTTCATAAAGGCCTTGTAAGAAGATAAGCTCAAGAGCTTGTTTAAGACATCTCCAATCTCACAAAAGACCAAAGTACCATTTTTCGTGTTTTTTTTTGTCGGCCCTAGAGCTTGAACTCAGGGCCTGAGCACTGTCCCTGGCTTCTTTTTGCTCAAGGTTAGCACTCTACTACTTGAGCCACAGTGCCACTTCGGGCTTTTTCTATATATGTGGTGATGAGGAATCGAACCCAGGGCTTCATGTATGCAAGGCAAGCACTCTATCACTAGGCCATATTCCCAGGCCCCAAGTCTCATTTTTTTTTTTTGCCAGTCCTGGGCCTTGAACTCAGGGCCTGAGCACTGTCCCTGGCTTCTTTTTGCTCAAGGCTAGCACTATGCCACTTGAGTCACAGCGCCACTTCTGGCCATTTTCTGTATATGTGGTGCTGGGGAATCGAACCCAGGGCTTCATGTTTATGAGGCAAGCGCTCTTGCCACTAGGCTATATCCCCAGCCCCCCCAAGTCTCTTATCTGTCCCTTGCTCCACTAGTTTGAGCTTGGAGAGCTTCTCCAAAGGGGTGATTGAGGTCCTGTTCACTCATATATACATTCAATACTTCTTTACTGAATACTTCTGGAATCTAAGACATGCCATCTCAAAATATATCAAATTGGTGCATTGATTATTTCAAGGTAAAAACCACACAAAGAAGCATAACCTCAGAAGGGGCCCTTACCAACTTACTACATGCAGTGAGTCCCAAAGACTTTCTTGGGAAAAATGTCATTCACATGTCTAGGCTGGAAAATATCATTGATCACTAAATGACTGGGACTGCAATAGAACTGAATAAACAAACTCTTGGAAGTATTCCTCAGTTTCCATTAGGAAACTTACTTTCCACTCCACTTAGACCTCTTAGAAACAGCCCTAGAATTTGTTGCCCTAGTTTATGTTTGGGGAGGTCTTCTAGGTACTGAAGTAGCTGTGAAGGAAAGTAAAACAAAGAAAAAAAAAAGTAAAGTAGGGGAGGTAGGAATGAGACGAAAGTCCAAGAGATTAGGAGGCCCTACTGGTAGAGCACAAGTATGTCACTGCTTCTCCAAAGCTGTCATCTTGGCCACTGTACCCATGCTCTGCCTGCGTAACTCCTGCCACACAACATCCATTGTTTGTAGTCACTGCATAGACAAGGGACTCACCATCACGATGTGGCAGGCTGTTGTTTGTCAACCTGAAGTGCTCTCCACATCTTTCATGATAACGACATTCAAGATGCACTAGGATTGCCTGGCTACAACCTGTGGCCAGATGTTGCCATGTGGCTTAGTTCTCACCCATATGGTGAGAAATTCTTCTTCCATTTGATCTGCCAGGTACTTGCTTTCCTCCCCTGTGCTGAGGGTCAGATTAGGAGAACTCAGCGGGCTGGGAATATGGCCTAATGGCAAGAGTGCTTGCCTCCTATACATGAAGCCCTGGATTCAATTCCCCAGCACCACATATATAGAAAAAGCCAGAAGTGGTGCTGTGGCTCAAGTGGCAGAGTGCTAGCCTTGAGCAAAAAGAAGCCAGGGACAGTGCTCAGGTCCTGAGTTCAAGGCCCAGGACTGGCAAAAAAATAAAATTAAATAAATAAATAAAAATATTCATTAAAAAAAAAAAAAAAGAGAACTCAGCCAGCTCCAACCACCACATTAGGAACCAGAATCCAGGGACTGGTGAAGAATGAAGCAAAAAGTAAATGGAAGCAAGTCTTCAGATAACCCCAAGAGGCAAGGCCAACCGGGCAAACTGGAAATCTTACCTTGGATTTCTTGTTTCTCGATATTTTCATTAAAAAAAAAAAAGCAGACTAAGATAATGGCGTTTCAAGTGTGATCGCTCCATCTTTTGCTGTCTCCTAGGGTGGTTTGGTTTTGACAAGCCACGTACCCACAGTCGATTTGGAATAAAGGCTTCATTTCAGCTCTCCAGGTACCTCAGTGCGTCTGCTTCCACTGAGAAGCTGGGCTCAGTGAACTGTGGGTGCATTGTATTGAAGTACCACCTGGCGACCCCTGAGCGCAAAACCTCACCAACTTCTGCCCGGCTTCTTCTCACAATCCAGAAGGCCTCCCACTGTCTGGGTGTGGCGGTCTGGCCAGGAGCGATCCCCGACCCAACTGCCCAAGGGCCTTGGGGCTCCCTCTCTCCTCGGCCCACCGCAGCGGGGCGCTGCGGCCCGTGGTTAGGCGCGGGGCGGGTCCGAGGGCTGTGCGCGCCGCGGGGCGCGCCGGGCTCTGCCACAGGTAACCACTGGGAGCGCGGCGGGGCAGCGCGGCTGGAGGCGGCGCCGAGGCCCGGGGGCCTCTGAGCCGGCGGGAGCGGTCCCTTCGTCTCCCCTCGTCCCTCACCCCGAGGCTGGCCACCAATCTCTGTGGCGCGGACGAGAAAGGTACTGTGCAGCCTCTCGGGGTCCCTTCGATCCCCATAATCCGAGGACTCCCGCAGTGCCTCTGATCCTGGGGAGGGGGAGACGACGTCGGGGCAGCGGGCTGCTCCCGAGCGCACCCCGATCGCTGACTGCTAGAAGGGGGAGACCCTGTGGAATACGATGTACGGGTCCTGCGGCCTCCCAGAAAGCCCGGGCGGAGGGTGACTCCCTGGGGCGCTTCCTTTTTCGCTTTGCCTCGGTTACCTTTCTAGGCTGTGGAACTTTGGGCCGGGGTGGGTGGGCAGAGAACTTTCTCTCTTTTTGTTGGTCCCCCTCCCCTTTCTCTGGGAGCTCGTGGAGTTAGACGATCTCTCCCGCCCGCCGTGGCTGGCGATCTGCGTGCGGAAAGGAGGTCCCCTCCGGGCGCCCGTCGCTCCCCGGGTCTGCGGGCCGGGCGGGGGTGACGCGGCGGGGGTGGCCCGGCGGGGTTCGGACACTCCAGCAGCCTGTCCCCCGCCCCCACGCCTCGGAGGACAGCGGGATGCTGGCGCGCCGGAGCCGACTCCGTAAGGCCGAGCGTTAGCGAGCGGCACCTCCCGGGTCCGGGGACGGGAGCCCGTTGTCTGGTTTGGGCTCAGACAGGAGCTTACAGACACTTGTTTTGGGGATTGAGTGTGGCGCTTCCGGTAGATTTGTGAGGCGGGAGGGGAAAGGAAGAATCATTTGTGATTCAAGAGGGATTTGAATGTTTTCCCTTAAGTGTATAGTGGGAGTGCTCACGTGGAGGCGCGCGGGTGTGTGTGTGTGTGTGTGTGTGTGTGTGTGTGTGTAGTGTTTATTACCCTTAGTATCTTGTAGTAGCCTCTCTCAAGGCTCCCAGCCACCCCCCCACCCCCCCACCCCCAGGAGCCAGTATTGTGGAGTTCACGTTGATTTCCCCTTGCTTTTCAAAATACATCCTATCTTAAATATAGTACTTGGTGGAAGGGAAATTTCCAAACAAGTATTTCCACAATCACCTGGAGCATTCTGAAGTTAAAAGCAGGATTTTAAGAGTAACATAAAAAAAAAAGAAGCTTGGCATCTGGAAAGTGCTGGAGTAATCTACCTCCTTTCTTTAAGGCTCCTCTTTCAAACTTCCCTGTGGCACTAACTCTGGGGCTGTCTCTTCCAGCATACCTAGAGGCTATAATTTTAAAAGCTATTTGAGCCCCTAAGAACTGGGGGGGGGGGGGGGGAGGAGGGGGGAAAGCTGATCACAAGTGGATCACGCCTGTAATTCTAGCTACTCTAGAGGCTGAGATCTGTGGATCTTGATTCCAAGTCAGACGTGGCAGGAAAGTTCCTGACACTTATCTCCAATTAACCACCAAAAGGCCGGAAGTGGAGCTGTAACTCAAGTGGCAGAGCACCAGCCTTGAATAAAAAAGCTCAAGGGCAGCACTCAGGCCCTGAGTTCAAGCCCTAGAACAGATCCTTCCCCTGTGCCCGCCCCCCCACCAAAGGACCTGGAAATACAAGAATCGGTGCACATGTGCTTTAGAATTTGTTGTTGGGTTGTTGTTGTTTTTCAGTACAAATCATCCAGATGGCATTGTATGGTATTTAAAGGTTAAATTGAGTGAGACTTACCTTTACAAAGGGGTTTTAACCCAAATTCTTCTTCCCCTGGTTATGTTGTGTGATGGTCTTAGTTTCAAGTTATTTCTTCAGGATCAAATAACTCTCTTCTGTGAATCTTGCAAAAGTTGATGGCTTCAAGAACCCTCAGTGTCTTGTGTAATTTTTTCCCCATTGCCCACAGGTTAAAGCAGTTAGTAATAGGTAGGTACAAACACCATGGCATGTGAAAAAATAATACACATAATGAGAGAAAGATATTTTAGTTTATTTTCAAATCTGTGCAGTCACTAACAGGATGTGTGTGTGTGTGTGTGTGTGTGTGTGTGTGTGTGTGTGTCTATACTACTCAGCTCAGGAGCAGAATGGATACTGCCACTCTCATTTCCTGTTCCAATGAGTTTTTCCACAGGACTTGCTATTTGTCACCAGCAACAGCTGAAACCCCAGCTTTGTAACATTGTGGTGTCTCCATAGGATAGGAGAGGACAGGATCTTATGTTGAGCCTGACATTCCCTTCAGTGAGTTCAGCCCTTGACCCTGGCCAGTACAGTTTCTACCAAAATTCTCAAGCATCCGGGCACTGGTAATTGACACCTGTAATCCTAGCTACTTGGAAGTCTGAGATCAGAGGACTGTAGTTTGAAGCCAGCCTGGGCTGGCTGATTCTTTTCCCCAATTAATCACTAAAAAGCCAGAAGTGACAGTGTGGCTCAAGTGGTAGAGCACTAGCTATGAGCAAAAGAAGCTCAGGGACAGCACTCAGACCCTGGCCCACACACAAAAGTTATCAGACATCCTAAATTGACTCAGCATATTCATTACAGTTGAAAAATAAATACCCAGTGAAGGAGTGCAAAATGGTGCTGTGTATGGAAGATATTATGCTAAGTGAAATAAACTAATCAATTACACACACAAAACTTCTACAGTTTTGCTTATATGAAGCACTGTACCTAAAGTGGGTAAATATAAAGACAGTAAATGGAGGAGACACAATTGGGGAGTTTTTGTACTATAAAATTAAATATGAAATTTAATTTAAAAATTTCAATATAAAATTTGAAAGAGTGAAAACAAGCTGTCAGTGATGCCTCATTACGGGATTGTACCAAGGTCCTAAAGTTAGGGACAGAGGAGCATGGGTGCAGGGTCTGGGAGTGATGTCACATCTACCCATCTTCTCCTTGTCCTAAGTCAAAGGGAAAGAGGCTGGAAATAGCGCTTTTCTCTCTTGGAAGGTAATGTCAGTGTCATTCCCTAGTATGTTCCTGTACAATGCTGAAGGTCAGCTATGAACTCTCCTACTAGCAGAGGAACTCTGAACCTAGGCTTCATCTATAGACTGCATAGGCTCTAAGAGCTCCCTGAAATGTGTGTGTTAGTATTCCAGTGAATGTTTTTCTGTATATCTGAGGGAAGGAAGCTCCATCTATTTCCTCAGATTCTCAAAAGTTTCCTTGAACTCAAATTTAAAAGTTTGTAAGCACTACAAGAAAATAGTTGTTTGTAGAGCATTGCTCACCCTGTAATACATTCCTTCACTTGTATGTCTTGACTCCTTTCTGTTCATTCTTGACCCTGTTCTGAAAGGTGCCTTTTCTGCCCAAGCTACAATAAAAGCTTAGCGCTCTACCACTTGAGCCACATTGCCACTTCCTCAAGCTGGAATAAGAGGATTGCTTTTCCTCCCAAGCTTCTAGTTATGAAAACTATGGGTTCCCTTTTCAAGGTCCAGAAGCCCACAAGGAATTGTTTTAGACACCTGCACTAGACCGTTGTGCTACCCATGGGCCTTTGCCCTATCTCTGCCTTTGTCTTTCTCTAGCCCCAGAAATACAGAAACCAAATAATCACTTGTACATGAGGTTCGCAGGTATGGAAAATTACATAAGTGTGGTAACAAAAATGGTAACTTTTCTCATCCATACAATTCTTCAGTATTTGCATTCATCCTAGAAACCCTTTAGTAAATCCTAATTGAACTCTTTCATTAACACATGTATATTCTGTTGAGAAAGGCTACTTTAACAAACATTTGCAAATCTCAGTGGCTTAATCTAGTGGAGCTCATTATTTAAAACCAAATCAGCTGTCCCAAGTTGAGCAGGCTCTCCTGGGTAGTTGTTCTTCATGCCACTCAGAGATCAAGACTCCTTACCCATTGAGATACCACCATCTTCCGTGTGTGACCTCCAATGTCATTACAAGGGGGAAAGTAGTACAGCAGTGGCCTTCTACATTGACTGACTCCATCAAAATGTGCAATACATCACTTCCACTGCTCCGGTGGCACCAGTCCAGTTTCAAGGAGACCAGTCAATATAGCACCCACCAGGCAGCTGTTCTGAGCAAAATCTACATTGGAAGCAGAACAGAACTCCTTAGTGGATAAATAGCCAAATTTTATGCGAATAGGCTAGTGTGATGAATAATTGAGAAGCTGAAGTAGGAGGACTGGGAGTTGGAGGCCAGCCTGGACTACATAGTTGAAGACCAGCCTGAGTTGTTATGGAGAGACACCCTATCTCAAAACCCCAAAACATCTGGGCACTGGTGGCTCACCCTTGTAGGTACTTAGGGGCCTGAGATCTGAGAATTGCAGTTTGAAGCCATCCAGGCTGGAGAGCTGGAGACTCTTAACTCTGATTAATTACCAAAGATAGCCAGAAGTAGAGCTGTGGCTCAGGGGAGAGTGCTATGAGCCCAAAAACTCAGGGATGGAGCCCAGACCTGTCACCAAAGCAAAACAAAACAAAAAACCTACAAAACCATGTCAAAAAAGCAAATAGAGCAGAAAACCAAATAAGCTAACAACACACACACACACACACACACACACACACACACACACACAGATTAGAGTCTCATGAACTTTCCTGACAGGGCTGCCTTTGAACTGCAATCCTTTGATTCTTACCTCTTGAGTAGCTAGGATTACAGGCATGAGCCACCGGTGCCCAGCCTAAGCTAGTCTTTTTACTGGTCAATTAAGTGTAAACTGCCTTCATAGAATTTATTTCTCACTTTCCAAACACATACACACACATACTATGTTTCTTCATGAGGTAAGGTGTGGACAAGACCATTATACAGGAAATAATTGTTTCTTAATCTTAAATGTGCAAATAAAAACAAGATTAATCCATGTAGGTTCCAATGTTTGTTGGGAAATGAAGCATATTTAACTTATTCAGTCATGCAACCAGGTAGAGAGAATTGTACAGCTGAGAAAGTTGGAAGGAGACTCTAGCCAAGGAAGATTAGTGGAGGACAAGAATATGCATGTCCTAAAGGCTTCATGAATGTTATCACAAGAGTTTAAAATGACTTTAAGCTACTGGCAACAGAGTAGTGTGAGACATTTTTCTACTTCAAAACAAAAATTCTTACTGTGGAATGCATTCCATAATCACAGAATATACAAGTCATTTTACATATTTATCCCATTTTCTTGAGCTATATTTATGCTATTTGGCTATCTCCAGATCTGATCTGATAGCTCTAAATGGGCAGACTGAGGGAGTAAGAAAGAAAAGATCATGTGGCTGGTTTCTGACGGCTTATGCCTGTAATTCTAGCTACTCAGGAGGCTGAGATCTAAGAGCCTGGTTAAAAGCTAGCCCAGGCAGGAAAGTCCATGAGACTCTTATCTCCAATTAACCAGCAGAAAGCCAAAAGTAGAGCTGTAGCTCAAGTGGTAGATTGCCAGCCTTAAATGAAAAAGCTAAGGGACAGAGCACAGGCTCTGAGTTCCAGCCCTAGTACTGGTACGAAAAAAAGATGATGTACAAGAAATGTTGTCATGCATACTGTTTGTTTACTTTATCCATTAATAGTGAGGATTGGGTTGTTCAAATAATTAATATTTAACTTTTTGGGGGTTTGAAATGGGAGCTTACTATGCTGCTCAGCTTTGTCTGAAACACCTGGACTAAGCCTCAGCCTCTCAAGTAGCTGGGACTACAAGTATTTGTCATTGTTCTTGGTTAATCTGCCATCTTTTAAATTCTGTTGTTTTTGCCAGGTACTGGTGGCCCATGCCTGTAATCCTAGCAACTCAGGAGGCTGAGACCTGAGGATCGTGGTTTGACGGTAGCCCTGGCAGGAAAGTCTGTGAGACTCTTTTTTTGTTTTTTGGCCAGTCCTGGGGTTTGGACTCAGGGCCTGAGCACTGTCCCTGGCTTCTTTTTGCTCAAGACTAGCAATCTGCCTCTTGAGCCACATATATATGGTGCTGAGGAATCGAACCCAGGGCTTCATGTATACGAGGCAAGCACTCTTGCCACTAGGCCATATTCCCAGCCCCTCTGTGAGACTCTTATCTCCAATTAACCACCCCAAAACTGGAAGAGCTGTGGCTCAACGTGAGCAGTAGCCTTAAGCACAAAAGCTCAGAGATAACACCCCGGCCCTGAGTTCAAGCCCCACGACTGACAAAAAAAAAAAAAATCAGAATTTTTTTTATATAGTCATTTTTATGGTGCACCTATATGTGCAGAGAAATAAATAATTTTCCAGCTAGGTGCCAGTGGCTCATGCCTATAGTTGATCTGAGGATCGAGTTTCAAAGCTAGCTCAGGCAGGAAAGTTCATAAGACTCTTATTTCCAATTAATCTCTCACCAGAAAGCCAGTACTGGAGCTGTGACTCAGATAGTAGAGTGTTGGGGATTATTATGGCCTTGGGGGAAGGCTGCCCTTCCACCAGCCTTGGGACAATGGAAGTCCCTTCCACCTTCTGGCCTCCGCCCCTTGGGAGGTGAACACGTGCGTGCCACCATGATGGGGTTGTCCCGCCCACAAAGGAAGTTTCGTGATGTCACTTGATGGACATGGTCCTTAGCCTATGACTGGCCCTTTGGCCAGCCCCCTTTCTTTCCCGCCATTACTTCTATATAAGTGCCTTTCCATATTAAAGTCTTTGAGACGCATCCCACCACCGCATGTCCCTGATGCCTTCCTTTTCGCCCCCGCTCTTGGTAACATGGGAGGGGACTGGGGGGGGGAGGCTTCAGCAACCTTTCCTCAACTTAGCGCAGGTCCATGTGAGTACGCCTTTGGCCTTCCGCTGGCGGAGGGCAAGGCTGAGTGCTCTTTCATAGTTTTTCGGGGTTCACCATTCTCCCCGTGGGGTCGGGGAGAAGGGGATTGTTCAGATCCTGACATCTGACAGTAGAGTGCTAGTCTTCAGCACAGAAGCTCAAGGACAGCACCCAGACCCTGAGTTTCCCTCCACTCTGAAGTCTCAGTAGGGAACACTAACAAAAGACAGGATTTTTTAAAAAATTTTTTTGCCAGTCCTGGGACTTGCACTCAGGGCCTGAGCACTGTTCCTGACTTCTTTTTGCTCAAGGCTAGCACTCTGCCAACTTGAGCTACAGTGCCAGTTCTGGCTTTTTGTGTATATCTCTAGGGCTTCATGTATATGAGGCAAGTACTCTTGCCAGGAGGCCATATTCCCAGCCCAAAAGACAGGATTTATAATCCCAGCTACTCAAAAGGCAGAGGTAGGAGGACTATGGCCAGATGCTATCTTTTCTAAAGCAAAAAAAAAGACTAAAGGGTATAGCTCAAGTGGTAGAATACTTGCCTAGCAAGTGCAAGGCCCTGAGTTCAAACCCTAGTATCATCTTCTCATTTCCTAAAAAGGGACAGATTAACAAGAGAAAACTAAGTTTGCTTACACACACATACACACATACACACACACATTTCATATATACATGGAAGAAAGTTTAAGAAAAGAGTAACTCATAAAGGACTCTGGTTTTTAGTAGCATCTTTAACGAAGAGCAAATAAGTCAAGGAAAAGGACCAGATCTTTTTTTTGTTGTTGTTGGTCATGGAGCCTGGGCTCCCAAGGCTAGCACTCTACTACTTGAGCCACAGTGCCACTTCCAGCTTTTTCTCTTTATGTGGCACTGAGTAATCAAACCCAGGGCTTCATGCATGCTAGCCTAGCACTCTACCATTAAACCAACATCCCCAGTCCTTGGGACTGGCTGTTTAGGGGCTATAAGTTCTTGGAAGGCAAATATATAGAAAATAATGGTAGATAATGACTAGTTAGTACAGTTTATTATTCTCTAGGCTGCTAAGAATATAAATTGACTGTCTTTCCTAGTAGAAAGGGCAGGAGAGACAGGTCAACTTGTAGTGTGTAGATTTATATCCTGCTTTTAGGAAGTGAGGGAGGGTAAGTGGGTGATGGAGACCTTTTCTTACTTCTACTTCTTCTCAGTTGTCTTCAGATTCAAATAATCCTTATGCCAAAGTGGCATATTTTGGGATGGCAGAATCTATTACACTTCATTGGGCATATGCTAGATTAGCAGGCTAGGGGTGTTGCTTCGTGGTAGAACACTTGCCTGATGAGCAAGGCTCTGGGTTTGTTGGGAGGTTGAAAGATGTAATAGATCAAAGATCAGCAATTTATAGCCATGGACCAAATCCAGCTTTTGTTAATAAAGCCATGTTAATTCCTTTATATATTTTCTATGGCTGCTTTAAACATTTTTATTTTGTAGCATTAAGGGTTTGAACCAAGGACCTGTGCCACGTTTGGAAAGCACTTTGTTACCAAGCCACGTTCCTGCTCTTGGCCCTAAAATGCTGTAAGACTACAATGAGCCAGGTGCAGGCTGCTTATTCCTGGAATCCTAGCTGCACAGGAGGCTGAGATTTGAGAATCGTGGCTCGAAACCAGCCCAGGCAGGGAAGTCCAGGAGATTCTCACCTCCAATTAACCAGCAAAAGCCAGAGAAGTTGTGGCTCAAGTGGTAGAATGCTAGCATTGAGTGAAAGAACTAGGGGACAGTACCCAGACCCCAAGTTCAAGCCCCTGTTCCTGCACACAAAAGAAAACAAAACAAAACAAACGACTACAATGACAGAGTTGAGTAGTTGGTATATAGGCGACATGGCACATAAAATCTACAATTTTCTGTTTGTTTTTTTCTAAATGACTTACATATATAGTAAAGATTAGGAATTACTAAAGACTTATTCAGACTGATACATATATATAGAGAGAGACTGATATATATATATACACATATATATATGGAGAGAGAGACATATATTTATCTTCCTTAGATCATTGCTTTTCAAACTTGTCAATACATTAAGCAGCATTGTGGGAGTTTATTAAAATTCAAGGTCTCTCAGCCTCACCCCCTGGATTGGGATCCCATGGGTCTGGGAGTGCACACTCTGGAAACACCAGCTTCTCAGGCCAGTGGCCTGTAGTCCACAATTACATTACTCAGACCCTGTGGCAACTTGTCTTTTCTGTCCTAAAAATAGTTTGTCTGGCAGCTCTCAATGCTGTCTCAACCAGCACTGCCACCTGCCTACCTGGCCCGGGACTTTAAAACCAATGGGGAGCCCAGTGGCTTTATCCCATAAATCAGACAATTCAAGGCCTCAGCTCACCTGGAGAGACTTCTGCTACTTTGCTTCCAAATAGTTAACCATAAGAAAGTTGCCACTGGGGTTTTAGCAAATGTGCCTAGTTTATCTGGAGCTGAGTATACTTTCAAATTTAATTTTTTTTTTTCTGGTACTGGGGCTTGAACTCTGGGCCTGGTGCTGTCTCAGCTTTTTTGCTCACAGCTTGCATGCTATCACTTGAACTACACCTCCCCTCCCTCCCTTTCTCTCTTTCTCCCTTTCTTCCTCTCTTTCTTTTATTAACTAGAGGCAAGAGTCCCACAGACTTTTTTGCCCAGGCTGGGTTCCAATGTAGTCTTTAGGTCTCAGCTTCCTGAGTAGCCAGGATTACAATATTGAGCCACTGATGCCCAGCTCTTCTTGATTTAGAGGTATAGTGCTAATTTTAGCATTACTTTGAGAAACAAGAAGTATAATGAAGTTGGTATACTTCAGAATACTTCCAATTAGCCACCAAAAAGCTAGAAGTGGAGCTGTGGCTTAAATAGTAGAGCTCTTATCTTGACCAAAAAGCTCAGGACAGCACTCTAGGTTATGAGTTAGAGCCCTAGGAGTGAGAAAGAAAGAATCTAAGTCTTAATCTTAGCAGGCATATTAGGAAAGGAGGCTTGCTTCATTTTCTGTAGGGACTTTCATCTTCAGAATGTATTCACTTGGGTCACACAATACCCCATGAATCTTTGTCCCTGAAGCTTTTGTTTTGGAACAGCTGTAAAACCAGTGCTAAACAATAATGCCAGTTGAGATAGGAAAAAAACAGGGCCAAAGAAACCACCCCCAAAACAAAAAACTAAAGGATAAAACCTGAGGGGGGAAAAAAAAAATCAAAGGACCTCACACTTTTTAATGCCTTTGTTCTCACTATACAGCTTTTAAGATCCTAAGCTGATAATTTTCTAAATTGTCCCTTTTGTAAAGAATCAGAAACCCTAACAGGGTATGCACAATTTACTGATGATGTTAAATGTGCTAGTGTGTTTTCATGTGTCTAAAAACAAAACATAAAATACTGTATCTGGTTTTGCCTCAGGACTTCAGTGCAATTTCTTACCTCATCCTCCAAGCTTTTGAAATTCCCTTAATGTTAGGGATATTTACTTTAAGAGAAAGTGAATAAATCTTTAGAGGCACCGAGTGTATGCTCTGAATTTACTAGCCAACTAAAGTGCATGGAGTCAGTACCCCAGTTAAGTAAGATGTGTTTTTTTATTAGTGTTAATGAGAGATGAGATCAGAGTGAGAACTATACCCAAATGGAAGCAAATTGAAGCCATGTCATACCTGATGGATTTTGTATTAAAGAAGAAAAATCAGGCCAAGTACCAGTTGCCCATGCCTGTAATTCTGGCTACTCAGGAGATTGAGATCTGATGATCTTGGTTTGAAACCAGCGGTGCAAGCAAATCTGAGACTTTTATCTCCTGTTAATCAGAAGAAAGCCACCACCCTTGAACAAAAGCCAAGCAAGAATGAGCTCAAGCCCTGAGCCAAGCAAGTCCTGAGCTCAAGCCTCAGTTCCTGTATACACAGACACAGACACAGACACAGACACACACACACACACACACACACACACACACACACACACACAGAGCAAAATCAGAAGCTACTAGGCATTCAAGTATCAGGGAAAATGCTATATATCATTCTAAATCTAGAAGGAAACACTAGGCATTGAGTGTATGCTTCTTAGATATCCTAAGTCCACAGCATAGGTTCCTGAGCTCAACAGCATGTATGACTTTGTTAAGATTGAATATGGTTGCACTGGCACTAGGGAAAGCAAGCCGTGTTGCTATTCTCTGTAAGGCCTGATCTCTCCTGCCACCTGAAAAATAGTTTAAAAAAATTGTTCTTGAGGCCGACCTTGCTTTCATCTTGCTTATTTTATGTTCGTTTTTTCCTTTGTGGTAGCATTAAGTCATCATCTGAAAACCCCAGTCCTCCACCTTCCAAACCTGGCTGAATGCCCTTGCCTGGAGGGGGACAATGAAAATGCCCTTTAGAGAGAGTCTGTTTCATGAAAGGCTGGCAGGCTCTCGAGAGAGGAGTACAGGCCTGGCCGCCAGCAGGGCCTGGGTTCTCATTTCATGTCTGAGGGCAGCCTTTGTGCCCGGTGCCAAGTACCTGTCTGACTTCTGGGGCTGGGCTTTTCTTGTTTCTTAGAAAAGTGACCACCACTCCACTGTTTTAGACTGGCCTTCGTCAACCTCTCCCCTGCTCTCATGATTCCAACTCACAGGGGCATGGTTTTTGCTTACCAAATTATTAAGACCCAAATACTCCTGGTACTACTACTCTGCTCATGAGGCAGGGCTTTGCCAGTCTCCTGAGAGCCTTCCTTAAGTTCCCTCACAGTGCTAAGCCTCACTGCCTCCAAAAGTAACTGCAGCCTGACTTGCTTTACATGGGAGAGTAGTGAAAGGGTAAACTTGCTCTCATTCTGGGACCTAATTTTGTTTTAAAAACCCAAACTGACTGAAGGTACGACTCAAGTGGTAGAGTGCCTGCCTAGGAAGCCTCAAAGCTTTGAGTTCAAAATCCTACTACTACCAGGCAACGGTGGCTCCTGTAATCCTAGCTATTCAGAAGGCTAAGATCTGAGGATCTCAGTTTGAAGCCAACTCAGGCAGGAAAGTTCATGAGACTTTCTCCTGTTTGTTTTTTTTTTTTTTTTCTGGAGATGAGAATCATGGACTTTTCTGTCCTGGCTGGCTTTGAACCTTGATCCCTAGATCTTAGCCCCTTGTACTCAGTAGCTAGAATTACAGATGTGAGCCACCAGCACCCAACTTTCAAGCCTGGCCTTGTTATTTTTTCCAACAGGGACTTGTTTTGTGTTCAGGCTAGCTTGGAGTGAGATCCTGTTTCTGCTTCTGATTAGCTGGGATGACAGGCGTGTGCTACACTGTTGAGTTTCTTTCTGTTCAGATGGAGTATTGCTAACTTTTTTCCCTGGCTGATCTGGAACTTTGATTCTCCTAATCTTAGCCTCTTGAATGGCTAGGATTACAGGCATAAGCCACCGGTGCCTGGCTTCAGATAATTCTATCTTAACACAGCATTTCATCACATTGGAAATCTTACAGCTTATTTATTTCAGATAATAATCTTATTTGGAAAAAAGAAGCCCAAACAAACTTTGAACTCATTTTTGTACCTGGCTTGACACATCTTTTTCATTGAAGGCACTCATCTTGACTAGGGTCCTGTCTTGGGAAAACAGTTTTCCATTAGATTGTTTCCAGTGCTGGGTGTGGAACCCAGGACATGGGCACCCTGGCAAGTGCTCCACCACTGAGCTCCATCCATAGCCCCTTTTAATTCTCTTTTGCAAACAAAAATATCATAATGCACATTGTATACTGGAAACATAAGCCAATCTGTCTAATTTATCAGTTAGGTGTAAAACCACAGCACTCTAATAATAGAGGTTTTTGCCTTTAATGTGGTCTGGGATAACAAGAATAATATAGCCCTTTATGAACTATAAGTGGAGTTAACTGTTATTAATCTTTGAAGTTAAAAGGCTATCATTGTTCTTTCATAAGATAATTTCATTATGAGCAGTGATATTTATCTAGTAATCTGAATTCCTGCTTCACTTGCAGGAACTTCCCTTCCTTTTACCTGATCAAGTGTCCAGTTTTAGAAAAACAGATGGCTGTAACCTGTGTACTGCTCAGTGATATCTTTCCCTGTAAGATACAGAAAACTTTAATTCCTTGTAACTTAATCCTCCAAGCTTCCTTACAGAAACCTCACGGTGTTAGAGTGTTATCTACAAGCTCCTACAGAGTGTTATCTATAAGCTCCTACATCTCTCTGACTTTTGTTTGGAAGCCAGAGCAGAAATGTCACCTGATCCACAGGAACAGATCCTGTGGTCCTCCTATGTGATTATGGTGATCTTCCGTCGGTCCTCAAGCACCTTTGTACTTGAATAACACCTTTAATAACACTAGCTGGACTCTAGTGGCTCATGCCCGTAATCCTACTTGCTTAGGAGGCTGAGACCTAGAGATCATGGTTTGAAGACAGCTGGTCAAGAAAGTCTGTGAGGGGCTGGGGATATAGCCTAGTGGCAAGAGTGCCTGCCTCGGATACACGAGGCCCTAGGTTCGATTCCCCAGCACCACATATACAGAAAACGGCCAGAAGCGGCGCTGTGGCTCAAGTGGCAGAGTGCTAGCCTTGAGCGGGAAGAAGCCAGGGACAGTGCTCAGGCCCTGAGTCCAAGGCCCAGGACTGGCCAAAAAAAAAAAAAAAAAAAAAAAAAGAAAGTCTGTGAGACTCTCCAATTAACCACCAAAAATCTGGAAGTGAAGTTGTAGCTCAAGTGATAGAGCATTAGCCTTGAGTGGATAAATTTGGTAGACAGTGCCCAGGACCTGAATTCAAGTCCTAGAATGACAAAAACAAACATAAAAAATATCTTTCAAAAAACTCATTTTCATCTGAGGAACTTCACTATCTATAACTTTTAGAACTTTTTCTCTTCTTTTTTAAATCTGAAAAAAAAAGTAGGATAGTGTTACATTTAACATAGTCAAGAGGTGTGTGTGTGTGTGTGTGTGTGTGTGTGTGTGTGTGTGTGAGTGTTTATGTGCCTGTATGTCTGATAATGGGGCTTGAGCTCAGAGCCTTGCATTCTTACTTTTTTGTTCAAGGCTCCACCACTTGAACTGCCTCCACTTTTGGTTGTTAATTGGAGATAGGAGTTTCATGGACTTTCCTGTTTGGGCTGGCTTCAAACTTCCACCCTCAAATCTTAGATCTCAGTCTCCCGAGGAGCTAGAATTACAGTCATGAGTCACCGGCACCTGGCCTTTAACATGTATGTGTGTGTGTGTGTGTGTGTGTGTGTGTGTGTGTGTGTGTGTGTGTGTGTGTGTGCTGGTCCTGGGGTTTGAACTCAGAGCCTAGGCTCGCTGAGCTTTGTTTTTCAAGGCTAGTTCTCTACCACTTGAGTCATACCTCCACTTCTTTTTTTTTTGGCCAGTCCTGGGCCTTGGACTCAGGGCCGGAGCACCGTCCTGGCTTCTTCCTGCTCAAGGCTAGCACTCTGCCACTTGAGCCACAGCGCCGCTTCTGGCCGTTTTCTGTATATGTGGTGCTGGGGAATCGAACCTAGGGCCTCGTGTATCCGAGGCAGGCACTCTTGCCACTAGGCTATATCCCCAGCCCCATACCTCCACTTCTATCTTTCAGTAGTTAATTGGAGATAGGAGTCTAATGAACTTTCCTGCCCAGGCTGGCTTCTAACAACAATCCTTAGATCTTAGCCTCCTTGGTAGCTAAGATTACAAGTATGAGCCACTGGTCCTCAGCTGAACTTGAATTTTGGAGGACAGATTCCCAGCTGTGGAAATACACAGCTTAAAACAGTAACAATTTATAGGTTTAACAAATTTTGCAAATGGTCCTTAAGAAAAGTTCCCCCTGTATATCCCACCGGCCTTCAGTGTACCAACCCCTCAGTTATGGTGCAGTCTGGTGCTTGTTTGTGGAGAGAAAGATAAAGTTTACCAACTATTTCTAGGAAAGAGTTCTTAAATACTTCCAACTGAAGATATAATAAAAGTCACACACACACACACACACACACACACACACACACACACACACGATTATTTTTGGGCCAGTCCTAGAGCTTGAACTCAGGGCCAGAGTACTGTCCCTGAGCTTCTTTTTGCTCAAGGCTAGCACTCTACCACTTGAGCCACAGTGCCACTTCTGGCCTTTTCTGTTTATGTGGTACTGAGGAATCAAACCCAGGGCTTCGTGCATGTTAGGCAAACACTCTACCACTAAGCCACATTCCTAGCCCCTTAAATGTGTGTGTGTGTGTGTGTGTGTGTGTGTGTATTACTTTGAGCCACAACTTTACTTTTAGGTGGTTAATTAGAGATAAGAGTCTCACAGCCTTTCCTGCCTGGGCTGGCTTCAAACTGTGATCCTTTGAACTCTGCTTCCTGAGTACCTAGGATTATAGGCAGGAGTCACAGGTACAAAGCCCCAACTTGCTTTAAAGAGATAGATTGCTTGAAAGCGTGGTTTGGTCACAGACTTGCTGTACTTGTACTGGTTTTCATCAACAAGTACGTGTGCATACCTTTGTTTCTGTTCTTTTAAATCATTGTCTGTCTGAAAAGTAATCATTTGGGCATAATTCAAAATGACTCCTCTCCTCACTACCTGTTCCTTATGTGGGCTGCATGTCCATTGTAATAGGGTGGAAGAGTGCATTTCACCCATACTCTGGGAATAGGGTGCCTGAGGCTCAGGTCAGAGACCGAAGTGGGTTCTAATTCAGGAGGAGGAGGATTTGCTTCATCTTCAAGAACATTTGCCTTAATCATCACCAAGGGCTCTATTTGAATCCAGCTTTTTTGTTTTGGGTCATGGGGTTGAATTCAGGGCTTGAGTGCTGTCCCTGACCCTCTTTGTGCTCAATGCTAGCACTCTACTACTTGAGCCACAGTTCTACTTCTGACTTTTTGGTAGTTAATTGGAGATGAGAGTCTCACAGCCTTTCCAGTCCAAGTTAGCTTTGAACTGAGATTCTTAGCCCTCATTCTCCTGAATAGTGAGGACTACAAGTGTGAGCCACCAGCACCTATATTTAAAACTGTTTAGGGATAGAGGTGAGTAGGTGAATGGAGCCCCACCCATTGCTGCTTTGTACCCAGAATAATGCCAGGGGTACTGGGGCAGAGGCAAAGCAGCTCTCTCCCTCTCTTACCACTGAGGCAGAAAGGTAGTGTTTCCAAGGAGACTTGCCTCTGATTCTTTTAAAAAAATTTTTATTGTCAAGGTGATGTATAGAGGGGTTGCAGTTACATAAGTAATGAAGTGAGTACAATTCTTGTCAAACATTGTTACCCCCTTCCTCATTTTCTCCTGGTTGTCCCTATTTCTTCTTCTTCTTTTTTGGTCAGTCATGGGGTTTGAACTTTGGGCCTGGGCACTGTTTCTGAGCTCTCCAGCTCAAGACTAGTGCTCTACCACATTGAGCCACAATGCCACCTCCAGTTTTCTGGTGGTTAATTGAAGATAAGAGTCTCACAGACTTTCCTGCCCGGGCTGGCTTTGAACCTCGATCCTCAGATCTCAGCCTCCTGAGTAGCTAGGATTACAGGCATGAGCCACCAGTGCCTGGTGTTTGCCTCTACTTCTTATAAGGAACAAATGGTGGTCACCAGCCTTTGTAGCTCTCAGAAGGCACTTCCTAACTCCTCCTCACCTTCTTTAAGTCCCAGACCAACAGCAAGATTCTGCCCTATGAAATATTCATAGAACTCAGTTGACCAAAAAACACTTTATCAATGTAAGAGCTGTAATGCCCCAAATTCTATCAGCAGCTTTTTGAGAAATGGGAGAAGAGAGGATAAGAAATTTAAGGGAATGGCACCCAGTGAGCTAGCCTTGCTATTTTCAAACCAGGATAAATGGGCCATAGATCTGTGTTTTGTCATTTCAGAAATGACTAATACCAGGATTAGCTTTCAGCATTGTTAAGTGTAGCCTCATGCTGGTAAAAACCATTCTTTCTACATTATATGTATTATATTGTGTTGTAAATCAATATTTTGATTCCACAGACATTCTGTTTCCAAGGTCCAAAAATCCTGAGAATCTACTCCTTAAGTGGTCTCCTTTTCTCCAGGCACTGGTGGCTCATGCCTGTAATCCTAGCTACTTAGGAGGCTGAGATCTGAGGGTTGATGTTTGAAGCCATTTAGGCAGACAAACCCAGGAGACTCTTAATCTCCAATTCACCCACAAAATGCTGGAAGTGGAGTTGTAGTTCAAGCAGTAGAACTCCAGCCTTGAGTGTAAAAGCTCAAAGCACCCCTCCCCTTAAAAAAAGCAGTATTGGGCTGGGAATGTGGCTTAGTATTAGAGTGTTGCCTAGCATGCATGAAGCCCTGGGTTCGATTCCTCAGTATCATATACACAGAAAAAGCCAGAAGTGGTGGTGTGGCTCACCTGGTAGAGTGCTAGCCTTGAGCAAAAGAAAAGCTTATGGGCAGTGCCCAGGCCCTGAGTTCAAGCCCCAGGACTGGCAACAACATCGAAGTATTGAGAACAAGGGTGGGGGTGGGGAGAAGAGGTGATTCTGGTTCTATTCTCCACAGAACAGCAGTAACCAGAAGAAGAGAGGAAATCCTAAGCTCTTGTCCTCCCTGGAGGAAATTTTTTTGATAGGATGGGACGAGGGGAGGGGTACCCTCAATCCAGGAAGGCCACAGAGTAGATTTGTTCACTCAGGGGGCTCCAGAGGGCAGAAGACAGTGCTGGTGACTGAATGGAGAGGGCATGGAGGATCCAGGGTGACCAGACTCACAAACCAGGGAGAAGACCTTTCATCAGAAGATGAAAATGTCAGGTCCCTGGATGTCAGTGGGCAAGGAAAATGTCCTGCAGGACTGGTGGGGGAGGGGATGAGGTGAAGGAGAATATAGAACAGCCTGGGGGAGGGGTGTTGTATTGGCAGACGCCAGGAGGCTTCGGTGATTTCATCTGATAAGACCAGTGTGTGTGTGTGTGTGTGTGTGTGTGTGTGTGCAAGTGTACAATGTAGCACTTCAATTCATGGCATGGGTTCTGTCCCTTAGCTTTATTTGTTCAAGTCTCTGCCAATTGAGTCATAGTTCCATTTGGCTTTCTGGTGGTTAACTGAAGATAATAATCTCATGGACTTTTCTGCTGGGGTTGATTTTGACCTGTGATCCTCAGATCTCTGCCTCCTAAATAGCTAGGATTATAGGTGTGAGTCACTAGGCAACACTGCATTTCTAATGAGACTTAAAATGGTTATGTTTGCTCAGATTTTGCTTTTGGGACCCAAATCACACCAGCGTCTCTCACTACCATAAACCAACAAAGAACTATGGAACACTTCCTTTGGGGGCTTAGGTGCATAATGGAACCCTTCTTTCTCTGAAAAAAAAAAATAGTTTCTTTTTGTCAGTCATGGAGCTTGAACTTAGGGCCTGGGTGCTGACCCTGAGCTTTTTCGATTAAGACTAATGCTCTGTGACTTTGAGCAGAGCGCCACTTCCAGTTTTCTGGTGGTTCATTGGAGATAAGAGTCTCACAGACTTTCCTGCTGGGGCTGGCTTTGAACCCTGATCCTCAGATCTCAGTCTCCTGAGTCACTAGGATAATAGGCGTGAGCCACTGGCGCCCTCCTTCTGAAATCTTATTGTTCTTTTTTTCTCTGACCTGTCCTCTTTTGGAAGTCTGTGCCGGTGGCTGTTCATTAAAACGTGCAACTCTCCCAGTGGGCTGCTGTCGGTAATCAGCCTAGCCTGCCTTCCGGTGGCTGACTGATTTACCGAGACTCAGCATAGTGAACAGAGTGACAAATCCCTCAAAATGAGTTTGCCAAATGCATGTTGGCAGCCTACAGATCCAATGCTCCCCGTGAAGGGGTGAAGAGAGAAGAACAAAACCCAGGGCTGGGCAGCCAGGGGGGTTGGAAGAGCCCAACACCCCTGTTAGTTTGGGCATTGACATGTAAATGTCTGAGCCAGGCTGTCTGGCAAACCCGCCCGCTACCCCGCTGTCCACACAAAGCCTGCACAGGACTGGCTCTGCCTTTGTGAGGCCCTGGCTGAAGCTGCAGGACAAGTCCTGGCTGGTGAGTATCCACTCCTTGGAAAACTAGGTTCTAGACTGTGACTGTGGACAGTGTTTCTCAGCTGCGTTCAAGGGGGTGTGCTCTCTGTAATGCACTCTTTCCTGGTGGTCCACACAGCCCCCATGCAGGGTCTTTTGTTGTTGTTTATTTTGTGTCTGTCCTGGGGCTTGAACTCAAGGCCTGGATGCCATTCATGAATTTTTTTGCTCAAGGATAGCACTCTATCACTTGAGCCATAGCTCCACTTCTGGCTTTTTGGTGGTTAATTGGAGATAAAGAGCCTAATGGACTTTCCTGCCCGGGCTGGCTTTGAATTGTGATCCTCAGATTTCAGCTAGGATTACAGGCATGAGCCACAGGCAGATTTTTTGAAGTGTGAAAGTGAATACTTGTAGATGATTATTAATTCAATTTGGTGCAAGAAGGAAACTCACATTTGCACATCTGTGTGTGCAGAATATGACTGGATGGCAGGTTCCAAGTGCTTTTTTTTTTTTTTTTAATAAAAAGGATAATTTACTTTGGGGAACTGAGCTTTCTGTCATCCTGAGTTCCCTCCTGGCTCTCTTGCCTAGTCATTAGTGTTCTAGGGTGCAGTGATGTTAAATTGTGGGAACTGGGAAATGGTGTAACTACTTGCTTTGCAACTTAGAAAAGTGATGGAAAATTTTTCCAGCACTGCAAAAGCCTTCTGAATGAGCGCAGTCACAGAATCGATGTGCTGAAGGGGTTGGCTGTTTGTTTTTCTCTCCCTTGAGACTAGAGCAGGAGAATTTATGTAATGCTAGTGTCCTAAGCTCAACATAGGAACTGCAAAATATGTGTACTATTGTCACACACGGGAAAAAGGTTGTCTGTGCTGTGATCTGGTTTGATCTTGAACATGCTCTTGAGCTGATGCTGTTATAAGGCCTTTATGAACTAGCAAGATATTATTACTTGTAACTTAAAAACTTTATTGTAAATGTGTTGTACAGAGGGGTTACAATTACACAAGTCAGGTAACGATTACATTTCTTTTGAAGTGTCACTTCTTCTCTCATTTTCTCCCAGTTTTTCCCTCTCAGTGCCCCTCCCCCACAGATTGTATAGTTCATGTTCAACATGGTGTGCAGTGAACATCACTGCTGTATTTGTTAACCCTTGTCTCACCATTTCTGTGCTTCCCCTTACCCTCCCCAACAAGATATTACTTAAAATAGAAACTTAGAGTTCGCATTCAGAGTGATAGGTACTGGGTTGAGAGGAAAATAGGATGATTTTAATTTTTATAAACTCTGTGTGTGTTTGTATGTCCGTGTGTGTGTGTGTCTGTGTGTGTATACACTGCGAGGAATCAAATACAGGGCACAGGCTGTACCACTAAGCTGTGTCTCCAGCCCTATGAGAATGTTAATTAAAAAGAGAATCTTTCAGAACTAAGAATTTTTTTTTTAAGTAACAGGTTTTATTTGGTAAAAACTATCCTGGCTGGGCACCCTAGCTACTCAGAAGGCTGAGATCTAAGGATCACAGTTCAAACTTTGCTCAAGCATAAGAGTCCATCAGACTCTTATCTCCAATTAACTACCAGAAAATCAGAAGTGGAGCTGTGGCTCAAAGTAGTATAGGGCTAACTTTGAGGGAAAAAGTGCCTACTGTGCTCACTGATGGTGCCCAGGCACTGAGTTCAAGCCCCACAGGGAAAAAACAACAACAAAACTATCTCAATAAATTCATTTCCTTGGTTGCTTACAAGAAGCCAAGGAGCACTTGTTGTTTGTTTCAAGCCTTGGTACTGGGGCTTAAACTCAGGGCCTGGACATTGTCTCTTACTTTTTTCACTAAGGATGGTGCTTTACCACCTGAGACCACTTCTGGCTTTTGGTAGCTATTTAGAGATAAGAGTCTCATGCTGCCTACTAACTGCGGTCCTCAGATCTTAGCCTCCTGAGTAGCTAGGATGATAGGCATGAGCTACTGGCATCCGGCAGAAAATGAGTTCTTTGAAACTCTTTATCTCTACGTGCACCATACAAAATAATATCTATCAAAGTGCATTCCAGGAAATAGAAACAAGAGGTTTTTTTTTCTTCTTTTGCTAATTTTGTTTTTCTTTTTTTTTTTTTGGCCAGTCCTGGGCCTTGGACTCAGGGCCTGAGCACTGTCCCTGGCTTCTTCCCGCTCAAGGCTAGCACTCTGCCACTTGAGCCACAGAGCCGCTTCTGGCCGTTTTCTGTATATGTGGTGCTGGGGAATCGAACCTAGGGCCTCGTGTATCCGAGGCAGGCACTCTTGCCACTAGGCTATATCCCCAGCCCCTAATTTTGTTTTTCTTTTTGTCCTGTTAATTAATTTATCTGTCTTTGGGTGTATAAGAGGAGGCATAGGAATAGAGGGACAAAGGGTAAACAAATGCAGTAATGGTGCCCACTGGATACTATGTTGAAAATGAACTTTACAACTTGTAGGTGGGAATGGGAGGAAAAAACTGGGAATGAGGAAAGGAATGACATTGTCCCCAAAGAAATGTACTCATTACCTGACTTACATAAATGTAACCCTTCTGTATATCACTTTCATAATAACAATAAAAGATTAAAAAAACAAAACAAAACCCAGCTTTTATCTTGCTGGCACTGGTGGCTCTTGCTTATAATCCTCGCTACTCAGAAGGCTGAGATCTGAGGATCATGGTTTAAAGCCAGTCTGGGCAGAAAAGTCTGTGAGACTCTTCTTTCCACTTAACCACAAAAATCCAGAAGTGGAGCTGTGGTGCAAGTGGTAGAGCACTAGCCTTAAGCACAAAAGCTAAGGGCCAGTGCCTAGGACTTGAGTTCAAGCCCCATGACCAGAACAAAAATGTTTTTCTTAAGAAAATGCAAGGTATTTCCGTTTTTGCTGTCTCTGTCTCTGTCTTTCTGTCTTTCTGTCTGTCTATCTCCACCCCCCACCATGCTGTTCACAGTATCTTCAAGCCTTGCATATTCAGACAGTTTTGCTCTCTAGAATAATTACAGAGAAAGAATTCTTTGCTTGCATACCAGAATACCCATCCTGAGATTGGAAAACAAAACACTCAAGTGAGCAGCATTCCATGGGGAAGCCATAAAGTCTATTATTAAGTGAGAGGTCTACTCTTAATGTTTAAATGTCCCTTGCTTATGGAGTATAATTAGGGGAGTTTGGTATAGTATAAAGAACTAAAAAGCGTTTTGAGTCATGGTTTCATCCCTAGCTGCCCAGCTGTCCTCAGACAAACGGCTTCTCTGGGCCTCGGTGACTAGCAAACTCTCAACAGGAGCACTCGGAAATGTTGAGGGGGACATTTTAGGTTGTCATACCATGTCGGGGCACTAATATTTGGGATGCTAGGCATCTTGAAATACCCTGGACAGCCTAGTGAACTACTGGCTACTCCACATACCAGTTGTGCTATCACTGAGAAACCCGGGGCTCAGGAGGTACAAAGGTTCTAGCTCTCCTTCTAGCTCTCCTCTCAAGTCTGTTAGTATTGCGAACATCCCAAAATGTGCCCAGCTGTTCAGAGTAGTCAGACCAAGGAATGCTGGGCAGTGACCTCAGGCAACACAACCCAAACCCAGAGCTTTTAACCTAAGGAATCCTTGCCGTGGGCACAGAGAGGCACTGATTCTGTTCACAGCAGGTGCCCTGCCATGCAGGGTGTTCTTGACTATCTTTAGATTTTCCTTCTTCAGAGGAGAGAAGAGACTTTTCATGAGGGGGATCCCTAGGGCCTCGACTTTTCTGTAGAGATAAAGGACAGCCCCTCTTCACTTCCCTGCTGTGCGGGCAGTCACAGCTTTGGAAAGAGGTGGTCACTGTGGGATCCCCGGAGCCACTACGAATCTGCCATCACAGGCCAGGGTGGAAGAAAAACCGCGGAGGCTGCCCTGACAGGCAGAGGGATTTGCTGGGCCATAGATTCCTAGTGTCTCAGGATCTTTAGGTAGTTTGGCTTGATTGGATTGCTACTGCTGCTGCTGTTGCTATTTCTTCTCCTCTCTCTCCTCTTCCTCCTCCTCCTCCTCCTCCTCCTCCTCCTCCTCCTCCTCCTCCTCCTCCTCCTCCTCCTCCTCCTCCTCCTCCTCCTCCTCCTCCTCCTCTCTTCTTCTTTATTCTTTTGTGCTAGTGTTGAGGCTTGAACTCAGGGCTTGGGAGCTGTCCTTTAGCTATTTCACTCAAGGCTGGCACTTTACCACACGAGTCATAGTTCCACTTAAGCTTTTTCTTTTTTTTTTTTTGCTGCCAGTCCTGGGGCTTGAACTCAGGGTGTTGGTGCTATCCCTGAGTGTTTCACTTAAGGCTAGTGCTCCACCAATTAAGCCACAGCTCTATTAGCACCTTTTTGGTGGTTAAATGGAGATAAGAGTGCATGGACATTCCTGTCTGGGCTTCAACCCCTGATCCTCAGATCTCTGTCTTCTGAGTAGCCAGGATTAAAGTCATAAGCTACTGGTGCCCGGCACCATTTTGGCAATCCTCAGATCTCAGCTTCCTGAGTAGCTAGGATTACAGGTGTGAGCCACCAGCACCTGTCTAGCCTTTTTCCCCTCATAGCTTTGAAGGCTGGAAAATCTGAGGTTCGGATGTCAGCGTATGTTGAGTTCTGGTGCAGGCCCTCTCCCTTGCTTGTGGGTGGCTATATCCTTCTATTCAGACAGCAGAGAGAGGAAGCCAGCTTCTCTTCTGCTTCTTCTTAAATAAGGTCATGAATCTACTCAGGAAGACTTAACTCACAACCTAACTACCTCCCAAAGATTATTCCAGCCTCAAATTCCATTTTACTGAGGATTAGGGGCTCAACATTTGAATTTTGAGGAGGGACACATTCAATACATAGTAATTCCTAGTGATCTATTGTCTAGACTTAGACTCTCTGGGTTTCTAACTCAGCCCTTCAACATACTAACTGGGAAGATTGTTTAAGAGTTTGGCTTCTCAGTTTGATCATCCATAATAGGGAGGAATAGTTATACTCACCATTTCCATGTGCTTTGATAATCAAGGTAAATGATAGGTGTGGATGCTTAAAATAGAACCTGGTACAACATTAGCACTGTGGATCTGCTAGGTATTATCTTTTCTTCAGCAGCATGATTATATGTTGCTACTTCCCACAAACCAAACCCCTGCTAGGAGATGTTCTTGTAATTCAGTCCTTTCTGACAGTCAGTTACTACTTTATGATCATTCCCCCAAAGTACAATTTCTAGGTCAAAGAGCAAGTGACATTTATCTGTAGCCTTTAGAGACATGTCACATTTCTTTTCAGGAAGCTGCTCTCAGTGTCCACTCCTACTAACTGTTATCAGCATTATAAAAATTCAACTTGGCTTAATTCTAATTCTCCACATGCCCAGGGGCCTCCCCTTTCTAATTACTGAGCATATGAATTTATTTAATATTGTTACAGGACAAGCATAATTAAAGAAATTTATTATCTCCAGAACAAATCAGATAATACTTTATGATCAAATGAAAAATCCAGGGTAAGCTAGGCACCAGTGGCTCACTCTTGTAATTCAAGCTACCAGAGAGGTGGATACTGGGAGGGTCATGGCTCAAGGCCACACCAGGAAAACAGAAAATAACAATCAGCCATAATGGCACACACCTGCCTTCTCAACTACAGTGAACCATCCTGGGTAAAAAGTGAGATCTTATCTCAAAAATAACTGGAAACCAGGCCCCTGAGGCTGGTGTCTGTAATCCTAGCTCCCCAGGATGCTGAGATCTGAAAACGGGGGTTTGAAGCCAGCTCCAGCAGGACAGTCTATGAGACTCTTCAATTAATCACCAAAAAGCCAGAAATGGAGTGGAGACTCAAGTGGCTGAGCATCAGCCTTGAGCTGAATATCTAAGGGACAGCACCCAGGCCCAGTTCAAGTCCCAGTACTGGTACACACATGCCCCTCCCCCCATATGCGTGCACACAGAGCAAAAGAGTATGGGTTGACTTACAGTTTTGATGGGGACTAGCAGCCGTTCTCTTGCTGGAACATACAAATGCTGTCTTCCTAGTGCACTGTTTCTGGAGGGGCCTCAGAGCCACAGGCTGGGCAGGAAGTGGAGGCCAGGCCCCTTGGGTTGGTTGTCTGGGTACATGAACAGCTTTGCATTTGGGAACTTTATCCTTCTCTGGACTGGCTGCTGTAGCTGACAGCTCTGTCTGGGAAGGAAGCTTTAAACGAAGACAATAGTTCAGTCTGAGTGCTTGTGAATCATGGCTTTGTCTCTGCTCTGGACTGAACAGAAGGAGCTGCTTCATGATGAAGGATGCCTACTACCCATAGACTGACATCTCTGGCTCACTTGGAGTAAGTTGAGTCTGTCTGGCTCTCCAGTCTGTGTATTCCGATAGATCCAGAAAAAAAAAAATCTTCCTTCAAATATGTACTCAAAGTCCTGTACCTAAAAGATAATACTGAAACATTTGTTCTTTAGAATTTTCTAGGCATTTGGGGGCTGGGAATGTGGCCTAGTGGTAGAGTGCATGCCTTGCATGCATGGAGCCTTGGGTTTGTTTCCTCAGCACCATATATATAGAAAAGGCCAGAAGTGGCGCTGTAGCTCAAGTGGTAGAGTGCTGGCCTTGAGCAAAAAGAAACCAGGGACAGGCCCTAAGTTCAAGCCCCAGGACTGGGGAAAAAAAAAGAATTTTCTAGGCATTTTATTGTCTAGAATTCCTGATCAATATAATATCCCTGGACAAGAGAATGTTTGCTTTTGTCAGGTGGTAATTTATTTATTTATTTTTTAAATGTCAATCCATGGACTTGTACCAGGCCCTGATCTGAACACTGTCCCTGAGCTTTTGTGCCCAAGGCTAGCATTCCATCTGCCCTCTCCTTTCCTAGCTCCAACCAAATGTACAAGGCCCTACTAGCCACATAGCTGAGCACTGGTGGCTCATGCCTGTAATCCTAGCTCTGCAGGAGGCTGAGATCGGAGGATCTCAGTTTGAAGCCAACTGGGCCAGGAAAGTCTGTCTCTCTCTTTTTTTTTTTTTTTTTTTGCCAGTCCTGGGGCTTGAACTCAGGGCCTGGGCACTGTCCCTGAGCTTCTTTTGCTCAAGGCTAGCACTCTACCACTTGAGCCACAGCACCACTTCTGGCCATTTCTGTTTATGTAGTATTGAGGAATCAAACACCCAGGGCTTCATGCATTCTAGACAAGCACTCTATCACTAAGCCACATTCCTAGCCAATGTCTCTTACCTCTAATAAACTACTCAGAAAAAGCCAGAGGTGGTGCTTTGGCTCAGTGGTAGAGCACTAGCCTCAGTGTTAGAACACTAGCCTTGAAGAAAAGAAATTCAGGGACAGCACCTAGGCCTTGAGTTCAGCCCCAGGATCAAAAAAAGAAAAAAAATCACCTGATGCTATAACTCCTTCAAACAAATAACTCATAATTTAACAAAATAAACACTAGGAAGCCTATAGTGTCTGGAGAAAAAGAAACCAATTAGAAGGAAGGCAGACAAATAGAAAGGGTGGGTGAATACAGTCATAATACTCGTGTGTGTGTGTGTGTGTGTGTGTGTGTGTAAAAATAGAATGAGATAACTTGAAGAGATGGGTAGGGTTGGGAAATACGGGGGATAACAACAGATGGGTTGGTATTGATTAAGATGTGTTGTACTGAAGTGGAAGGGGCTGCGGGGCAGGGGGCTGAAGCTGTGGAGGCCTCCCTCTGATCACAAGAAAGTTCTGTGGCACTGTGGGGTTCTGTGAGAACGTGTTTCCATGAGAACTGTCTACAGGCCTCATGGCATGGGGGTGGATGCTCACTCATTGAAGGTGTGCAGAACTCGCAGGACCACTTGCCATTCAGGGATTCCATGATGCGTATTGCATGATCGATTTTGCTTTGTTTAGCACAGACAGTGTGACTAATGCAGACACAAGGCTCCTATTGTATTCGGCCCAGTGCTGTCTAAGAACTTTGCACCTATATCGGTGCTAGTCATTCAGATTGACCAGGTTGCCATGCTTTCATTGCTGACATTTGTTTATTGGTTGTTGATGATCATAGTATTTAAATGAGCTGGGAAAGACTTTGGTGAGCATTCTGCTTGGTGGTTTTCAACCTGTGACTAGGTTATAAATTAGGATTGTTACTGATGGAGACTCTTATTGAATGCTTGAGGAGTCTGTAAATATTTGTCTCCCCCACTAGGCATTGTGCAGTCCAGACACGCAATACTTTATAGTATTCACATGCACATGCGTTTTGTGTGAGTGATACACAGATCAGATTCATCCTTTGATTTGACAAATACCCAGTGGCACCTGAAACCCCTTATTGTTTGCAGGTACTGTGGGGATGTGCAGGGGGGCAAGATGAGTAAGCTTATAGCACCCAAAAAGAGCTATGTCTGATTTCCAGGCCTGAAATTGTTCTCTTATTTGGGAAAAGAGTCTTCATGGATATCATTGGGTTAGGAATGAGATGAGGAGATGGTCCTGGATTATCTGGGTGAGCCTGAAATCCTGTGACAGGTGTCTTTTTTTTTTTTTTTTTTGTCTGTTATGGGCTTGAACTTGGGCTGGGTGCTGTCCCTGAACTATTTTTTTTGCACTCTACCACTTTGACAAATGTCCTTTAAGAGTGAGGCAGTCATGCTATCCAGTAGACACTATGTGCATAATGAGCTATGTAACTTATGGGCAGGGATGGGAGGGGAAAACTGGAGGAACCCAAGGGAAGGGCCATGTCCAAAAAAAGAAAGGTACTTATTACCTGACTTAAGAAATGGTAACCCCTCTGTGTAACACCTCATTAATAACAATAAAATTATGTTAAAACACACACATACAAGGGTGAGGGAGACAGACATGTGGCATGGACTTTCGAGAGGGTGGAGGCCAGGGGAGGTAGAGGTAGAGATTGGTGTGAGCTGCAGGTCAGGGGCGAAGTGTCTTGGAAAGCTGGCCCAGCAGGAGCCAGTCAGAGGGAGCTGGGCCCTGCAGGTGCATTTGTTAGAGAGTTCTGGCCTCCAAAATGTAAGAGAAGAAATTTCTGTGTGTTTTTTTTTTTTTTTCAAGGCACCAAGTTTGTGGTTATTTGCTATAATGACCCATGAAAAGTGAATACAGCTTGGGTTTCCTTAGGTAGGAATTACAGGTGGGTGATGAGGTTCTGACAGATGACACCCCCCCCCCCCCGGCCCCCAGTCTTAAAACTGAAAGAAGTTTGAGAAAATGTCAGAAGCAGGAAGTCCCTCTCTACCTCTCCTCCTGGCTCTTCTTTCCTAAAACATCAGTTTTGACCTTTCCTTCAAGGTCATATAACTCTTATGTGGAAGGTAATCAATCGTACTTGTGCATACACTTGCACGTACCCCCCCTCCCCTGGAAGAAGGGAGCATTCTTATTCCTGAAGGGCTAGAGTCACTGAGAAAAATCTGGACAAACAGGCTTGTTTAAATGTTCCTGTAGTTAATTCATCCAAGCACTCTGCTTCATGAATTTCCTCTTCTTCATTAAAGCCAGCGTGAGAAACACACAGATTTCCCAGGCTCTCTGATCTCCATTTCCTTAGGAAGAGTCCTATCTCACACCATACTTAAGTGTGTACTTTTCTTTTATTACCAAGACCTCAGCCATGAATCCAGTGGTGGGTGAAAGATGGACTTTTTTTTCTTGGTCCCTTACAAAGCCATCTCTGGGACCACAGAGGTGGATAGACGTTGCCCTGTTTGGGACCAGCAAAGTGACCTGTCAGGAGGGAGCTCAGCTCAGGAAAGGAGTAAAAAGAGAAGTGCACAACTTGTGATATACTGACTTCTTGCCTTCATGGTGATTTAGTAATAAGTTGTTTACAAAGGATTATTTGATAGCTCATGGGGAGGGTGACCAGGCAGAAAATACAGGCTGAGGTCTCTTTCCCAGGTGGCTGCTTTCTGGTGTGTGCATATGAATGGTACAAATGGATTCCTTCACCTTGTCACTAAAAAGCGCACACACACATCCCACCAGAGGGTTCCTATAATCACTTGCTGCATTTCCTTCTTGAGTTTGTCCTTCCTGATGCCTTTTCTCTAAAAGATTTATTTTCCTGGCATTTTATTTATGTATTTGTATTTAGGTGTTTATTATATATAATCACTCCTATGAAGTAAAGGAGCCATTTTTTAAACATGTAAAGAAATCTATATCCCTCATCAAACATTTTTTTTTTTTTGGCCAGTCCTGGGCTTGGACTCAGGGCCTGAGCACTGTCCCTGGCTTCTTTTTGCTCAAGGCTAGCACTCTACCACTCGAGCCACAGCGCCACTTCTGGCCGTTTTCTGTATATGTGGTGCTGGGGAATTGAACCCAGGACCTCATGTATACGAGGCAAGCACTCTTGCCACTAGGCCATATCCCCAGCCCTCATCAAGCATTTTTTTTTTTTTTTTGGCCAGTCCTGGGCCTTGGACTCAGGGCCTGAGCACTGTCCCTGGCTTCTTTTTGCTCAAGGCTAGCACTCTGCCACTCGAGCCACAGCGCCACTTCTGGCCGTTTTCTGTATATGTGGTGCTGGGGAATCGAACCTAGGGCGTCGTGTATCCGAGGCAGGCACTCTTGCCACTAGGCTATATCCCCAGCCCTCATCAAGCATTTTTGATGCCTCTACAACTCTTCAGAGATTCATGTCAGATTTATTTATCTATCTATCTATCTATCTATCTATCTATCTATCTATCTATCTATCTATCTATTATTTATTTATTTATTGCCGGTCCTGGGCTTGGACTCAGGGCCTGAGCACTGTCCCTGGCTTCTTTTTGCTCAAGGCTAGCACTCTGCCACTTGAGCCACAGTGCCACTCCTGGCCATTTTCTATATATGTGGTGCTGGGGAATCAAACCCAGGGCTTCATGTATACGAGGCAAGCACTCTTGCCACTAGGCCATATTCCCAGCCCCATGAGTTCAGATTTAGATTCTAGAACAGGACCCTTCCTTCCCCCTACAAACACATAACACACCCCACGCTCCAGATGAATTACACTATTTGGTCCCATTTAGTCCTTTTCCTCTGCCTTCCCCCGCCCCTTTTCTCTCCCCTCCCTCTTTCCTTTCCTCCTCCTCCTCTTTTTTTTTTTTTTTTGGTTGGTCATGGGGCTTGAACTTAGGATCTGGGTGCTGTCTCTGAGCTGTTGCTCAAGGTTAGTTCTCTACAACTTTGAGCCACAGCACCACTTCTGGTTTTCTGGTGGTTAACTGGAGATAAGAGAATCACTGACTTTCCTGCCTTGGTTGATTTCAAACTTTGATCCTCAGATTCAGCCTCCTGAGTAGCTAGGATTACACGAATGAGCCACTGGTACCCAGCCTGACTCCAGTTTTCTTCTGTGAGGTACAACAACCAAGCATACCTTATTGCCTCCTGGGAAAAGTTTTCCTTACAGGACTTTCTTCTCTCTTCCAGTCAGTGGCTCTCCACTCCTTCCTGCCTTTATTAGGAGACACAGGTTACTATCACTCTGCCCTCCAAGCCCATAGTTCTACAGTTGTACCTGCTTCTGACTGAGTGTCTAGACTGAATAAGCAGGAGAAAGAAAACACCCAGGGGAACTGATGTTAGAGAGAATTTTAGATCAGTCCTGTGTGGGAAGAAGAAATAGATTGCTGGTTTGTGGCCCAGACTGGGAAGATGCCAGTGGCCATTCTGAATCCTGGATCACACCTAAGTACTGGTCCAAATTCAAGACTGGAGGTCTGTAGAATGGGGAGTAGGACCCCTTCCCCAGCAGAGAAGAAGAGGATCTGCTTTCCAACTTCAAACTAACTTTGTCTCCATTAAGTAGGAACCATACTGGGCCAGATCCATTTCTGTAGATGTGAGACAAATGCTGGCTAGTATTCTCCCTGGGACTCAAGTGGGTAAAAAGCAAATAAAGTCGGGTGCTGGTGGCTCATGCCTAGAATCCTAGCCACTAGGTGCTAATGGTTTATGCCCGTAATCCTACTACTTAGGAGGCTGATCGCTAAGGATTGCAGTTTGAAGCTAGCCCAAGCAAGAAAGTCTATGAGACCCTTATCTCTATTAAATTACCAAAAAAGCAGGAAGTAGAGCTGTGGCTCAAGTGGTAGAACACTAGATGAGCAAAAATAAACTCAGGGACAGCACCCAGGTGCTGAGTTCAAGCCCTAGGACCACTACCACCAACAACAACTAAAAATAAGAAAAATAAAACTTAGCCAGCAAGACAAATCTGAAAGACTTTATCTTCAATTAACCAGCAAAAAGCCTGAAGTGGAGATATGGCTCAAGTGGTAGAATGCCACCCTTGAGCAAAACTGACAAGTGAGAGCTCAAGATTCTGAGTTCAGACTCCCACCCCCTTCCTCTTATACACACACACACACACACACACACACACGGGCACGTGCGCGGGCGCGCGCAAATGGCTTCAGCTTTCCTCCCAGTGGGGTTTTCAGGCTAGGGTGGCAGTACTCACAGCATATTCTCCAGTCCTCTTTAAAGCCTTACATATCTGTTACAGTGTAGAAAAGCACTATATATATACTTTAAAAATAGTGCATTTTTTTACCATAGGGCTCTTGAGGAATTCAGTAGTTATTTATATTGCATTCAGCTCACTGTATTCAGTAAATTACATTTATTGACTTCCAGAGTTATTGAATACCGGCCCTGTGCTGCATGCTGGCTAGGATGCTTTTGCCTTATGTCATTTAATCTTTGCAAACACTGACGGTATAGGTGTCCTCTCCATCTTTTCAGCTGAGGAACCTGAGGCCTAGACTTTTCTGACTCTAGGAATGATGACATCAGGGCTGGTGCTCAGAGCTCTGGCTCCAGTCCAGTGCAGCCCTGCAGGCTCCCCGTAAAGAAGGAGGGATGCTCGGAGCCCACTGGTCTTCAGGACCAGCTAGATCTTCTCTTCTCCCATCGGTAAAATGCAAAGTATGGATTATATTTGTCTAGGTCTGTGGAGCCTTTTTTTTTTTTAAACCATTTCTTGGGCCTTGGACTCAGGGCCTGAGTACTGTCCCTGGCTTCTTTTTGCTCAAGGCTAGCACTCTGCCACTTGAGCCACAGCGCCACTTCTGGCCGTTTTCTATATATGTGGTGCTGGGGAATCGAACCCTGGGCTTCATGTATACGAGGCAAGCACTCTTGCCACTAGGCCATATTCCCAAACCCAGGGAGGGGATTCGCTGTGGTCTCCTTTCTGCCTCTAAAAAAGGTTGCCTGCTCTAAACAGTCCACATACATTGAATCATACAGCATGGTGTTTGGTATCTGGCTGCTTTTAGCATATTTTTGAGGCTCATCTATGAGGTATGTGTTAGTATCAGTTCCAGAGCTATTTAAAACAAAACTAAAGCAAAACTGTTTGGGCACATTTCAAAATTAGATTAGCAAAAGTTATCCGCTTGTACCTTGTTCCTGGTCAGTTTTGTGTCATCTATCACCCCTTTCCCCCACTGCGCTGGATTATTTTGAAGCTAGTCTTACATCCTGTTTTTTGCAAATATTTTGGCATATGCAAATGCACTCATCTGCCTTTCTATAGCTAAATAAATTTTGAGAAAATAGGAATATTTGGGAAAGAGGGAGGTAAGAGCTAAACACTGATTTAAGATACAACATTTGAGATTAAAATTTACATTTAAACCAGATACCGGTGGCTAATGCCTATAATCCTAGCTATTTAGTAGATTGAGATCTGAGGATCAGGGTTCAAAGCTAGGCATCAAAGTCCGTGAGACTCTTACCTCCAATTAACCACCAAGAAGCTGGAAGTGGAGGTGTGGCTCAAGTTGTAGAGCCAACAACCTTGAGTGAAAAAGCTAAGAGAGAGCCCTGGCTCTGAATTCAAGCTCTAATACTGGCGTGCACACACACAATTACATTAAGAAAAATATGAAATTAAAACTATGAATCACTTTGTTCTGGGCACCATGTGTGACAATCTAGGTATAATGTTAGTATAAATTTTGTACATATCAGGTTGGTCTCTGCTGATGATTTTTATCTTGTATACATTTTGCTTTTATGCTACACCGCTTCCTTTTCTTTTTAAGAGAGAATGCCTTAAAGAAAATGATATGAAGACTTCTGTTGGAACCTGTTAATACAGAGAAGTAAAAATAGACAGTTTCAAGTTCTATAATCTGAAATTGTGAACAAGATGAGTACTATTTAGTCATGATTTCTGTTGATTGGCTACAGTTTGGTGAGTTTCTTATCTGAGTTAGAATACAAATGAAGAAATACACTGCATAGTTTTGAGGGCCACTCATCAGGGCTTCCAGAATTAGTAACTCTAAGACTCTTGTGGAACTTGAGTCTGCCTGTACCACGATTCCTGTTCTTTCCCAACAGCAGTCTCCCAGCCTCCTTTTGCAGAGCCTGGAAACCTGGATACTCAGTTTTCCTGACCACTATCCAGCCAGTGGCCTTCTCCTTCATTAGATGCAAGAAAAAGAAGCCCCTGTCTAGTAAAGACATGTGCATGCCTCTGTGTGTGTGTGTGTGTGTGTGTGTATTTACTTGCAGATAATGTATTCCTTCCTTATTGATACTTGTGTGTTTGACTTTTTGCTACCTTAGTACACTCCCACACCAAGTAAACACCTTCTAGTCCAATCATGGATTTTGAGAAATTTGAAGGCTGGGAAGCCCTAGAAATGATCTAGTCCCGTGGTTCTCAGCCAGGGGATGAGGGTCGAAGTGCTGAGGGCACCTAGTAAGTGTACTGTGTGGAACAGTCCATAGCACAGTCCCATTCCAGAGCCTTCAGTGCATGGTGACAATTGCTATCTTGTTTACTTTGTCTAGATCCTTGTAGGAGCTGATTAGGGCTCTTGAGACCTTAAAGAGGTTGCTTATTCTGTTGTATCCACAATAGAAAAGCTCCTCTAAAGTTCCCAGCAACAAAAAGGAGACATAGGGTATACAGTTGTTAGAGAAATGCAAAATTGTTACCAGGCTATCCTACTATTAAACAGTATCACGAAGTATGCACAGCAAACTTCACTAAGTAATGTGGTTGGAATTGAGAACATCCTGGCTCTTTTACTCACTGTCTTCTTCTGAATTTCCAAACGTTCTCATTGACCCCTTGTAAGAGGAAAAAGGCCTGACACCCACCGCCCAGATCCCTAGTGGCCAGGAATGGAAATGTGGGGGTGTGAAAGCATGTGACTATCTTAAATAGCCAAAGCTTGCCACTCTTCTCTTAGAGCAGTGATGCTTTCAGTGGCATTGGGCATTAGCAGTAGATGAGCTAGTGTGGCAGAACTATGGGTCACAGTGGTTGTGTGTGTGTGTGTGTGTGTGTGTGTGTGTGTTTTGTCAGTCATGGAGCTTGAATTCGGGGCCTGGGCACTGTTCCTGAGCTTTTTCACTCAAGGCTATTGCTCTACCACTTTGAGCCATAGTTCCACTTCTAGTTTTCAGGTAGTTAATTGGAGATAAGAGTCTCATGGACTTTCCTTCCTGGGCTGGCTTTCAACTGCAGTCCTCATATCTCAGCCTTCTGAATAGCTAGAATTACAGGTGTGAGCCACCAGCACCCAGCCATGTTTTTTTGTTTTGTTTTGTTTTTGGTTGTTGTTGTTTGCTTTTGTGCTAGTATAGGGCCTGGGCACTGTTTTGGGACTAGAGCTTTGCTACTTGAACTGCAGCTCCACTTCTAGCTTTTTTTTTTTTTTTTTGGCCAGTCCTGGGGCTTGGACTCAGGGCCTGAGCACTGTCCCTGGCTTCTTCCCCCTCAAGGCTAGCACTCTGCCACTTGAGCCTCAGCGCCGCTTCTGGCCGTTTTCTGTATATGTGGTGCTGGGGAATCGAACCTAGGGCCTCGTGTATCCGAGGCAGGCACTCTTGCCACTAGGCTATATGCCCAGCCCCCCACTTCTAGCTTTTTAGTAATTAACTGGAGAGATAAAAGTCTCACAGTTTTCGTTACCCAGGCTGGCTTTGAACCTCAGTTCTCAGATCTCAGACTCCTGTGTAGCTAGGATTATAGGCTTGGGAGCCAGTGGCTTAGTTAGTTTTGTTTCTGCTGATTCTTATTTATTTTGAGTTACTAGTCCCAGCTTCATTAATTTCAGGCCAAGACAACAGGTTGTATGCTGTTAAGTCACAAAGAAAATGGGGTGTGGGAAGGGGAGGCACTTAGCAGAATAGAACAGTCCTTTTCTCAGCTTAGTCAGATTTTTCCCAGAACAGAAACACAGCATTTGCTGCATCTGAAAGACACTGTGATGGACATGGACATTGGACAGGGTGGCTAGTTCTTAGGAGAGTAGTTTTTGCTGGTGTGTGTGTGTGTGTGTGCGCGTGCAGGCACACGTGCGTGCATGCATGTGTGCTGGTCCTGAGCCTTGAATTTAGGGCCTGGGCATACTCCCTGAGTTTACTTTTTTTTCTCAAGGCTAGTGCTCTACCACTAGAACCACAGCTCTACTTCCAGCTTTTTGGTGGTTAATTGGAGGTAAGAGTCACATGGACTTTCCTACACAGGCTGGCTTTGAACTGTGATCCTTAGATCAGTCTCCTGAGTAGCTAGGATGGCAGGCATGAGCCATCAGTGCTTAGCTTTTGCAGTATCTTGGAGAACACAGAATAATTGAATGCTTCTTTTTGTCATGGTTGACTCCTCCTCCTCTTCTTCCTCCTCCTCCTCTTCCTCCTTCTCCTCCTCCTTGTTGTACCAGTACTGCGGTTTGAACTCAGGGCCTGGGGACCATTGCTTAGCCTTTTTGCTTTACCATATTAGCTATAGCTCCATTTAAATACTTTTTGGGGGGTGGTTAATTGGAAATAATCTCAGAGATGGGATGGAAATGTGGCTTAGTGGTAGAGTGCTTGCCTAGCATGCATGAAACCCTGGGTGTTTGATTCCTTAGTACCATATAAACAGAAAAAGCCAGAAGTAGTTCTGTGGCTCAAGTGGTAGAGTGCTAGCCTTGAGCGAAAGAAGCTCAGGGATAGCGCCCAGGCCTCAAGTTCAAGCCCCAGTACTAGCAAATAAAATAAAATAAAATGATCTCAGAGACTGCCCTTCTTTGGCTACCTTCAAACCACGATCCTCAGATCCTCCTGAGTAGCTAGGATTACAGGTGTGACTCGCCAGCACCCGGCCACAGTTGACTTCTTACAGGGAACATGAATCCTAGAACGGCATGACTCTCTTCTCCCACTGTGTCCTCTTATGCACCACTGTTTTTCAGTGTTCTCAGTGTTTTGCTCTTCAGGAACACATAGCTGTAAGAACACACAAATAGCTTCTCTCAGAGATAAGTCTCGGTGTCTCCATGCGTAGCTCCAGTTTCAGTGAGTGGAGCTCAGATCCATGCTTGTGTTAGAGGGAAATGCATCCCCAGCCAACACTGCGCACGAGTTTGTCAGCGTGGGGCTGCGTGGGACTCCTTATGCGGACTTACACATTTCCTCGAAGCACGTTCCTTTGGAGGGTCTCAGAGCTCCCAGCCTGGAGAACCCCTGAGTATTTGTGGTGTGGCTTTGACTCCCTGCCACGAAACCATGAGGTTCCTCCGGAGGAAGCAAAGCCTGGCAGGACGCCTGTGCCATTCATGAAAAGTACTACATTCTGAAATTGAGGAAGGGGGGCTCTGAAGAGCATCCATTTGGAGATGACTGAAAAGAATAACACCAGAGTGGAGCATCAACCCACACAACTAGGTGTTTTGTTGTTTTTTTCTCACTTAAAAGGCATCTTGGTGCTACATCTTAAAAGAAGTTATCTTTAAAAAGTTAGACTGACCAAAATGGTGAGACAAAGGGGGAACCAATTCAGCAGTGAAACCCACTGGACACTATGTTGGAAATGAACTGTACAACTTGGGGAGGAGGGAAGGGAAAAAAAACAGAGGTGGGGCAGGGGAGAGATTGTTCAAAAAGAAATGTACTTAAAAAATTTATTTTATTGTCAAGCTGATGTACAGAGGGGATACAGTTACCTAGCTAAGTTAGTGAATCAGAGTACCTTTCTTTCTTTCCTTCCTTCCTTCCTTCTTTCCTTTCCCCTTCCTTCCTTCCTTCTTTCCTTCCTTCCTTCCTTCCTTCCTTCCTTCCTTCCTTCCTTCCTTCCTTTCTTTCTTTTTCTTTTTTGGTGTTAGATCTGGCGCTTGAACCCAGGGCCTAGATTCTGTCCCTGAGCTTTTTTGCCCAAAGCTAGCACTCAACCACTTGAGCCACAGCTCCACTTCTAATGAGTACATTTCTTTTCAAACTTGTTACCTCCTTGCTCATTTTTTCCCACCTTCCTTCCTCCCAAGTCCCCAGTTGTACAGTTAAGAAATGTCCTCTTTATCTGACTTATGTAACTGTAACCCCTCTGTACATTACCTTTACAATAAAAAATTTGAAATAAAAAAAAAAACGTTAGACTGAGGTGTGGCCCAAGAGAGCTTCTCTAGCAAGCCAGAGGCCCACAGTTCAATCTGTGTGTGTGTGTGTGTGTGTGTGTGTGTGTGTGTGTGTATGTGTGTGTGTGTTTAGAAACCAATGACTTGAGTGGGATGATAACCACGTGGCCTCATGGCTTCTCCAAGCTTTTACTGTGTGTGGTTTACTAGGTAGTTTTCTGTCACTCACCTTCCAGGAATGATCCACAGCAGGTGTAGATCCTTAACGCACTTGCCTAGCTGTGTATTGTGTTTCACATGAAATTCCACTTGCTCTGAAATTGCTTTTTATTCCTTTTTTTCTTCTGGGTTGTTAAATTATTTCCTCATTTCCCCCAGCTCTTCACAGCAACAATGTAATTATTTAGAACAGTTCTAATATTTGAGATTAATGCTGCTTGTTTACATGAAGAAGCTTATTGTTGCTGTTCTGAGTAGTTACTTTAAACACGATAACATTATCAAAGCTAACTATAGTAAAATAGTATATAAAATAATATATAAAACTGTCATCTTCTCAGGAGAACCATTTCAACATCCCAGTAGCAATACAAAGAGATAAATCTAGTATCCTATATTCCAAAGGCTTCCAGATTAGTCTTTCTTAGTTTTTAGAAAAGTCTGGGCTAATACATCCTTTAAAAAAAATAAAACCAACCTTTAAAGCATATACAGATTTAATCCTTGCATTCCTTACCTGACAGGATTCTGTCTGAGCTTTTCATTATTGCCAAGAAAATGTAGTGATTAAATCCCATTATGATAATACTTACTGTGTGGCAGGAACTAAGTGTGTTATTTAATTAAAAAGCACAAGGTGCATCAAGAAAGGATGCAATCTCTAGGGAATGTTCTGCCCATTCACAGCTGTACCTCATCCACTCAGGTCAAGAGTAACTGCTTCTGGAAGGATCTCACTTATACTTTGTAGCTGCTGCCCCTGTTGTTGTGTAACCCGGGGCTCCGCCCCCACCTCTTCCTCCCAGTGCCCAAAGCCTCCTTTCACCTCCCTGTGTCTGTGCAACAGTGCCTTGGGCTGGGACCCCTGCAGTGCAGCCTTAGTTGGAGGGACAATGCTGGAGCCATCTCACCGAGGGTAGTGGTCTGACTAAAAAAGTACACAGCCTGTGCCCAGCTTTTTGCATTGGATGGTTGGTGGCTTTGCTCGGACCATCAGGGAGGACTGGAAGACAAGGATATGAGTCCCCTGTGATGGGTCCCACGGCTTCTAAGATCAGGCATGAGCTCCATCCAGTCAGAGGGCCTAATGAGCCCCTCGCTAGGGGAAGGGAGGAGGCAGCCAGCCAGCCATTTCCAACTTTTGCTAGGTTAAGTGCTTTGCCTATGCCTGCTATGGGTCTAACAGCCCCTGGGCTTGCCAGGAAGGCCTTAGGAGTCCCGGATAGAGGACAGGTTTCTGAATCACAGGCCCCTCACACTGCATTGTCCCTTCCTACCTGTGGAGATGTGGAGAAGTTACCTGGTCACCCAGATGCTTTGTTAAATTAGCAAGCATAGGCTGGGGATATGGCCTAGTGGCAAGAGTCCTGGCCTCACATACAGGAGGTCCTAGGTTCAATTCCCCAGCACCACATATACAGAAAATGGCCAGAAGTGGCGCTGTGGCTCAAGTGGCAGAGTGCTAGCCTTGAGCAAAAAGAAGCCAGGGACAGTGCTCAGGCCCTGAGTCCAAAGCCCAGGACTGACACACACACAAAAAAAAATTAGCAAGCATTAACTGCATGCAATAACTGCTTGGCACTTCTCACCCTCAGGAGTAGAGGACAAATGGATACATGCACTATAGAGAGCATGGTTTTAGGTAGGGCAGAGATGGTTAGTGTCACTGGTCTCAAATACCACAGGAGCGGCTTCTGGGAAGCACTGTGTGTGAATGACCACAGCCTGAGGCTGGTGTGCCTTGAGACTTGAATTGTAGCAAGGAAGCCATGTGGCTTGGAGCAGAGCAGGCCAGGGACTGAGAGATGGTGTGGTCAGAGGAAGAAGATCCTGGAATAGAAAGCTATTATCACTGTGTAGGCCCGGCTTTTATTCTGAGTAAAATGGGAAGTGGGAATGGGGAGAAGAGGTTTGAGTGGAACAATGTCTCCATCTGACTTAAGGCTTCAAGATGGCAGTTGTGTTGAGTCTAGTCAGTGTGGCGAGAGGAAGGGCAAGGGACTATTTGTGCAGCATGGAGGCCTGGACCGCGGGGTAGTGCTAGAGGAGGAGTCATGAAGTCACACAGGGTGCAGGTTTGTAGAAGGTCCTCACTGAGGGCTCGCTGCTGTGTCATCATGGAAGTGCTTGATGGCTGATAAAAGACAGGACATCTCTCAGGTAAGAGACTGGGGCCTGGGGTCTGTGTGCCCAGTCAGTAACAGTGGCATTGGGAATGGACTCTGAATTGCTGGCTCCATCCCCAGCTAGCTGCCTGCTGCCTTTCCTTTTAACTGGAAAAGTGAACTGCCTCAAATGCTTGATTAAATTGTACACACGTGAAAGTTGCTCACTTTATACCACTTTGACTTTGATGCAGTGTGGTTAGTTTTTCTGGACTCACATGTGTCCAGTTGGGCCATTATACATGGCAGTTTCAGTCTAGTCTTGGAGTTTTTAACCCTGGTTGGTGGACACACGGGTGCAGAGGTAGCCCAGACACTGGTGGAGTTAGCTGTGGGGCTTGAACTCAGGGCCTGGCTGCTGCTATCCCTATCCAAGAGTTGTTTTTTTTTATTGTTTGTTTCGTTTTAAACTCAAGGCTAGTGTTCTATCACTTGAGTCACAGCTCCATTTCTGGCTTCTGGGTGGTTAATTGGAGATAAGAGTGTTGTAGACTTCTCTGCCTGGGCTTGCTTCAAACCACAATCTTCATATCTTAGCCTTCTGAGTAGCTAGGATCACAGTGATGAGCCACCAGCACCAGCGATTTGTACAGTCTGGAAAGGCGATACTGGACTACAATTGTTGGACATGGCCATTAACACTGAAGACGCAGCAGCACTGAGACTTCTTTTCCTAGATTCCTGTAATTTAAATATTCAGTATTAAACAGGTTGAAATATTGTGAATGGTTGCTATTTTTCAAAGCTTTTTACTAGTAGACACAACCCACAAATTCTTGTAGCACATCTTCCTAACTTTTAAGTTTGTGTTCCTGTTCGTCATCCCAGGCTGGATCACTGAAGAGTCTGTGGGAAGATTTAAATACATAGGTGACAGCCATTGCTCCTTTGACAGGTGCCTGCCCTGCCTGGGACAGCTCTGGGGTGTTGATATCTTCCCCCTGGGCAGGGGGAGGCAGGCCAGTTGCCCTGTGGGTGACTGTATACCTCATTTCGAGAGAAGCAACTAGAAGCCAAAGGGCTGGCCAGCTGCTTCATGTCCTGGGCCAAGAAAAAGCCAGAAGTCTTAGTTTTCAGTTCCTGAAGACTGCTGTTTGATGCTTATTTTATAAGTATTAGACTTTGTAGACAGTCCTTTACACAGGGCCTGCTTGTTAACTATATCACATAGAGTAGATAAAACATTGCCTTTCAAATGTTTTCCTGAAAGATAAAAGTGAGGTGATACTTAAGGAATCAGCACTTGAATGTAGTGTTCTACATTTCTTACAGTTAGAAATCTGCATTTAATCTTATACACACTATATGAAGTAAATACTATCACTGCTCATTTTATGGTGGAGGGACCTGAAGTACAGGGCGGTCAAGTAGCTTCTCGAAGGTTCTGTGGCAATGTGTAGCTAGTGCATGGAGATTCAGAGCCAAGCAGGCTGGCCACATGATCCAGGCACTGGGCCACACTAGGTCCTGATTCCTTGTGTTATTTACTAACTTAGACAAAGCTTCCTGTTCTTCAGGTGCGTCATAGTGTTCGCTTCCTGGCTTCCTTAGGTTTGTGGGGCCCTATAACTAACTGTAGCCAAGGAGTCCTGTTATTTAGTCATTGCAGGGTGACCCTCTAGATTGTTCTTGCTCCTTGCTAGCAGGCTGGCCAACCTCCAGAGGGTGGGTACTGTCAGTCTGGGCAAGTCACAGAGCAAACAGCCTCAGCCCACTCTAGGGAAACAGCACAAACTTAACTTCTTTTGCATCTGTTATCATATTTAATTTAGGTTTTCTTTGTGTGTGTGTGTGTGTGTGTGTGTGTGTGTGTGTGTGTGTTTGTGCCAGTCCTGGGGCTTTGGACTCAGGGCCTGAGCACTGTTCCTAGCTTCTTTTTGCTCAAAGCTAGCACTCTACCTCTTGAGCCACAATGCCACTTCTGGCTTTTTCTGTTTATGTGGTACTGAGGAATTGAACCCAGGGCTTCATGCATGCTTGGCAAGCATTCTACCACTAAGCCACATTCCCAGACACTGTAATTTAGCTTTTATACTGATGGGTGTAGTTTATCTCTGACACTTTTTTTTTGGGGGGGGGGAGGAGGGAATCTGTCATGGTGCTCGAACTGAGGGCCTGAGCATTGTCCTTGAGTTCTTTTGCTGGAGGTTAGCACTCTACCAGTTTGTACCCTAGCTCTACTTGAGGTTTTCTGGTGGTTAACTGGAGCTAAGAGCCTCACAGATTTTCTTGCCCAGGTTGGCTTTGAACTGCGATCCTCAGAATAGTTTTTAAAGCTTTACCTAAAGAAAACAGCCTGAGACTGTGGAATAGCCTGGAGCTTAAAATCAAAGCTCCAGGCTATTCTTCCATATCTATGTTTAGTTATTTTCTTTTTCAAATTTTTATTATCAAACTGATGTACAGAGAGGTTACAGTTTCATACGTTAGGCAATGGATACATTTCTTGTACTGTTTGTTACCTTGTCCCTCATACCCCACTCCCTCCTCCCCCTTTCCCTTCCTTCCCCACCCCGCACCCCGGAGATGTTCAGTTCACTTACACCAAACAGTTTTGCAAGTATTGCTTTTGTAGTTGTTTGTCTTTTTTTACCCTGTGTCTCTCAAATTTGGTATTCCCTTTCAATTTACTACTTCCAATACCAGTATACACGTTTTCCAATATACTCAGATAACATTACAGAGATAAGTTGTTATTTTCTTTAATACAGTAACTGAGATAATAGTTCATATACCATAAAATTCTCCTATTTAATGCATGAAATTCAATGATGCTTTTAGCATGTTTACAGTTGTGCTGCCATGATTTACAGTCTATCTTGGAACATAGTCATCACCCCAGAAAGAAATGCAGAACTGTCCAGCAGTCCAGTCCATAGTCTTAGCCAACTACCATCTAATTTCTGTTTCTGGTTTTGCCTTCCCTGGACATTGTATTCTGTATTTCCTGGACATTATATTTTCATTCATTGAATAACAGGGTTATTCTGCTTAAAAATAATATATGCACATCTGAAATACCATGGAGAAACACTTTAAAAAATTGAAGCTGGGCACTGGTGGGCTCATGTTTGCAGTTCTGGCTATTCAGGAGGCTAAGATCTGAGGATCAAGGTTTCAAAACAGTCCAGGAAGAAAAGCATGTGAGATTCTTTTTTCCTTAAGTACCCAAAAGCCAGAAATGGAGTTGTGGCTCAAGTAGTAGAGTGCTAGCCTTGAGCCCAGAAGCTCAGGGACAATGCCCAGGTCCTAAGTTCAAGCCCTAGGACCAGCACACACAAAAATTGAATGATAGGAAAATAAAGCAGCCTCTTTTGAGGCAGGCACCAGTGGAAGCAGGGAGGGCTAACAGTAGGGCAAATGAGGATGCATATGGTCAAAGTATTTTATTCCGTGTGTGAAAAGGAACAATGACACTGGTTGAAATTGTATTCAGAAAAAGGATGGGGTAAGGGAGAAGTGGAGGAGGCGAGGGCAATCAGGGAACATTGTAGACACGTGTGGAAATGTCACGCGTGTGTCACGTGTGTGAAGTTCCCCTGTACCATCAAATGAATGGAAGTGTACAGTCACAAGTTCTATGGAGGCAGGGGTCTTCCCTTTGTGCTAGAGCTCTGGTGTCTGGCACATTGTTGGTGCTCTGTTTACATCTGTCATGCAAACTCATAGTGGAAGGGCAGTAGTTGACAGCCAGGTGGGTCTAGCTGGGGTTGCTTAGCACTGCCCTGAATGGAGAATGGAATGGACAGGAGAATGATCTGCTAGCAGTCTTTGTCTCCTGTCCATCCAGAAACTTCTATCTCAGGGCTTACTATAAAGATGTGAACATAAACCCAGAAAAGGCATTTACCCTTGATGTTGCAGCACCAAGGTCAGGAAGAGGGTGATAGCCCTGCTACAGCCCAGATTCATCTTCCCCCAGACTCCAAAGCGGTATGTATTCCATGGGAGCTTGCGGTTTCCATATTCCCTTCCTGGCGATTCCTGTTTATCAGCAGTGCACATTGAGGAATTGGGAGCATCCTGCTACTCAGTAAGGCTGTATCCACTGCTAGGTTGCTGGCCTGCCTATCTGCCCTACTTGCAGAGCAAGTCTGGCCATTGCTGACCTCTTCTTAACCACTCAATGGTATTATTCAACACTACGAGGAGGTAGAATAGGTTGGTGACTACAAGCCACTTCCAGTGGGTGTGGGCTGACTGAGCTTTGAGGTCCATATGTGTTACTAGCTGCTAGCTAATAGCTGCTATTTATTAGTTGCTAGCCCCAGTCCTGGGGCTTGGACTCAGGGCCTGAGCACTGTCCTTGGCTTCTTTTTGCTCAAGGCTAATATTCTACCACTTGAGCCACAGTGTCACTTCGGGCTTTTTCTGTATATGTAGTACTAAGGAATCAAACCCAGGGCCCCCATGCATGCAGGGCAAGTACTGTATACTGCTAAGCCACATTCCCAGCCTCTAGCATTTATTTTCTACCTGTGAAATGGGTATATGAATGGTATTATCTTATCAACCATACAGGGTTATAAAGACAAATACAAAGTTTCTGGCCCAGTAAAGTACAGTGCTTGGCCCAGTAAAAATATTTGCTGCTGCTTTTAATATTAGTAATTTGATCATATTATTGATGTCACTGTTCTCTAGGGAAGAAAAGAACTGCATTTAATTCTAATTTGCTAAATCATTGTAGCATGCTACTGAATTTCTTTGTGCCTTTTATCTCTTGAGAAGGAGGCTGGGCAATGGAGGGAGAGGCAGCAGATACGGTGTGATGGATGCTAGTGTTTCCTTGTCTTTTTTTGACAGTACTTGTTTGGGGTTAGGGCCTTGAGCTTGCTAGGTAGGACTCTATTGCTGAGCCATGCCTCCAGCTCCTTTTTAGACTTTTTATTATTATTATTATTATTATTAAATTTTTTTTTTGGCCAGTCCTGGGGCTTGGATTCAGGGTCTGAGCACTGTCCCTGGCTTCTTTTTGCTCAAGGCTAGCACTCTACCACTTGAGCCACAGTGCTACTTCTGGCTCTTTCTATATATGCGGTGCTGAGGAATCGAACCTAGGACTTCATGTATGCAAGGCAAGCACTCTTGCCACTAGGCCATATTCCCAGCCTCTGCCCCCTGTCTTTTAGACTTTTTTGTGGAGAGGGGAGCTTGAACTCAGGGCCTGGGTGTACCTGAGCACTCTACCATTTGAGCCACAGCTCTATTTCTGGCTTTTTCCTGGTTAATTGGAGATAAGAATTTCATAGACTTTTTTGCCTGGGTGGCTTTTAACATTGATTCTCAGATATCCTGAGTAGCTAAGATTAAAGGCGTGAGCCACCAGCACCTGGCCTTATTTTCAACTTCGTGGACAATTAAAATAAATGCTGGGTTGGAGGGCTGGGAATGTGGCTTAGCGGCAGAGTGCTTGCCTAGCATGCATGAAGCCCTGGGTTCGATTCCTCCGCACCACATCAACAGAAAAAGCCAGAAGTGGCTCTGTGGCTCAAAGTAGTTGAGTGCTAGCCTTAGCAAAAAGAAGCCAGGGACAGTGCTCAGGCCCTGAGTTCCAAGCCCCAGGGCTGGCAAAAAAAAAAAAAAAAATGCTGGGTTGGGGGTATGGCTCAAGTGAAGACCCTGGATTCAGTCCCTAGTGTTACTTGAGACTATTACTCATATTTTAGTTAATTTCACTGTGGAGAGCCAGGTGCTGTGGCTCACACTGTAATCCTTCCTACTCAAAAAATCCAAGGATCTTGATTTGAAGCCAGGCCAGGAAGAGAAATGTAATAGACCAACAAAAAACTAGAAGTGTAGATACAGCTCAAGTGGTCTAGTGCCTGCAGAAAGAAGCCAAGTGAGAGTGAGAGGCCCCAAGTTCAAGCCCCGGGACCAGAACACACACACACACACACTCACACATAGTTTCACTGTGGAGGTGATAGATATTAATGTTGATTTAAAGTGGTACTGAACTTCATAGAAGGGAGAGACATTTGTACTTCACTATAAAGGTAAATCTGTCCCTATTTATGATTCAGTGATTCAGAATGCATTTATTATTTCTAGATATAAGAATGTTAAAGCTGGGAGTTGGAAATGCTTTAATTTTTTAAAGTTTGCTTCCCTCCCTCCCTCCCTCCCGTCCTCCCTTCCTTCTTTCCTCTCTTCTTCTCTTCTTTTCTTCCTTTGTTCCCTCCCTCCTTTCCTCCTTCCTTCCCCCCAGTACTGGGGTTTGAATTCAGGGCCTTGTACTTGGCAGACTGTTATCACTGAGCCACACCTTCAGACCTTTTTTGTGATATTTATTTCTGTGTTAGGCGCCATATTTCCTACCCAGGCACATACCTAAGCCATGACCCACCTATTTTAGGCGTCCATTTGTGGTCAGAATAAGAAGCTTTCTGTTAAGAAGGGATCTTGGTAACTTTTCTGCTTGAGCTGGCTTTGAACCTCTACCTTCCCAATCTCAGCCTCCCAGGTAGGTGGGATTACAAGCATAAATCAACCCAGTGCCCTGCTCTAACAGATTTTTTTGTCTCAATACTAGGGCTTAAACTCAAGGCCTGGGTGTTGTCTCTTAGCTTTTTTTTTTTTTTTTTTGGCCAGTCCTGGGCCTTGGACTCAGGGCCTGAGCACTGTCCCTGGCTTCTTCCCGCTCAAGGCTAGCACTCTGCCACTTGAGCCACAGCGCCGCTTCTGGCCGTTTTCTGTATATGTGGTGCTGGGGAATCGAACCTAGGGCCTCGTGTATCCGAGGCAGGCACTCTTGCCACTAGGCTATATCCCCAGCCCTCTTAGCTTTTTTTGCTCAAGGCTGGTACTCTACTACTTGAGCTTTTAGCTCCATTTGGGTTTTTGGTGCTTAATTGGAAGAGTCTCATAGACTTTCCTGCCTGGCTGGCTTCAAGCCATGATTCTCAGATGTCAGCCTCCTGAGTTAGCCTGGTGTCAAACACACACACACATTTGTGTGGGGGTAAAGTAAGGTCAGTATAGTCATCAGATAAAATACATCTATCCTCAAAGATAAATTTATCCTGTGAATATTATTTTATGTGATAAATGGCTCAAAATGTTGTCTGAGAGGAAGCAATTAACTTGAACTAAATAGAGTCACATGAATCCTTACAAGATAGGCAAAGGGAGATTAGACAGAGATGAAATAGAAGGTAAAATAAAGACACGGGCAGATTAGTGTGGCCCAGAAGACGCCAGGAACAACTTCCTCCTGGGGCTGCTGGAGGCCCTGGTAACATTTTGATTTCAAAGTTATTCAGATCTGCAAGTTAATTTTGTATGTCAACTTGACTGAGCTATGGGCTATAGGCTGCTCAGATAATATGGTTAAATATTATGTCTGCATGTGTCTATGGGCATTTCTGAGAGATTAAATTTTTTGGTTCATGTGGTACAGAGGACTCTAACCCAGGGCTTCATGCATGCTAGGCAAGCACTCTACCACTAAGCCACATTCACAGCCCAAGAGATGAGTTTTGAAAGAGTGGGCTAAGTAAAGAACACGGTCTTCTCAGTGTGTTTGAGCATCATCTAGTCCATTGAGTCTTTATTGAAGCAAAAAGGCAGAAGAAGGTTGAATTCTCTTTTTGCCTAGCTGTGGACTAGAACTTGCTTCATTGGTGCTCCTGGTTTCCAGGCTTGTGGTCTCAAATTTACACTACTAGCTTTTCTGGGTTCTCTAGCTTTCTAAATTCTCAGTGACCGTAGTTGCAGGAGCCTGTTCTGGTCCTGGGACTTGAACTCAAGGGGTGAGCACTGTCCCTGAGTCTTTTGCTTAAAGACAATGCTTTACTATACTTGATCCACAGCTCCACTTGCAGCTTTTTGGTGGTTCACTGCAGATAAGAGTCTCCCAGACTTTCCTGTCTGGGCTGGCTTTGAACTGTGGTTCTCAGATCTCAGCCTTTTGAGTAGTTAGGATTATAGGCATGACCCACCAGTGCCTGGCTAGAGCCAGGTCTTTATAATGACTTTGGTTTTATTTCTCTGTATACATTTATTGGTTCTGTTTCTCTGAGGTATTCTGAACAATTCAGAAGAGAGAATTTTTGTTGTTCCAAGCTGCCAAGTTTGCAGCACCACGAGGCAGTTACTTTCCCAGATGCACCAACAGGAGTGTGTTCCATATGCTTGCCTGTCTGTCAGTGTCACAAGAAGCAAGGACTGCAAACTACCTTAGCACTCACCACTGTTAAGCGACAAAAGGGAAGAAAATGGCAGTCTAAGATGTGTAAGCAAAATGGCTTTCTGTCAGAACATGTACTAGAAGCTTTATTTTTAATCTCCAGCATCCAAACATTCTGTAACAAAATGAGTTTCTATCAACAGTTCATTAAACCATTTCCTTTTATTCATTTCATTTTATTACTTTCTGTGCAGATCCTGGGGCTTTCTTGAACTCTGGGCCTGGGCACTATCTCTGAGCTGCTTTCTTGCTCAAGGCTAGTGCTCCATCACTTGAGGCACAGAGAGAGCTACTTCTGGCTTTTTTTGAATAGTTTATTGGGGAATAACAGTATCTTCGACTTTCCTGCCCAGGCATGCTTTGAACTGCATTCCTCAGATCTTAGTCTCTTGAGTAGCTAGTATTATAGGCATGAGCCACAGGCACCTGGCTCATGAATGACTTTGGTTAAGCCAGGTGGCAGATGAGCTAAGAAGTGTTCTCTTGGACTTCAAGTTCTGGGCTGCTGGGTGGAAGAACTGAGCAAACTCAGCCTACCCACTGCTCCCAAACTATGTTAAGTTCCTTCCTCTCTCCCTCCCTCCCTCCCTTCCTGCTGTGGATGAAACCGAGGACCATGTGCATGCTAGGTGAGTGCTCTTTTTTTTTGTAATTTATTTATTAATTAAACAAAAATTTTTTGACAAGGTGTTGTGCAAAAAGGGTACCGTTACATAGTAGGGCAGTGTGTACATTTCTTGTGATATCTTACACTCTGTTTTTCTTTTCCTTCCCTAGGTCAGGTAGACATATATACAATACACAATGTACCAAGAACATATACAGTATCCACGTGGCCAAGCCCAAGAAAATTCGCCTAGGGCTTTAAATGTAATGTCGACATTAGACAATATGTCGACAGTAGTCTTATATGAACGTACATACATAGCTTTTGAGCTATTGTATTCCAATGAGAGGTCGATTTTTTACTTTTATATGTTGAGTAGTTGTTTGGTTTTAGTTACATACTGTTGGGTCACTGACCCAATCCTGTGGGAAATACCATTTGACAAGAAGTTTATGGTTTCACAGACCTGGTCTCTACTGTCTCCCTGTCACCCCCATCTTAACAGTCATATATCAGGGAGATCATGCCCCTTTGTTTTCTGTGTTCTAGGCTTGTCTCACTCAACATCATTTGTTCAAGTTCTGACCATTTCCCTGTGAATAACAATATTTCACCATTCTTAATCGCTATATAGTATTCCATTGTGTATAGGTACCATATTTTTTGGATCCATTCATCTGTGGAGGGGCATCTGGGTTGATTCCATATTTTGGCTATTGTGAATTGTGCCGGGATAAACATGGAAGTACAAATGTCTTTTTGATATCTTGGGACCTGCTGTTCAGGGTAGATGTCTAGGAGTGGTATGGCTGGGTCATAGGGTAGGTCGATATTGAGCTTTTTGAGAAACCTCCATACTATTCTCCAAAGTGGTTGTGCTAATTTGCACTCCCACCAACAGGGGAGAAGGGTTCCTCTTTCCCCGCACCCCCTCCAACATTTGTTGTTGCCTGAGTTCAGAGTATAGGCCATTCTAGCTGGGGTAAGGTGGTATCTCAGGGTTGTTTTTATTTGCATTTCTTTACTACCAGGGATGTTGAACATTTCCTCATATGTTTCTTTGCCATTTTTATTTCTTCTCTTGTGAAGTCTCTCTTTAGCTCCGTTGCCTATTTCCTAATTGGTTTATTGGGCTTGGAGGGGCCTAGTTTTTTGAGTTCTCTGTAGATGACAGATATTAGGCCTTTGTCTGTTGCTGTGCTGGTAAAGATCCTTTCCCATATGGCTGGCTGTCTTTCTGTTTTGGTGGCTATGTCCTTAGCTGTGCAGAAACTTTAATTTGTAGTAGTCCCATTTGTCAAGTCTCTCCCCTATTTGTTGTGCCCCTGGGACTATATTCAGGAAGTTCCTTCCTGTGCCTATAAGTTGTAGCGTCTTTCCTACTCTGTCCTTCAGTAGTTTCAAGGATTCAGGTCTGATATTGCGGTCCTTGATCCATTTTGAGTTGATCTTGGTGCATGGTGATAGGCTTGGGTCTACTTTGAGTTTTCTGCATATGGCTGCCCAGTTCTCCCAGCACAGTAGTTGAAGAGGCTATGTTTATTCCATTGTATGTCTTTAGCTCCTTTGTCGAATATCAGCTGGCTGTAAGAGTGTGGTTTTATTTCTGGATCTTCAATTCTAATCCATTGGTCTTCCGATCTGTTTTTATACCAATACCATGCTGTTTTTGTTATGATGGCCTTGTAGTAGAGCTTGAAGTCTGGTATTGTGATACCTCCTGCACTGCTTTTTTTGCCTAGAATTGCTTTGTCTATTCTAGGTCTTTTGCTGTTCCATATGAATTTATGGATTGCTTTCTCTATTTCAGTGAAGAATGTAACTGGGATTTTGATAGGGATTGCATTGAATTTGTATAACAATTTGGGCAATATGGCCATTTTCACTATATTGATTCTGCCTACCCATGAGCATGGGAGGTCTTTTCATCTCCTTGTGTTTTCTTTGATTTCCCTTATTAGATTTTTATAGTTCTCATTAAATAGATTCGTCACGTCCTTGGTTAAGTTGACCCCTAGGTACTTTATTATTTTATTGGCTACTGTAAATGGAATTGTTTCCATAATTTCCTTTTCTGCTTATACATTGCTGGTGTACAGAAAAGCTGCTGACTTTTGTGGACTGATTTTGTATCCTGCTACTTTTAGGTGAGTGCTCTTGCAGTGAGCTCCATCTCCAGCCCTGATCTTTCTTTTTTTCTAAGAATAAAAATGGTATATATTTTTTAAAAGCCAGCCAATTATTTTCTCTTTAATTCTGGTGATAGCTGCTGTTTGTTTTGTCAAAGAACTGAACATGTAAATAACCTTAGTATAGAAATGTCCTCCCTCCTCCTCTTTTAAAATATAGTTTTTAAGGAATCACAGGAGATAACATGCTAAGAAATAGAGATTTTATTTAATATGCTGACACTGAGAACCTCCTTTTTAAAGAAGTAACATCCTTAATTTGGTATTTATTATCCCCTTTGTACTATCCTGGGGCTGTGTAACCTTTCATTTCAATTCAGCCCAAGAGACTGATAAGAATCAGGTCTAATCAGAGTCATTAAAACAGGAGCTGGGAATATGGCCTAGTGGTAAAGTGCTTGCCTTGTATACATGAAGCCCTGGGTTCAACTCGTAAGGGCTACATAAATAGAAAAAGCCAGAAGTGGCAGTGTGGCTCAAGTGGTAGAGTGCTGCTAGCCTTGAGCAAAAAGAAGCCAGGGACAGTGCTCAGGCCCTGGGTTCAAACCCCAGGACTGGCAACAAAACAGAGTCATTAAAACAGTCTTACAGCATGCAGGAGGAATTTCCCTGGTCAGCAAGCATGAAGTGAGGGGAAGGAGACATACTTCTGTGAGGAGGAGGCAACAGGTCAACGAGCCGGGTGTTGGGAGGACAGGAAGTCCCAAGATGGGAGGCTAAGAAAGGGCCTACTGGCCTCCAACACTGTTAAGAATTGGGACTTGTGCTTTTTGTATTTTCTTAAGCATCTTCTTGCTGCCATGAGATACTGGTTGCCTTGGAGGTACCCATTTGGGGTGTCTGCACTCTCTCTCGTGGTTCCAGGTTTGAATGGTTTGCCCCATCCCACTTTTCCCATAAGTCCTAGAGAGCCTAGATGGTTGAACATATATCCATGAACACAGAGATGTGCCTCCCATTTTCTCCTTTCAGCCTGGTCCCAATATTCATTAATCTGCAAACCTCAAGAAAGAATATCTGTCTGTAGCTTCTGAGATGTGTTTCTTCAAGTTGTCAGCCTGGCCCAGCTGGCAAGAGGACCCAGTGGTTTATTTCTTCAGGGGAGTTCTGCCCTGCTGCGTTCCTGAGTGGGCTGTGGAATGAGGGCTCCAGAACCTCTGTGTTCATCAGAGTCCTGAGAAACAGAATCAACAGGAGATAACAGGGAGGGCTTTCTTAGGAGGTAGGGGCTCACAGCAGTATGCAGATTGAAAAGTACATCATGACAGAGCCAGCTGCCAGCTGTGAGCTGGAGCCCTGGGAAATCCAGCTGTGGACTTTGAAGGGGCAGGAGCTGAGGTTGCAGAGTCCAGTGTGAGTTTGGAGGCCTGAAAGCCAGGAGCTGGAGGGCAGAGGAAGACAGCTCAGTGGTATGGCAGTTCGAGCCTTCAGCCTTCCTCTTCCACTCATTTCAGGCCCTCACTGAACTGAGTAATACCCATCCACACTGAGGAAGGCCTTCTGCTCTACTCTGTAAAAATACTAAAGCTAATCTCTGGACACATCTATGAATGTAGTTGAAGCAGGCCCCTGGGCATTCCCTAGTCTCGGAGGGGACACAACCATCACAAGTATCTTAGTATCAGGGAAGAGGCAGTACTGAGCTATTTTGGAAGCCCCTTTGGCTTGGCCTGATTCTATGGCTAACCTTAAGTGAGTACAGCACTGTGTGGCAGCAGGGAGCTCAGTAGCCTGGTTTACTTTCAGAGAGAGATTTCAGGACTCTGTGAGCACTTGCACTCGCGCTGGGACTGGGACTGGGACTGGGGCTTGGCCTCAGGGCCTGGGTGCTGCTCCTGAGCTTTTTTGCTCAGGCTAGTGCTCTACCACTGGAGCCGGAGCTCCACTTCCTTTAAATTTTTTAAAATTAAAATTGTTATAATAAAGGTGATGTACAGAGGGGTTACAGTTACACATACATCAGGTAAAGAGTATATTTCTTTTTGAGACAATGTCATCTCTCCCCTTGCTCTCTCCCAGTTTTTCCCTCCCTTTCACACCCATAAGTTGTATAGTTACTTTTCAACAGTGTCCAATGAATACTGCTGCATTTGCCCCTCCCCTTATATGCCCAAAAACATATAAACGAAGAAACAGAACAAAAAGGAAAGAAAACAGCCTCCCCCCCACCCAAAAAAAAAACAACTTGTTTTCATTTCCTGGAGTTCATTTCACTAAATATTATTTTGTATGATCACACTTCCAGCTTTTTGAGAGCAAATTAGAGATGAGTATCATGGACTTTCCGGCCATGGCTTCAGACCCCGATCCCCAGATCTCAGCATCCTGAGTAGCTAGGATTACAGGGCTGAGACACGAGCACCCAATCAAGACTTCCTTTTGTACAGGGCTCAGACAGTATCAGTTGTCTACCACAGAGCTCTAGTCAGGGCCAGCAGGAAGGAACCAGGCTGGAGAAATAGGCTGAGATCCAGCCAGCAAGAAGGGCTTGCTTTGTGACTGTTGCAAGAGAGGCAGAGAGCTGATTCTGAAAGCCTGTGTGGGGATCAGAGGCCTCAGCAACATTACTGCCCTGCTCTCTCCCTCATCCTCTCTAGGCTCCTCTCTGGGATCCTCAGAACTGCTTCCTGCAACCAATCTAGGCAGTCAGCTTCTACATTTAGATATCAGAAGTTAATGACTGTTGTATTTTTCATCATGCACATAAAAAATGCAGTAGTGATGATAGAAGGGGGAGGCATTATTCTCCTCCATTTATTTTAGGAGTTGCAAGTGGAAGGATTTCGGGTAGATCAGTGTGGCTGCATGCACCCCAGAGCTGTGCATCTGTGGGAAGGTAGGACAGCTCTGAGCCCATGATTTTTGCCTCCACCTCCTGGGGGTGGAGAAGATCTCCTCTAGTCTGGGCAGCCAGCCAAGGCACCCCATCTGTTCTTTCTGTTCCCTTCTGTCTTTACAGTTATGCCATTGTTAGGCCGAGGAAAGGAGCTAGCACAGTCAAGGGAAGACAGGAGCAAATAAAAACGTTAAGCTTGGAAGAATCGGTGAATCCCTTTGACTAGCTTATACTTTCCTGGAGGAAGACTTGCAGATTGTGTGTGTGTGTGTGTGTGTGTGTGTTGGTGAGGGGCGGGGGTTCTGAGGCTTGAATTCAGGACCTCAGCACTATCCCTGAGCTGCTTTTTACTCAAGGCTAACACATTACCTACCACTTGGACCACAGCTCTACTTCAGTTTTGTTTTGGTGGTTAATTGGAGACAGGCTTTCCTGCTTGGGCTGGTTTCCTGCTTGGGCTGCTCCTCAGATCTCAGCCTCCTGAGTAGCTAGGATTATAGCTCTGAGCCACCAGCACCTGGCTTTCACTTCTTTTTTTTTTTTTTTTTTTTTTGCCAGTCCTGGGCCTTGGACTCAGGGCCTGAGCACTGTCCCTGGCTTCTTTTTTGCTCAAGGCTAGCACTCTGCCACTTGAGCCACAGCGCCACTTCTGGCCATTTTCTGTATATGTGGTGCTGGGGAATCGAACCCAGGGCCTCATGTATATGAGGCAGGCACTCTTGCCACTAGGCCATATCCCCAGCCCTCACTTCTTTTAATAATAAGTCTCTTACCATTCCTTGTTCAGTGTTGTTCTTCCACCTAGACGTTTTTCTCTATGAAGACTTTCACAGAGGTTTACTTGTTTCTACTGTTAAATGTCTGTCAGAGAACACAGGCTAACAGGGAACTGGGCTCTCAATACACTGTAAAGTAAATGCTATAACCTTTAGGTTTACACAGTGAGGCCCACAGAGGTCAAGGGCTTCCTCAAGGTCATTGTTTCTAAGTCATACAAAGGCTGCGCCTTGAAAATATTTATAACATTTACTAAGAGTCAAGCATTATTTGAGTCATTTGACTGTTCACAATAACCACAGCACCCTGTCTCTAGTATCTCTGGAGGCACTGCTTCTGTGTCTCAGGAACCTGGAATCTGGAACACTGTTCTAGCCTGTGTCCACTCTGGGGGTTCCTCTGGACCATCTTCAGTCTTTTCCATTGCTCCGCCAACGGGGGAGGAGCAAGTTAGCAAGGCTGAGCTGTTCACTTGAGAAACACAATGCTGTTCCTTAGCAATGATACCCCAGGTGTTGATGAAGATCCCCTTCCTGGCAGCCTCTTTGAACGTGTGTGTGTGTGTGTGTGTGTGTGTGTGTGTGTGTGTGTGTGTGTCTGTGTGTGTAGAAATGCTTCCTTCTAGAATCAAAGCAGCCCCATTCCCTGTCTTCCATGTAGGTTCTCTGGACATCTGAGTGACCTAGGGAGGGGAAGGTGTCAGGAGTACTTTGTGTCAGTAAATAAGGTTGGCTTAAAGGGGCCAAGTGCTTTGATGTGGTGACTCACACTTGCTGTAGATAAGATGTTGTGAGATTTGGTTTGCTGACAGAGTATGAGCTTCTGTTTTGTATCCTCCTCAGGGTGACTGGAAATCTAGCTGCATACCCCAAATACTGAGTGGTGTTAGCCAGTTGCCTCTCTGCATTGTGTTAAGTTATAAAACTGAGGCCCGGGGAAGAATTCATTCCCCAGATGATGAGCAGGTCTTTTTCCCCTACTCCAAGTCACAATATTAATAAGGCAACTGACTTGAATCTGCTGTGAGAGTTTAATTTGAAAGACAGTTAGGTAATTTTATGGCTGACTTGAAGCATTTATCTGTAACCACTGAGTTCATGCAGTGTTACCATCCTGACAGATTCTTCTTCTTTTTTTTTTTTTTTGTCAGTCCTGGGCCTTGGACTCAGGGCCTGAGCACTGTCCCTGGTTTCTTTTTGCTCAAGGCTAGCACTCTGCCACTTGAGCCACAGCGCCACTTCTGGCCATTTTCTATATATGTGGTACTGAGGAATCGAACCCAGGGCTTCATGTTTACGAGACAAGCACTCTTGCCACTAGGCCATATTCCCAGCCCCCATCCTGACAGATTCTCTTTGACATCAGAGGGGAGATGAGGATAGAGAAGTTCCAGCTAATATATGCTCTGTTAGGCTCGAGGCCTGTACTTACCCTGTGCTTGTAGCCTGTGCCTGAAAAGGGGAAGAAAACCTGTTTGAGAGATGACTTCTTTTCTGATTCTGAAAAAGTGAGTCCCTACCCCAAAGATGAGGGGGAGTGTGGAAGAATTCTGGCTTTCTCCTAGCCAGTGACTTTGTAAAGTGAATGGTGTCAGTGAGAGCAGTCTTCAGGTCCTGACTTTATATTCTTTTTTATTTTTATCTTAAGAAAAGATGTATTGGAATAAATTAATTGCACAAGGGGATATCGTTGTGCTATTTGCAACATGTGTAGAAGATATGTTGATCAAATTCACCCCATCTAATCTCTGTTACTCTTAACCCATCTTTCTCCTCCCCTTCTATTTAAAAGAAATTAAAAGTTGTCTCTAGTTGTACAAAGGGGTTTTAACTCAAGATGTCAGTTTATGAGTTCAATGATCTTGATCGATATTGCCTGTTCCATCCTTTTTCCCCATCTCTCCCCACCCCATCTCCTCAAGTTATGCGGTTCCATTTTCAAATATCTACTTTGAATATATATTGATTGTATTTTCCCGTCTTTCTTTCCATTCATCTGCCCCCCTCCTAGACACCCGTACCCCCAACCCCACCAGCAAAAGATGTTTCAGCTTTCTGGCTTTCATTTTCTTAATCCTCCCCTGTGTGTATCATACTTCAGTCAATTTGTGTATATATGCATGCAGCCTGGTATATGTTTTCACATATGTTTATAATTTAGATCTAACTTCCACATATGAGAGAAAACATGTGCTGTTTGTTTCTCAGAATCTGACTTACTTCACTTACCATAATTTTTGGAGGGCCATTCATTTCCCTGCAAATGATGTAATATTCTTCCTGATAGATGAGTAAGGTTCTATTGTTTGTATGCATGTATGTGTACCCAAGAGTAGTATTGCTGGATCATAAGGTAGTTTTATCTTTTGTTTCTTGAGGAATCTTCAAAATGCCTTCCACAGTGGTTGTGCTAGTTTATGTTCCCACCAACACTGGAATAATGTCCCCCTGTCCCCACATTCCTGCCAGCCTTCGTTGATTGTATTCCTGATAATGGCTGTTCTTACTGCTCTTCTGTCCCTTTTTTCATATTGAGCCCACCCATTCCTTTAATAAGGAAGTGCTGGGGCCAGGGATACAGTCGTGAATGCCAAATGGGCTCCTGCGCCTTTGCTGTTCCCAGGGGGCCAGAGAAGGTCGGGCTCAGGGGAACAAATAAAGAAGTTGATGGTGGACACAGAAGAAATGGCAGGATCCTGGTAACTGTTAGCTGGGACTCTGCTCAACTAAGTAGAGTACTTGGTTTCTTTAGGGAAAAAGTAACACACTGCATGCCTTAAGCAAGGGTAAGCTTCCCCAATCGCCGCCTTAATCAAGTTCATTTAAATGCAGTGTATATTTAAAACTTCCTGATGATTAACTTCACTTCACTGTAAGTACTAATACCTGAATTCCTTCCTAACGCCTAAGGGAACCGTGATTGAGGAAGCTGGAGAAATGAAATCTTAGCCCTTCATTCAGTATTCCTAAATAGTAAACCCCAAGGACCTACAGTACAGAACCAGGTAGAATATCAAGATTTATTTGTTCTTGGGGAGAAAAATTCTTGGAGAACTCTGGTATATACAGTTTACATGTTCCCCAGCCGCTGTATATTGTCGGCTGAGGCAACAAGGGAAACATAAAATCAGTGCAGAAACAGTTTGTGTTTTGAGTTTCACTGATAAGCATGAAATGTGGTATACATCCTGCTGTTTCTGAGTGGCTGGGCTGCTGAAACACCTTGCTCTCCAATGACCAGAATTCAGGGCATTACTCTCTAGATAGTCTGCTGGGCAAATTTAACCTGAAAAATGTGGCCATTTTTGCCAATGTACTTGGGCTGTACTTGGCTTAATGCAGGAAGCAGATTCCCTCGTGAAGCTAGGAAGGCAGCCTCACAGTGATTCCCAGCTGTTGCTCAGGGATTCCTTAGCCCAGCTCACATCAGCACTTAGGAGCTAAGCACTCCTGGGGAGTGGCCTGATGGCTCTGGTTTGCTTGTCAGGCAGGCATTCTAGCACTTGAACCATACATACACTCAGCCCTTTTTTGCTCTCTATTTAAAAAAAAAAAAAAGCCAAAAGTGGGACTTGTACTCAGAGCCTGGGTGCTGTATCGTAGCTCTTTTGTTCAAGACTGGTGCTCTGCTACTTGAGCCACACCTCCACTTCTGGCTTCTTTGGTGGTTACTTGGAGATACAAACCCATAGACATTTCTGTCTGGGCTGACTTTGAAATGCAGTCCTCACATTTCAGTCTTCTGAGTAGCTAGGATTGTAGACATGAACCATTGGTGCCTGGCTGCTCTGTTTGTATGTTTTATGCCAGTCCTGGGGCTTGAACTTGGGACCTGAGTACTATCCCTGAGCTTTTGTGCTCAAGGCTGGTGTTCTACCACTTGAGCCACAGCTCTGCTTCTGGCTTTTTGTTGGTTAACTGGAAATGAGAATGTCACAGATCTTCCTGCCTGGGCTGGCTTTGAACTACAGTCTTCAGATTTCAGCCTCCTGAAGTAGACAGGATTACAGGAGTGATCATCACTGCCTGGTGCTTTGGCTATTTTGTAGATAGGGTCTCATATTCTGTCTCGGCTGGCTTGAACCGTGATCCTCCTATTTTAAGCTTTTCACTATAGCTGGGATGACAAGCACCCACCACTATACTCACTTTGTTTTTCTGTTGGGAATTTTTTTCTCTGCTGACTTAGAACCCGTCTTGCCAATCTCTGCCTCCTGAGTAGCTAGGGTTATTAGCCTGTTCTTAAGTCATATCTAAGCTCAAGGCTCCTCTCTCTCTCTCTCTCTCTCTCTCTCTCTCTCTCTCTCTCTCTCTCTCTCTCTCTCTCTCTCTCACATGGCTGCGGTGTTGAAGAAATAGGGCCAGATATCTTTTAGGGCAATGCTTCTCACAATGTGAGCCAGTGCTAGCTTTGTGATACAGAGAGCAGATGATTAGAAACTTCCCAGGAAGCCGCCAGTGGAGGCAGCTGGACAGTGCTTACATGTTTGAGGCAGTTGTAATGGCACAGATGGGATGGCAGGAAGGCATTCTAGAGTAATTTTGTGGCAGGAATGGATATCAACATGCTGCTTCTTCCATCTAGAATGAGGAAAGTGGTGAGGACCCGAACCAGGGCCATGCACATGCCAAATGTGCATGAAGAATGTTGTGCTATGGGGCTGGGGATATAGCCTAGTGGCAAGAGTGCCTGCCTCGGATACACGAGGCCCTAGGTTCGATTCCCCAGCACCACATATACAGAAAACGGCCAGAAGCGGCGCTGTGGCTCAAGTGGCAGAGTGCTAGCCTTGAGCGGGAAGAAGCCAGGGACAGTGCTTAGGCCCTGAGTCCAAGGCCCAGGACTGGCCAAAAAAAAAAAAAAAAAAAAAAAAAAGAATGTTGTGCTATGGGTAGGGGCTGTAGCTCAATGGTATAGCTCCTGCCTAGCATGTCTGAGTCCCTGGGTTCAATCCCAGCACTACAAATAAAATTTATTTGTCCTTTTGTCTCCCCCTTTGCTGCTGGTACTGGAATTTGAATTCAGAGCCTGGACATTGCCCCTTAGCTTTAACTTTTTTTTTTTCAATTTTATTTGTTTGTTTTTTCTCTTTATTGTCAAAGTGAAGTAGAGGAGCTACAGTTTCTTTTTTTTTATTTTATTTTATTTATTTATTTATTTATTTTTTATTAATTGGACATAAATTTTTTTACAAGGTGTTGTGCAAAGAGGGTGCAGTTACATAGTAGGGCAGTGTGTACATTTCTTATGATATCTTACGACCTGTTTTTCTATCCCTTGTCTAGGTCAGGTTGACATATATGCAATATACAATGTATCAAGAACATATACAGTATTCACAGACTTGGTCTCTACTGTCTCTCCATCTCCCTTTGTTAACAGTCATATATCAGGGAGATCATGCCCCTTTGATTTCTGTGTTCTAGGCTTGTCTCACTCAACATTATTTGTTCGAGTTCTGACCATTTCCCTGCGAATAACAGTATTTCACCATTCCTAATCGCTATGTAGTATTCCATTGTGTATAAGTACCATATTTTTTGGATCCATTCGTCTGTGGAGGGGCATCTGGGTTGTTTCCATATTTTAGCTATTGTGAATTGTGCAGTGATAAACATGGAAGTACAAATGCCTTTTTGATATCTTGGATTTTGCTGTTTAGGATAGATGCCTAGGAGTGGTATGGCTGGGTCATAGGGTAGGTCTATATTGAGCTTTTTGAGAAACCTCCATACTGTTCTCCAAAGTGGTTGTACTAATTTGCACTCCCACCAACAATGGAGAAGGGTTCCTCTTTCCCCACAGCCCCTCCAGCATTTGTTGTTTCCTGAGTTCAGAGTATAGGCCATTCTAACTGGGGTGAGGTGGTATCTCAGGGTTGTTTTTATTTGCATTTCCTTTACTAGCAGGGATGTTGAGCATTTCCTCATATGTTTCTTTGCCATTTTTATATCTTCTCTTGTGAAGTCTCTCTTTAGCTCTTTTGCCCATTTCCTAATAGGTTTATTGGGCTTGGAGGGGCTTAGTTTTTTGAGTTATCCTACAGTTTCTTATGTAAGGCAGTGAGTACATTTCTTGTCCAACTTGTTACCTCCTCCCTCACTTTTCCCCCCACCTTCACCCTCCCCTTTCCCCCCTCCCCCCATGAGTTGTACAGTTGGTTTACACCCAATGGTTTTGTAAGTATTGCTTTTGGAATCATTTGCCTTTTTATCCTTTGTCTCTTGATTTTGATATTCCCTTTCTTTTCCCTAGTTCTAATACATGTATATACAGTATCCAGGGTACTCAGATGAGATACAGTAATAGTGAGGGGGAGGGGTACCACCACAGGAAGGGAATACAAGAGAAACAAAAAAAAGCTACGGTTTCACATGGCATATTGAAAATAATTACAACAATGATATAATATTTGTTTTCATAACGTGGAGTTGATTTCACTTAGCATCATCTTATGTGTTCATAAGGGCATAGCTATTGGGCTATTGTGATCCTCTGCTATGTCTAACCTAAACCTGTACTAATTATTCCCTATGAGGGAAACCATAGAGTCCATGTTTCTTTGAATCTGGCTCACTTCACTTAGTATAATTTTTTCCAAGTCCTTCCATTTCCTTATGAATGGGGCAATGTCATTCTTTCTGATAGAGGCATAGAATTCCCCTGTGTATATGTACCACATTTTCCTGATCCACTCATCTACTGAGTCCCTTAACTTTTAGTTGTTGTTTCGGCGGGTTCTGGGGCTTGAACTCAGGACCTGGGTGCTGTTCCTGAGCCTCTTTGTGCTCAAGGGTAGCACTCTACCACTTGAGCCACAGCACTACTTCCACCTTTTTCTGAGTAGTTTATTAGAGATAAGAGTCTCATGGACTTTCCTACCTGGGTTGGCTGGGAACTGAGATCCTCAGATCTAAGCCTCCTGAGTAGTTTTCAGGTATGAGCCACTGGCACCTGGCCATTCCTTAGCTTTTTTACTTATGGTTAATGCTTTACCTCTTGAGCAACAGCTCTATTTCCAGTGTGTGTGTGTGTGTGTGTGTGTGTGTGTGTGTGTTTAATTGGAGATAAGAGTCTCACAGACTTTCCTGCTCAAGCTGCCTTCAAACTTTGATCCTTAGATATCAGACTTCTAAGGAGCTAGTGTTACAGACAAGAGCCACTAGTACTTGGCTAACAAAGTATCTTGCTATGAAAAAAAGTCAGAATTAATCAAGTGTCTTAGTGGTACAGTCAGAGTAATTATGTAGTGTGTTTGTGTGTATAATATACACATGTGGATGTATGTATATATTGTATACACATACACACACGTGCACACGCGTATATATACACACCGGTTCTTTCATCCACCTAAGCATAATTCTGTAAGACTATAGATACTATACATTAAAAGAATTCATGCTGGGGTGGCTCACATCTGTAATCCTAGCTACTTGGGAGGCTGCGATCTGAGGATCAGAGTTCAAAGCCAGCCTGGCCTAGGAAGGAAAGTCCATGAGACTCGTCTCCAATTAACCACCAGAAAACAGGAAGTGGCACTGTGGCTCAAGTGGTAGAGCACTAACCTTGAGCTGAAGAGCTCAGGGACAGTGCCCAGGCTCTGAGTTCTAGCCCCACAACCAACAGAAAAAAAGGAATTCATTCAACTATTCTTATTAGCCAATGTTCTGCTAAGTATAGCTTATATCACTTAGAAAGCTAACTTTTCTACATGAAAACTTTAAAGCTAGGCATGGTGGACACACCTATAATCTCACCTATGTGGGAGTTGTAGATTGGAGAATGCTACTCTGATGTTAGCCCTGGCCAAAAGCATAAGACCAATATAAAGTAGTTGCTAAAGCAAAAAAATGTCTGAGGGCATGCTGAAGTGGTAGAACACCTGCTTAGTAAATGCAAGGCCCTGATTTCAAACTCCCTTTCAGTAACAACAGATAGTAAACAAAAGTTAAATAATAATATATACAATGTCCCTTCAAAGTGTGTGTATAAGCTATTTTAATAGGCTATTTTTTTTTAAAATTGTAAAGGTGATGTACAGAAGGGTTACAGTTACATGAGTCAGGTAATGAGTACATTTGCTTTTGAACAGTGTCATTCCCTCATTCTCTCCCAGTTTTTCCCCTCCTGACTTCTATCAAAGTTGTATAGTTCATTTCCAATATAGTGTCTAGTAGATTTCCCTGCTGAATTGATTCACCTTCTGTCCTACCTTTCAATGCTTCCCTCCCCAGATCAAATAAAGTTATATACAAGACTTTTTTGGGGGGCAGGGTGAAGGGGTTGGTCATGGGCTTGAACTCAGGGTCTGGGCCCTGACCCTGAGCTCTTTTGCTTAAGGCTAGTGCTCTACCACTTTGAGTCACAGCACCACTTCTGGGTTTCTGGTGGTTAATTGGAGATAAGAGAATCACAGACTACTTCTTGGGTTGGCTTCAAACCATGATCCTCAGATCTCAGTCTCCCAAGTAGCTAGGTTTGTTTATAGGTGTCAACCACCAGTGCCCAGTTTAATAGGTTATTTCTTTATAACTTATTTAGTAACAATTGCAGAATAATCAACTTGTGTGATTACAGTGTCTGTTAATTATCTGTAATGTACATTTTCAGTGAATAAACATATATAGCTTTCCTAATTTTTCCCTAATTATATTGATTATTTTTAAATTTATGAATAAAAACCCAGGTCTATGCTTAGTATATATGAACATTTTTATATTCTAGTAATGTGCTTTCATCATATACAAATATAGCTTGTCAAACTACCACAGGTGAGAAATTAAAAAAAAGTTAAGATAGAAACAGACTTCTGGTGTTGCATGACATGTTCTTCCATTCCTTGTGTTTCCTGTACATTGAGGTGAGAGTAGATCAGGGATGGGAAGCACTGAACAATTTCTCAATCCATGTTACATCTAGCAGGACAGTTTTAGGCCCTGGAATAACCTACTTTCTCTCTTGTGGTTCTCTGAATAGCTGTCGAATGTTCTAGAAAAGCATCTCTCTGAGCTACAGAGTGGCAGGCACTGACCAAGTTTTCCTGTCTCATCTGCTAAAAGAAAGACATTCTGCTATGTTTTAGCCTAGTGGGGTGTGAAGCCCAGGATAGCTTGCTTTCTGGGGACCCTCAGCCATAGTGCAAGTGGAGTGTAGGATATCCTAGGCAGAAAACCTTGCCATATCTATGGTTTGACTGCCCTGAGTTATCTATCCTAAGTATGGACAGTATTGGATACCAACTCTTTTCGATATTACCAAAGTCTTTATACCTGGTACCACTCTTCTAGAAGCTTCTGAGCCATACAGAAGTGGCTTGCCAACTCTTTGAGGGTAAAGTACTGTTGAAGGCAAATAAGTGAAGGCCATGGTTCTTTAGTGCCAAGAATTTTACAGCCTCTGTGGCTTAGTTCTGAAATCTGTCATTTTGAGATCATGGGTATAAATAATGCAGTGCTAAATCGCATCATCCACACCCTCTCTTAACATCAAAATGGGCTGAAAGGTATTCCTAATTATAGCCTGTAACATTGATGTCAGAAAGTAATGACATTTTCCCCCATCCTATTTGGCCAACAAATTTTCATTTCTGATCACTAAGAAGAGTATAACTCTTCAGGGGGAAGCAGGGTTTCATTGCATGAACCACTGATTTTGCTGCTCAATTTCAGATGATCAAGTATCTATTTGTTCTTGGTTTGTGTTTGGCATTTTACGTTAAGCCTGCTTGCCCAGAATTTAGGTCATAAAATACAATGGAAATGCAAGAAATGTCAGGCATGGTGAAGGTGGCATGGCTGTTGGTTCTTGCTGTCTTATACAGGAAAGCGATAGGCTTTGAAATAATAAATTGGAATTATAATTGATGAACTCAAGGCCTTGCACTTGGCACTTTTGCTTTTGTTTTTCAGATAAGGATCTTGAGCTTTTACCTGATTTGGCTTCAGGCTTCTATTCTTCTACCTTTACCTCCCAACAACCTGGAATTACAAGTGTTTATTACTCTACCAGCCTTATTTTTGAGATAGAGTCTCATTAGCTTTTGCGCAAACTGGCTTTGCCATCTTCCTATCTCTGCCTCTATGTTTTACTTTGTAGGAATATCTATGAAGTAAATTATATTATCTACAATAATATCTAAAATAATACCTATAATAGATTTTTCCTTTCCCCTTCTCCCCCAAGTCCTGGGGCTTGAACTTTGAGCCTGAGTTTCTTTTTGCTCAAGTCTAGCATTCTATCACTTGAGCCACCATACCACTTCTGGCTTTTTTCTTGCTTAATTGGAGATAGAGTCTCATAGGCTTTTCTTCCCTGGGCTGGCTTCAAACCACCATCCTCAGATCTCAGCCTCCTAAGTACCTAGGATTATTGGCATGAGCCTCCAGTGCCTGGTTTGACAGTGTCTTCTTAAAGCTCAGCCAACAGAGTGTCTGTTGAGCTTCTCAATGGCACCGTGTCCCTTACCAGTCCACTTGACCCCTAGCAAGGGCAGTAATCTCTCTTCATTCCTAGGGTTATGGTCAGATGGGTTGTCTTGTAGTAAATGTACTCAGCGTGCCAGGAAGAACCTTTGACTCCTATTTTGCCAGGGCAGTACAGCTGCTCCTTTTAATTTACATTCAACTATTATTGTGTCTAGGCTTTAAATGTATGTATGTATGTGTATGTATGTATGTATTGTGCATGTGTCCTGGTACCAGGCCTTGAACTCAAGGCCTTGCTCTTACTCAGCATTTCTGTCCTACCACTTGAGCCATACCTCCTCTTTGGCTTTGCTGGTTAATTGGAGATAAGAGTCTCCTGGTCTGCCTAGGCTGGCTCCAGACTGTGATCCTCAGATCTCTGCCTCCTGAGTAGCTAACAGGTGTGGGCCACCTGCACCTGTCTTTGAGCCCAGGCTTTGTGGAGTTGTCCTGTTGTGAAAGGACAGGGCCCAAGGCTCACAGGCCTCCATACCGATGACTTGTCAAAGCTCTTCCTGCAAGCACAGGGACTCCTATTTCCCAGGAGGCTGTGCTGAGTGAGACTTGACCCTAATTACTGTCTGGATCTGGGGGATTTCAAGGAAGGAGAGCTGAGATTATTTCAGGGTCTTGAGGCAATAAAGAGGCTATTTTTAATGGCTCACTGGTGGATCAAGGAGCTGAGTATTCTGAAACTTGTGAACTAAATGTCCCATTGCAAGTGGCAGGATGGCTGCACCTGTGTGGTGATGGGGGTTGTCCTACCAGGACCCCTCCCTGGGGTCAGAGACACTGCCCCAGTGAGACGCCAGCTAGTTTTACCAGCCGTGAGGTATAGCAATAGTGGCTGAAGAGATGGAATTGGAAAAAATGTCAAGGCAGTGTCCATGAGGAAGGAGCCTGAAACAAGTCATTCATGAATTTTTGGAGGCCAGAGCAAGCCTTCATTTATACCTGAACTTCCTGCTGCTGGGTACATTTCCAGCCTCCTCAGACCCATGTTGTCTCTGATGCTTCTCAAACCCCAAAGGGTAAACTGAGTCTTAAAGAAAGCAATAATGAATGAGAATCAAAATGCTTAGCTGAGATGGTAACAATAAAGCAATATTAATAGTCCTTAGCATTTACAGACCATTATTAAAATCTAGCTTTCTGCAACAAATGTTCTATGTATATGATTTTATATGCTCAGTATGCATGAAAAACAGCTGAGACTCAGAAGTTAATTAGCATCTCCCCAGAAAAATAGCCAGAGTGGAGCTTGAATTTGATCCTAAATTTATATGATTCTAAAATATCTAAAACCCGATGTCAACAGCTCTCTCTCTCTCTCTCTGCACACACACACACACACACACACACACACACACACACACACACACACACACACACTTCCCCAACCAATCCACAAAAAGTTAAATATGTGCCAGGCACATTTTTCCACATATAGTCACATGCTGTGTATCAATGTTCTACTCAAAGATGGTGGGCCCAAGGGCTGGGAATGTGGCTTAGTGGTAGAGTACTTGCCTAGCATGCATGAAGCCCTGGGTTCAATTCCTCAGTACCACATAAAGCAGAAAAAGCTGGAAGGGGAGCTGTGGCTCAAAAGGTAAAGTGCTGGCCTTGAGCAAAAGAAGCTCAGGGACAGTGCCCAGGCCCTGAGTTCAAGCCCCAGGACCAGGGGGGGAAAAAGATGGTGAGTCCATAAGGTTAGAACAGAGCTGAATATTTCCTATTGCCTAGTACTTGTCCTGCATCTTTTCTGTGTCTAAATATGGTTAGATACTTAGACATTGCAGCCTACCACACTCCCATGCTGGCCCAGCCACAGCTCAAGGCTCCCAGCCTGAACAGCATGGCCTACAATGTGTAATAGTCATATTTACACCATGATGAAATCACCTGAGGACACATTTATCAGAATGTATCCTCATCAACAAATGATGTGGAACTGTGTGGTATTTATTCATAATATGTGCATGTGTGCATGATAATGGGCCTGATACAGGTGATAAATTTTGCTTATATTAGTATTTATATTTGTATATAAAATTTCTGAAGGTAAAGTACAACAAGCTAATATTAGAAAAGGTTTCTGGTGTTTAGTGCTGGTACTGGGGTTTGAACACAGAGCCTCAAGCTCTTGCTTGGCTTTTTTGCTCTACCACTTGAGCCACACTTCCATGTCTGGCTTTTTGCTGATTATTTAGAGATAAGTGCCTTTCTGGTCTGGCTGCCCACACTGGCTTAGAACCTTGATCCTCAGGCCTCAGCCTTATGAATAGCTAGGATTACACGTGAACCACCAGTGTCCAGCACAACAATTTTTCTTTTTGTTTAAGCAAGCTGAATGAAGTATGGTTATATATAAATTTCAGTAATCCACATTTTTTTTCCAGTCCTGGAGCTGGAACTCAGGGCCTGAGCATTGTCCCTGGCTTCTTTTTGCTCAAGGCTAGCACTCTACCACTTGAGCCACAGCACCACTTCTGGCCTTTTCTTTCTCTCTCTATATATGTGGTACTGAAGAATCGAACCCAGGGCTTCATTCAAGGCAAGCATTCTACTACTAGGCCATATTCCCAGCCCTCCACATTTATTTTTAAAAAAGGAAAAAAGGAAGCCCTATTACCTGAGACCTTGCCAGTATGGTGGACAATGACCAAAACTGGGGGAGTATACCTGAGGGTCCCTGTCCTTGATGACTGTGAAATCATGGTTAACTGCCAGTCCTGAAATGTCACTTTGAAGGAACTATCAATGGAGATGCTGTTACAGGTGGCTTTGCAGGATTATATATAATGTGCTCCAGCAACAAGTTGAGGTAAGTGTAGGAGGCAGCGGTTGATCAGGCAAGACCTGGGTCTTGGAGGTGGCAGCCGCCATCACTCCTTACTGCTGCCATCTCCAACAGGCCCCAATCTGGCTGAGCCATGTCCAGATGCAGCAATGGACTTGCCTTTTGTGTGTTCAGCAGTCCTGGTGTGGCTGCTCTTGCCTAAGCCAAAGAGTAGGGTGCGGGGAGAAAGCCATTGCCACGGTGCCTTGTTCCCTGGGCTGCTGGGTATAGCAGAAGTGGCAGTCTGCTAGTATTGTCCTTGTTTGGATAGCAAACTGAACAGTTTAACTCCTTACATAATATTGTGGAGAATATTCTTTTTTTTTCTTTTTGTCAGTTGTGGCCTTGAACTCAGGGCCTGGGCACTGTCCCTTACCTTTTGTGTTCAAGCCTAGTGCTCTATCCTCTGGAGAAACTAGGAATCCATGGAACATTCCTCAATATAATAAAGGCTGTATATGACAAATCTATAGCCAGCACTATACTTAATGGTGAAAAGTTAAACCATTTCCTTTATGGCTGGGAATATGGCCTAGTGGCAAGAGTGCTTGCCTCGTATACATGAAGCCCAGGGTTCGATTCCCCAGCACCACATAGAAAATGGCCAGACGTGGCACTGTGGCTCAAGTGGCAGAGTGCTAGCCTTGAGCAAAAAGAAGCCAGAGACAGTGCTCAGGCCCTGAGTCCAAGGCCCAGAACTGGCAAAAAAAAAAAAACAACACCATCTCCTTTAAAATCAGGAATGAGACAGAGTTGTCTACTATCTCCACTCCACTTCAATATAGTATTGGAATTCCTAGCCAGAGCCATAAGGCAAGAGATAAACCTAAAGGGGATTCATATAGGGAAAGAAGAAGTAAAACTCTTCCTGTTTGCAGATATGATCCTGTATTTAAAAAACCTCATAGACTCCTCTCCCAAGTTACTTGAGCTGATCTGAAACTTCGGCAAAAGAGTAGGCTATAAAATTAAGTCATAAAAATCAGTAGCTTTTCTAAGAAGAGCAAGGCTGAAATCAGAAAAGCAACGCCTTTTGTAATAGCCTCAAAAAATACCTAAGAATTAACCAAAGATGTGAAGGACATCTATGATGAAAACTTTAAAAACCTGAAAAAGGAAAATAAAGCAGATTTAAGGAAGTGGAAAACCTCCCATGCTCCTGGATTGGTAGAATTCATATTATGAAAATGGCAATGTTTCCCAAAGCTATCTATCTACAAATTCAATGCAATACCCATCACTATCCTAACAACGTTCTTTAATGAAATAGAAGAAACAATCCAAAAATTCATATGGGATAATAGAAGACCCCAAATAGCAAAAACAATCCTTAGCAGGAAGAACAATGCTGGAGGAATATCAACACCTAGCTTCAAACTCTAGTATAAAGCCATAGTTATAAAAACTTGGTACTGGCACATGAATAGGCCTGAGGACCAAGAGAATACAATTGAAGAACCAGAAATGATCCCACAGACCTATGGCCACCTAATCTATGATAAGGTAGCCAAAAACATGAGATGGAAGGAAGACAGCCTCTTCAACACATGAGGCTGGCAGAATTGGCTACATGTAGAAAATGGAAGCTAGATCCTTATATATCACCCTGCACCAGAATCAATGAGGCTGGCAGAATTGGCTACATGTAGAAAATGGAAGCTAGATCCTTATATATCACCCTGCACCAGAATCAATCCAAATGGATCAAAGACCTCAAGTAAGAGCAGATACCCTGAAAATACTGCAATAAGGGATAGGGGAACCACTAGGGCTCCTTGGCATAGGTCAAAACTTCCTAAATAAAGATCCAGAAACAAACAAAAAAAATCAAAGAAAGGCTGGATAAATGGTATTGCATTAAACTGCAGAGCTTCTGCACAGCAAAGGCCTTAGCTAGCAAGATAAATAGAAAGCACACAGATTGAGAGATCTTCACTAGCTATACAACAAAGGCCTCATATAAAAAATTTACCTGGAGCTCAAAAAATTAACCCCCCCCCCAAAACAAATCCTCAAAGAAACACCTGCCTCACAAATAAGTGGGTTAAAGAATTAAAAAATTTGTCTGGAGAGGAAATAACGGCCAATAGACATATGAAGAAATGTTTATTATCTCTGGCCATAAAGAAATGCAAATCAGGAGCTGGGAATATGGCCTAGTGGCAAGAGTGCTTGCCTCATATACATGAAGCCCTGGGTTCGGTTCCCTAGCACCAAATATATAGAAAACGGCCAGAAGTGGTGCTGTGGCTCAAGTGGCAGAGTGCTAGCCTTGAGCAAAAAGAAGCCAAGGATAGTGCTCAGGTCCTGAGTTCAAGGCCCAGGACTGGCAAAAAAACAAAAGAAATGCAAATCAAAACGACATTGAGATTCCACCTCACTCCACTTAGAATAGCCATTATCAAGAAAACAAGCCAGGTGCCAGTGGCTCATACCTATAATCCTAGCTACTCAGGAGGCTGAAATCTTAGGATCATTGTTCAAAGCCAGCCCGGGCAGGAAAGTCTGTGAGACTCTTATCTCCAAATAACTGCCAGAAAACCAGAAATGGTGCTGTAGTTCAAAGTGGTAGAGCACTAGCTTTGAGCTGAAGAACTCAGTGACAGTACCCAGGCCCAGAGTTCAAGCCCCATGATGACAAAATAATATCAGCTTCTTGTGGGGATGTGGCCAGAAGGGAACATTATCCCACTGTTGGTGGTTCAACAATTCTGGAAAGCAGTATGGAGGTTCTTCAAAAGACTAAACATAAGGCCTGAGAATATGACCTAGTGGTAGAGTGCTTGCCTCGTATACATGAAGCCCCGGGTTCTTTTCCTCTGTACCACATATATAGAAAATGCCAGAAGGGGCACTGTGACTCAAGTGGTAGAGTGCTAGCTAGCCTTGAGCAAAAAGCAGCCAGGGACAGTGCTCAGGCCCTGATTTCAAGCCCCAGGACTGTCCAAATGTGTGTGTATATGTGTGTGTTTCTTTGTGTGTATGTACACATTACCTTATGTAACTGTAACTCTTCTGTACCTCACCTTTTCAATAAAATAAAAAGTAAAAGAAAATACTAGTGCTCTACCACTTTGAACTACAGTGCCACTTCTGATTTTGGGGTGATTGATTGGAGATAAGAGCATTGCAGACTTTCCTGCCTGAACTGGCTTTGAGCCACTCTCCTCAGATCACAGCCTCCTGAGTAGCTATGACTACAGGCATGAGCCACCAGTGCCTGGCTGAGAATATTCTACTCTTTATTGACTCTGATAAAACTCATTCACAAGTATATCCTGGGACTATCAAAAGGCTGGGAATACCAAAAGCTTTAATAGCCTATTGGGCATTCCCTATGTATCACCACTGGATCAAATACTGTACATTTTTTCTTTTCTGTTTGGTTCAGTGGACAGACAAGCTGATGGTTCTTGTCAGCCCCGATTTATAGGAAAGAACACAGGCTGTAGAGAGCTTACATGACTAGCCACAGCATAGGGCAGATTGGAATTAAATCCATATCTGTTTGATTGCAGTGTCCTATCCCTGAACTAGATTTTTTTAAACTTGAGATATATGGTCCATCATATAACTGTTTAATGTACATAGTTCATTGGGTTTTCATATATTCACAACATTGTCAATCATCACCAGTAATTCCTGCACATTCTCATGACCCAAAAGAGAAATTCCTTATCCATTAACAACTGTTGGCAGTTTCCTCTCCCTTTTCTCTGTAGTAATCATGCATTCTGCTTTCTGTTTTGCAGATTTGGTTCACATGGAAGTATCACTAAGTGATCTTTGCTTGATTTCCTGGTTCATCTGTGTTGTAGAATGATTCAGTAGTTCATCACTTTATAGGGCTGAGACTTCATGCATGGTGTGCAGATACTGCGTTTTGCTTGCTCACTAGGTGATGGGTGCCAGGTTCTACTTTCAGGTTATTAGGACTAATGTACAGCTGAGAACATTTGGGTACTTGTTTTGTGTAGTCATGTATCCAGCTAACTTAGATAGACTGTGGAGGGGAATTGATGGGTCACATGATAATCCCTTGACACAGATGGACTTCTTACAGTATAAAACTAAAGTGAGCTGGGTGCCTGTGACTCACGCCTGTAATCCTAGCTACTCAGGAGGCTGAGTTCTGAGGATCCCGGTTGAAACTTAGCCTGGGCAAGAAAGTCCTTGAGACTCTTATCTCCAATTAATCTCCAGAAGACTAGAACTGGAGCTGTGGCTCAAAATGGTCGAGCATTAGCCTTGAGCAAAATAGCTCAGAGCCTGCACCCAGGTCCTGAGTTCAAGTCCCACAACTGACCAACCAAAAAATAAATAAAATAAAAGAGGCAGTTTCTGTGGCAGTACATTAGAGCACTGTGTTACAGACAGGGAGGTTTTCTCAGCTATGAGAAAAGGTGCTTTTCCTCTGGGGCTTTGTCATTTTGTGAGAAGAATCCAGCAGGCCTGGTGTGATGGAGCATTATACAGAGTCCCATGTGCATGTTGAAAACGTGTGGTTTACATAGTAATGCTTAGGTTTCCATTTCAGTCATCTCCCAGCATGGGGATGTGTTCACATGACAAACACATCAAATGATTACTATCCTCTGGTATTGTGAATTATTCCAATTTTCAGTTCTGCTGCATTTTTAGGCAGAGCCCTCAACCATTTCTCAGGTTGGCCTGAAATTTTTCATTTCTTCAGGTTGTCTCCCGAAGACTGAGGAAGCCCAGCTAATTACATTTTCATTGTAGGAATAATTTGACTATGATAATGAGACTGTCTTGAGGGAAATGAGTATTTTAAGATTGCTTAAAACTCTTGGGAGTGAATGTCTTTGGGGCCAATTCTGGGCCTATAATAAGCAGTTTAAGGTCAGTGTTATTTCTGTGACACCAGTTATAAAGGTTCACATCAGGATGAGGTAGAATTCTAAAGATAATGTAGAATTAAAAAAAATTTAAAAATATATAAAGGTGATGTACAGAGGGGTTACAGTTACACAAGTTAGATAAAGAGTACATTTCCTATAAAACAATATACATACCAAAACAAACTCCAAAGATATGGAAACAAAGGACTTTTTTCTTAATTTGGCTTTTCTTTTTCTGATGACTCAGTGCACATCTGTGGGAAGGTGGGGGGAGGGCAGAGAAGCAGAGGAGAAAGGGTGAAAAAGTGCAGCACTGGCACGCACTGGCGCAAACTGGCTGTGAAACTCGTGGGTGGAGGTGGGAAGGAGGGAATGGGAGAGAACAAGGGGACAGCTGACAATATGCGAAAGGAAATGTACTTATCACCTGACCATGTGAAGGTAACCCCGCTCTGTGTGTGTGTGTATGTGTGTATACTTGTGTACATATATATGTACACACGCACACACACATATATGTACATTTCCTTTTGGACAATGTCACGTTCAGCCTAAAGGAAACTGCCACACGGTTCAGGCAGAAAAGAGTTTATTGGGGGGAGAGCATACTGCTGGCCTTCACAAGATGGAGGCATGGCGGGGGGCGGGGGGCGGGTTGCAAGGAATGCAGGGGAAGGGAAAGGGAAGGAGGGCAAGGGGGAAGGGAAAGGCTGAAAGGGGGTGGAACTCCTGATGGAGACTGATACTGGGGTAGGGAGGAGGGAGGAGGAGTGGCCCCTGTGAGGACCCCAGAGCCTGGGGGACCGCCCACTGCCCCCAGGTGTGCCAGTTTCCTGGGTTATGAATGGCCAGGGTTTTCTGGGGAAGGGGCCATTTTCACTGGTGGAGCTAGCACCTTGTTCTCTCCGTTTGCAAATTGTTTTTCTGCTTGAACTCAGGGGCTGGATGATCTTCCTTAGCTATTGTGCTTGAGGCTAGTGCTCTACCATTTGAACCACTGCTTCACTTCTGATTTTGTGCTAGAAAGAGTCTGACAGACTTTCCTGCCTAGGCTGTCTTTGAACTGTGATCCTCAGATCTCAGCCTCCTGAGTAGCTAGGATTACAGGCATGGGCCACCAGTGTTCAGCTCAAAATTGTAATTTGAATGATTTATGGCACTAGAGGATAATTTGATGTGTCATCATAGTTAGGTATGTCATGTGATACAGTTATTGACTGAGGGATCTATCGAACCAGTCCTGCCTGTGGCTAGTTGTAAATCTGGACAATATACAGTTTGGAGGAAAGCCTTAGCTAAGAAATAATGGTAAATCACCTGATTAGGGGATGTTCCCATGGAGATGAGCTGACCTCAGGTGAGCCTTATGTGAGGTCTGCTCTCCACCTGACTTAAGCCTTACTTTTCTTGGGGGTCCGTGGGGTCTGCTGGTTCACGCGGTGTCTTTGTGGGCCAGGTGGTGCGGTGTCAGCACGTGAGGACGCAAGAGCGCTGCCTCGCCTCCCCGATGGCCTGGCCACCAAAGTGGTCCCCATCCCTGTCTCCTGCCGGGACTCCTAATGACTCTTTGAGTCATTAAAAATTTTGTCCAAGTCAAGCAACGTGCTAGTGATTTATGCCTTTGGTCCTAGCTATTCAAGCGGCTGAGATCTGAAGAACATATTTGGAAACCAAACTGTGCAGCAAAGTCTGTGAGATTCCTATCTCCAGTTGACCATCAAAGCCAGAAGCGGAGCTGTGTGGCTCAAGTGGTAAAGGACCAGCCTTGAGGAAGAAATCGAAGGGACAGTGCGTGCCCAGACCCTGAGTACCTGCATACACACCAAAAAAGCAGTCCCAAGTTGATGGCAGAGCTGAAGTTTGAGACTAGCTGATCTGATTTCAAAGCATGCATCTTTTTTTTGTTTGTTTTTGTGCCAATCTTGGGGCTTGAGCTCAGGGCCTAGCACTGCCCCTGAGCTTTTTTTACTCAAGGCTTGCACTCTACCATGTGAGCCACAGCTCCACTTCTTGCTTTTTTGATGGTCTGAACTGTGATCCTTGGATGTCAGCTTCCTGAGTAACTAGGATTACAGATGTGAGCCACCTGGCTTCAAATTATTCTTTTATATAAAAAAAGTTATTATAAAGAGGGATTACAGTTTCATAAGTCAGGTGATGAATACATGTCAACATAGTGTCTAGTGAGTGCCACTGCTGCATTTTTTCACCCTTTGTCCCTCCATTTCTGTGTCTCCCTTCCCCTCCCAAGGTCAGATAAATGAAAAGACAAAAATAAAAGAAAATGAAAACAAAATTAAAAAGTAACTTCTTGCTTCCATTTCCTGGAGTTCATTTTAATACATATTTTATGTAATCAGAGCCATATAGGCATTGTGCCTTTGTGTTCTTCCCCTAAGGATATCCTCCTTTGGTCTCGCTGTGTGTGAATGCCTCGAGTCCTGTATCATTTATCATGTCCCAGTGTATTTCAGATCTAGCTTCCATATGTGAGAGAAAACGTGTGCCATTTGTCTCTCTGAGCTTGGCTTATCTCACATAATATGATTTGTTCTAGGTCCATCCATTTCCCTGCAAATGACATATGGCTGTGTAAAATTCCATTGTGTATAGGTACCACATTTTTTGATCCACTCACCTTTTGTATGGCACCTGGGCTGTTTCCATATCTTGGCTAATGTGCATAGTGCAGCAGTGAACACAAAACATACATTCTTAATCTCCATACTTTACTGTCTCACATCAGGAGACTTAATGGTTAGTTGGCAGGGAAAGACAAAGAAAAGAAACATTCCAGATAAAGGGAACAGGCTGCTAGATGACAGAAAGCTCCTTCCTGAGAGACCATAGGTAACACAGGACAAGGGATGATTTAGAAAGGGGGATGGGATGGTGGTTCACATGTGAACATGTTGAGAGAGGAAATTCAGGTAAACTGTCTGCTGGTGGCTGGGTGTTTAAATATAGAGCTTCAAATAAAGTGAATGAGGCTAAAGAAGTAGACACGAAGAAGGCTGTTTCTAAGCAGCAAAGAGGACGTGGGCCACCGGGAGGAAGAGGGTTGAGATCTTCTAGGGAAATAACCAAGAATCTCTGGGGCAAACTAACACATACAGCAGCCTGCCGGTAAGAGTAGAAAATAGGAGATAGTCCAAAGGATGGTAGGAGAAGAGAAGGTCACAGAACCCAAGAAAGGAGGAAATTTGAGAAGAGAGGCATAGAAGACATGACTAATATGGCAGAAGAATTGTGGAAGCTGAGTTGAAACATTACCATTACATTTGGTGCTCAAGTCAGAGTCAAAGCAGCTGGTGGAGAGAGAGGGAAGGGTGACACTGTGGGAAAAAAAATGTACTTTTTACCTGACTTATGTAATTGTCAGCCTTCTATCCATCACCTTTATAATAACAATTTAAAAAAAGCAGTTGATGGGAATGAGAAATGTTACCAGACGAGAAGTTGATACTGTATAAAGCCAAATACTATTCTGGGATACGATCTAGCAATTGTACTTGTTTCCCCAAGTCAGATGAACTCGTGTCCACCCAAATAGCGTGCACACAAAGGCTGATGGAAGCTTTATGTGTGCTTGTCAAGACTTGGAAGCAACCAAAATGTCCTTCAGTAGATGAATGGAAAGGTAACTGTGGTATATCCACCTATAAAATGGAATATTATTTAGCTCTGAAAAGAAATGAGTTATCACACTACAAAAAAAAGTCACAGAGTGCATATTGCTAAGGGCAAGAAGACAATCTAAGAAGGCTGCAATACTTTTTTTTTTTTTTTTTTTTTTTTTTTTTTTGGCCAGTCCTGGTCCTTGGACTCAGGGCCTGAGCACTGTCCCTGGCTTCTTCCCGCTCAAGGCTAGCACTCTGCCTCTTGAGCCACAGCGCCGCTTCTGGCCGTTTTCTGTATATGTGGTGCTGGGGAATCGAACCTAGGGCCTCGTGTATCTGAGGCAGGCGCTCTTGCCACTAGGCTATATCCCCAGCCCCGCTGCAATACTTTTTGATCCCAACGAGATGGAATTATGGGAGAAGCAAAGCTACAGAACCCATAGAGGGTCAGGAGCCCATAGAGGGAGAGATGAATTCGTGGAGCACAGGGGTTGTTGGGGCAGCAAAGTTATTCTACATGCTACTTCAATGGCAGGTGCATGGTATTATGCATTTGCCCAAATCCATGAAGCTATACAATACAGAGTGAACCCTAACATAAGCCACGGACTTGAGTTAATTCTAAAACTCATTAATGAAAACACGTACCACATGAACACAAGTTCTTACTATGAGGGGAAACAGGATGAGGAGAGTTATATGAAAACTCCACTTTCTGTTTAGTTTTTCTGTAAGCCAAAAGAGGCTCTAAAAAGTCTATTAGTCAAATTAAAAAAGAAAGAAATGAACAAAAGGAAAGGAAGAAAGAGAAAAAGCCAAGTACATACCATCTTGAGAGTAGCATAAACCATTGCTATCATCAATTTTGTATGCATGTGTTCCAAGCACATCAAAAATACAACTAGTATGTATAGCTATATAATGATATACAGTATATAATTATATATACTAAGTAACTAACTATATATTATATATACAGTATTTATATAGTATATATATACTTTATATACAGTATATTATATATTGTATATGGTATATATGTACATATATGTGCATATATACTATATGTGTATATACTGTATATACATATGATATACATATAGTTTATAGCATATAGTACAATGTATGTTATAGTATGTACTGTATGCACTGTACATATAGTATATACAGTATATACTATATACTTACATATATACTATATACACATACATATACAGTATCTACTATATGTATATATACTATATAGACTAGTATATACATGTACACATATTATATATACACATATACATGTATATATATATACATACTACATACAGTCTTGAGGCTCCCCATTACAAATACAATGCAGTTTCTTTAGCAAGGTATGAAAGATTCTCATGGCCCTACCACCTGCTGCCCAATTTTCCAACAACATCTTTAACCATTGCCCAGTTATTGCAGTTGACTCTTTGCCCCTCTCTACTATGCAATTTTTTGTGATCTTTCAGACTTCTTTGCCCTTGTTCTGTTCCTGCTGTTAACTTCTGCCTATGTCTTCCTCCACCTTCTCCACCCAACAGATATCTACACGTGCTCTTACTACTTCAAATGAGGACTAGCCTACCTCCTTATCCACTATGCAAGCATGATTTAATTCCCACTTCCCACAATTCTTTTTATTCATTTTGTCAATAAAAGCACAGGTCACCGCACAGTAATGAAGAATTGGTGTAGAGACACCAGATGAAAGCAGATTTGAGGAGTGGGCAGGCATTGAGATGTGATTGCAGGTTAGCATTCTTTTTTTTTTTTTTTTTTTTTTTTTACAGAGAAAATGGCCTTTATTTGTAAATGCTTGAATTCAAGACTGCTTTATTTCTACCTTCAGGTTAGCATTCTGTAGGCACGGTTTTTGTTGTTGCCAGGTGTTGCTGGCTTGATTTATCTTTCATAATTTTGGATTACTCAATAGGGTTTACAGTGGGTAGAAGAAAACGCTGAGTGTCTGGTGCTGTCCACGGCTGTGGTGCTGTCCAGGGCTGTGGTGCTGACTTGGGGAGGTCTTGAAACCAGTGGTTTTTCTCCTGGAGCTGTGGGTCTGTTTTGGGGGAGGTGAGGGAGAGGAGAATGACATATCCTTCTTCTACTGTTTCTTAGAGGGCCTAGACCTATGTCCTGCTTCATGTGTTTGGAAACAACAAAGATTAGCGGTGTGTCTATGCACTTCTTTCTTTTTTTCTTTTTTCTTTTTTTTTTTTTTTTTGCCACTCTTGGGGCTTGGACTCGGTGCCAGGCACTGTTCCTGGCTTCCTTTTGCTCAAGGCTAGTGCTCTACCACTTGCGCCACAGCTCTACTTGTGGCTTTTTGTGTTTATATGGTGCTGAGGAACTGAATCCAGGGTTTCATGCATGCAAGGCAAGCACTCTAACTCTAAGCATTCCATCCACACTTCTTCTTTCTTATAGATCTGCAGGCTTCTGTAGATCATTAATGACTATAAGTAGAAACTAGCTATTAGATTTTTTAAAAATTGTCAATACATGGACATTGAACACTATCTGTCTTCTGGGGACCATACCAGAAAGTGTTCCTGCCTGCCACAATTCATTGTAACTAAAGGCCAACTTTGTGTCAATACAACAAGTACACCATGAGGAGTGCTGTTGTAGGGCCACCCTAAAACAGCACTATAGACTGGAAGGTTTCTCCCTGTTCTAGAGGCTAGGTGTCCCAGATAAAAGTCCAGCAAGGTTCAATTTCTGATGAGGACTGTTCTTGGCTTCTAGATGTCTGTTTTGTCCATGCTTTATCCCTTTCCACATGGGAAAGGCTATAGGAAAGCAGAGGAAGAAGGACATGTTTTCCTCATCTCTTATTTTCAAATACAGTCACAGGAACTCAGCATGTGGGTGGAGGAAGACACACTTAGCCCATGGCAGGAGGTGATCAAGATGACATAGCAAAAGATCATCTTGCCTAGGGAAAAGTGTGGCTGTAAGGGAGGACCCTGAGTCTGAATTTGGCACCTGTGTATGTTTGTTTGCTAAGGAGTACCAGTTTGGAGGCTCTGTGATCTAACAGAGCCAACCAAACCATTACGTTATTGTCCTGCATAAGAGAAGGATAGCTTTGCTGAATGCAGTGGCTCATGTCTGTGATCCCAGCTATTTTTCCTGGGCTGGCCTAATTCCAGGCAAAGTTGATTCCAGGCCAATCCAAGTTATTGAGATCCTGTCTCTAAAAATAAGACTTATGAGGTAGCACATGTCTGTAATCCCAGCTATAGTGGAGGCAAACTATGGTAGGAAGATTACCATCTGAGGCAGCTGGGGGAGTGAGGGGGTGGGACTAGAAATCTTATCTGAAAAATAAACTCAAGCAAAAATGCCTGTGGACATGACCCAGGTCCCTTGAGTTCAAACCTGAGTGTCTCCGCCCCCCCCCCCAAAAAAAAGATCTCTACTTCACAAGCCTCTGTCAGCCACATTTGTGTTCAATAATACCTTCTTAATGCAGTCTGTGTGACTTTTACATCGGAAGCAGCTTTGCCTGGGGATGGAGTATTTCACTGTAGTTGCTGCTTTATGCCTCCTACAAAGGTGACCATTTCAAAGATACAGTAATTGCCAGGTTGAGAAGAGTTACTGTGCTTGAACTACCTGTTGCTTTGCCATGCAGACTATACGAAGTGAGTCAGAGCTCGGTAAAGAGCCATGTCCCTGCCTACCACTTCCTTTCTTTGAGCAGTCCTCCCTCATGGCCACCAGGCTCTGAGAGTCAGTGCAGTCCCCGCTGTGGATAGTTTCCCGAAGGCTTTATTCCTATAGGAACAGATCCTCTCAGAAGTAGAAAATATCTTCAGAAGGATCCTGGAGTCATTAAGGCAATGAACCACACATCAGTGGGCAGAATTCCCTTTCCCATTTCCTTTCCTTTCCCTTTCATTCCTTTTTTTTTTTTTTTTTTTTTTTTTTTGGTGTTGGTAATGGTGCTTGAACTCAATGACTAGGCACTGCCCCTTAGCTTTTTTGCTCAAGGCTGATGCTCTACTACTTAAGCCACAGCTCCACCTCTGGCTTTTTGATGGTTAATTGGAGATAAGAGTTTTCTGATGGACATTTCCTGCCTGGGATAGCTTCAAACTTTGATCTTCATATATAACCTCCGGAGTAGCTAGGATTATAGGTGTGAGCCACCATCACCCAGAAAGAAGTTTAAAGTTACCATGGTCTCTATTGTAACCTTACTTAGCCCCCAGTGATGACCGTAGTCCTCCACTACTGATTGCTTTTAGATTGTGTGTGTGTGTGTGTGTGTGTGTGTGTGTGTGTGTGTGATCATTCTTCTGGCAGTGCCTGGGCCAGAGTCCTAGCCTGCTCATCACTTTACAAACCAAAGCAGGATCTCTGCTCATTTTGTTTGTTTAGTGCTGGCTCTGAGGTTTGAACTCAGGGCCTCCTGCGCTGACTTGGTAGTTTGTTTTTTTTTCCCCTCAAAGTTGGAGTTCTACCATTTGATCTACCATTTGAGCTACACCTCCACTTCCCTCTGCCCATTTCCCCTCCTAGCTGCTAACCCCAGGGAAATGGGGGCAAAGCTTTGGGAAAGGTAGGTGGTCAGCAGGTTTGTGTGGACAGAGTGAAGTTAAGTTCCCATCTCTAGGGCTCATGATGCTATTTTTAGAAACAAAATGGAAAATGTGGGGCTACTGACTCAAGTCAACACAAAACCTTCTTGTGATCTCTCCAGGTGGAAAGTTTCTGTTGCTTCAACAGGTGGGCTGGAAGGGCACCCCATGGCACTTAGAGCTGCTAGCATCACCTGCCACAGCTTCTGCAGAGCTCGCCTTCCTATTTCCTCCCTGCTCCCTCCACTGCAGAGACTGGAAGACAGTTTGCCAGGCAAACTGGATTTACAAATGCCAGGGATGAGTACTCTGCCAGATGCCGCCTGCTGCCCTCCCACAATCCTTGTGCAGGTCTCTGCCTGGGGCGGGGCGGCGGGGGTGTGTGTCTGCTCTCGGTATCCACAAAGCAAGCATTTCCCTAATTGGGATTATGAAGATAATTTGTTACCTACTTTAGTGCTTTCTGCATCCTCTCTCTCTCTCTCTCTCTCTCTCTCTCTCACACACACACACACACACACACAATATGCACATTTCGCTTCTTGCATTACTGCTGAGAGAAGAGAAACTGCCTTTCTCCCCCACTGGAGCATCATTCAGAAATCTTCCACTCAGGGTGACTCGGTCCAGTACTCTTCACTCTGGGCCGTGTTACAGGTCCTGTGCTGGTGGGAGGAGCAGTCCAACCAGACCTGAAGACACTACCCTTTCAGGAGGAGCAGTGCCTAGCCGACTGGCCAGCCACTAAACCTTGCCATCTGGATGTCTCAGTAAGCTTCCAGGCGGACTGCAGCCAGCATCGGCAGAGAAAGCTGAAGGGGAAAAGGCTGTAAGCCTTGTCTCGTAAATCACTGCTGACCCACTGGGAGTGCCGTCTTAGGAAGCGAGTGGCCTCACCAGCAAGAACTGACTGAGATTCTCAGAAATAACATGATGTAGACCAGGGGAGATGGACTCCAAATGTGAGTAAAACCTCTCCCCAGGGTTTGGAGGAATGAGAGAAGAGCTGTGCTGTCTCCTGGTTCCTGTGTGCTGATCGTGTGTGTGTGTGTGTGTGTGTGTGTGTGTGTGTGTGTCTCGGAGGTGGGCTTGCATAATGCCTGGCTGGGACATTTGTTTGAAGGTCTCATCTAGAATGTTTTGCTTGGGGATGACTGAATGTAGTGGTTTTAGGATGTTGGCACCAGGAGACTTTGTCATAAATCCATAAGAAAATAGCAGATGCAAACCTTAAAGACCTTTTGCTGTTAACCCATGGCATCACAGGACCAAACAGCTGTATGAAGCTGGCATTTGTGAGGAGACAAAAGAATTGGCAAATTGGAGTGTGATGAACATGGGGAGGGGTGGGGGGCTGGGAGGAGATAGAAGAATCTGTTTTAGCCAAGTAAATCCCTTTCTGCTGCAATGTATTCACTGTATACTAAGCTTGTGAGTTTCTCTCCTTTCTGGTTAAAGAATCAGCAGATTTTTGTTGTTTATGGTTTTCCTCCAGTGCATTCCTCCAGTGAGAACTAAGCATTGTAACCTGTAGACATGGACAGAAGAAATCCTTTACTGCTATCAATAGGATTGTGTGTGTGTGTGTGTGTGTGTGTGTGTGTGTGTGTGTGTGTGAGAGAGAGAGAGAGAGAGAGAGAGAGAGAGAGAAAGAGAGAGAGAGAGTTGCCAGTATAGGGGCTTGAATTCAGGGCTTAGTTCCTCTTTTTTTTTTCTCAAGCCACAGCTCCATTCTCATCTTTTTGGTGGTTAATTGGCGATTAAGAGTCTCACTGACCTTTCCTGCTCAGGTTGACTTCAAACTGATCCACACATCTCAGGCTCCTGAGTAGCTAGGATTATAGGTGGGAGCCACCAGCTCTTGGCTTGGAAATGTTTGCAATGATAGCTATTTGGAAGAGGAGGCTCAGATTTAATGAGGGAACACGGCTGTGATGGCCAGAGAACCCAACAGGTTGGCAGTACAATTCAGTTCACTGCCTGTGGACTAGTTACCACTGCTGTAGTCCTTCTCTTCTCTCAATTCATTGCCGGAGTGGGGCACCTCTGTCCCTCTTATCCCTGTCATCCAATCTGCCTCCACCCAGCCTGATTTGCTGCCTCCTGGGCATCAGATAAAAAGCAAAGAATCTTCTTACTCCGAGAGAGACCAGGAGGTAACAGAAAAAAAGAGGCCACCACTCCATGCCCACCCTGTGGATGAATGCTGCACACCCTAGCAGAGAGACTAGTAAAATGGAAAAGGAGCTTGAGATGTCCAAGTGCACAAGAGATGGTGTTAGCAGCTGATAGGAAAGAGAAGCCTGGAATTTTGCTCCAGATCTTTCGGCAGTTTTCTATATACTGGCATGGGATGGAGAGGGGTGCATGGGAGGGGGTGTGACCTGTCCCAGAAGCATTCTGTGCATTGGTTGTGTGGTGGGATGGAGTAAATAATTATACCTGAGAGACAGAAAATGAAAGGACATTGCTAGCTGGCCAGCATTCTCTTACCATCATCAGAAACAAAAACAAGTGATATAGGCAGGACTTGCAAAGAGCTGTTTACCAATTGTAGTTCTCTGAATGAAATGCTCTGAAGCCTGCAGAACTAGCCATCAGAACTTGGGGCTTTAGCGTCCGTGTCTAAGAAGCTACATGTGTTGCAGGAGACAGGAGGGTGGGAGGGGAATGGCTTAATCCGTTTCCCTGGAGCTGCACAGACCTTGCATCCATTGCAGAGCAACTGGACAGATGCTGGTGTGACCTCAGCTGATGGCCTGTGTCGAGGCTGCAGCAGAGATCCTAACCCTCAGAGCTGTGGAGTAGTATCTTAGTCATGATGATGGATCCCTATGAACTGAACCATTATCCTTGACGCAAATGCCCCGTACAAGCAGAGTTATGGAATGGAATGGAGAAGAGGTAGAGAGGTAAAAGATGAAGGGGAGGAATGTGGTGGTAAGAGGAAGATCATTCAGGAAGCAATGGCTACAGGCATGTATTTCCCTGCATTTGGGCTTGTATTTGGATAAATAGAGAAAAAACTCAGTGTAACTGGGTTGAAAAAAGAGAGACATTATACCCTATGTTGATAAAGATAAGCCAACTGCACATAGCATCACAGCGTGGGAAACAAAATGCTCAGACTAGTTATTTAGGATGGCTTGGGGAATTTCCAAGTGCATTCCTATTTTGATTTCTCTTGGTGCTCTGAGTTTCAACTTTATTCTTTCATTGAATTGTATTATATTTACCTATCTTATCCAATCATATCCTATCCATCTATCTTTTGGTGTTGGTCCTGGGGCTTGAGCTCAGGTTCTAGGCTCTGTCATTGAGCTTCTTTTGCTGGAGGCTAGCACTCTACCACTTGAGCCGCAGCACCAGTTCCAGCTTCTTTGGGGTAGTTTATTGGAGATAAGTCTCATGGACTTCTTGCCTAGGCTAGCTTCGAACTGTGATCCTCAAGTCTCAGCTCCCTGAGCAGCCTGGCCTTTTATGAGATGAAGAGCTTTCTCCCATGTTGGGGGTGTTGCCTTAGTGATACAGTGCTTGCCTCGCATATTGAAGGCTATGGGGTCAGTTCCCAGCACTGCAAATTACGTATATACTGTTGTTGTTTCCAGTTAGCCTGTTGAGCAGAAATGGAGCAGGTTTATCAGTTCTTTCTCTTTTCTTGTCTGCATTTTGGGTAGCAGGTGGAGAACAACAAGAAAAAATGATAATAAACAAGCTGGCAGGGGGTAGGGAGATAAGAATTATCTCTAAAATCACAATATTTACATTTGGCCAGTTTCCATAATGGAATACCACTTTTACTCTCCACTGCAGTCCCAGGAGAGAATGTTCTATACGTGGGCATTTAACCCCAGCCCCTTCCCCTGACCCCCAGTGTAGCTGACCATTTATGTGACTTGCTTGGAGCCAATCTGGCCCAGACCTTTCCTAGCCATGTCATGGCCTATTCCTTAGTCCTTAGAGATTGAAAGGTTGTTGAGTTGGCCTGGAATCGATGGTAAGAGATGCTTCATCATTCAGATCTTCAAATTAGAATATGTATAAGGACATTCTCAAGGTTGGAGGATGGTAGAATGGTATTCCTTTGAGACAGCATTTTCTTTCCATTTGTGTACATTGGTATTTTTAACATGTACATCTTGAAAAGAAGTCCTTGTTCCTCTAGCAGGAGAGGATTAGATTGTGGGTTTTTTGTTTTGGTCATTTGTGAGGCTTGAAGTCAAGGCCTGGGCACTGTCCCTGAGCTCTTTTTGTTTTGTTTGTTTTTTATTTGTGCCAGTCATGGGGCTTGAACTCAGGGCCTTTGCACTGTCCTTGGCTTGTTTTTGCTCAAGACTAGCACTCTACCACTTGAGCCACAGCTCTACTTCTGGCTTTTCCTGTTTATGTGGTGCTAAGGAATCGAACCCAGGGCTTCATGAATGCTAGGCATGCACTCTACGCTAAAGCACATTCACAGCCCTAGATTGTGTTTGTGAAGCAAGGTCTTGCTGTATATCCCAAGCTGGTTTTGAAACTAGCTCTGGAGTTTAGTCCTTTAGTTTCAAACTCAGAGTCTGCCTACCTTAGCCTCCCTAATGCTGGGAATAGAGATGTAAGCTACCACTGAAGCTTTAGAAAGTTCATTTGATCATTTGGTGGAGGGAACAGCCTGACTTTACTACTGAGCACAACCCAGAATCTGGGCTTGCTGTCTGACAGGTGGCTTTAACAACCCATTGATTTTCTTCCATTAAGGAAGCCCCTCCTTGCCACTTTCTTCCCAACATGGATGGTTTTAGCTGAGTGGAACCCAGAGTCTGCCTAGGCCTGTGCCTACTAATCCCCAATCTGTTCTAGGTGTTAATAGGTAGAAGGAATGAAGAGAATTACAGTACATGCTGTTGAAAACCCCAAGGAGACACTCTACTAGTTAGGGTCTGATCCCCCCCACACCCAGCCTGCTTGGGGCATACTCAGCATGTTAATCTTGCTATACCTAGCACAGATGGCAGTGGGCTACTTGGGTACGGGTCCCGGTGCCTGCTGCAGACAGGTGTGGGAGGCATGGGGGTGGGGCGGTTACAGTCAGGCCTCTTCTACCCTGGACAGAAGTACAAAGCCTGACCGGAGGAAGGCTGGCACTTGCTGCTCTTTCCATTCTGAAGTTATGTGGGGAGCATACGTCTGTGTCCCATTGCCCCAGGTTCTCTCCCCTATAGTGCGCAACCAGCACAATGCCCCAAAACTGGAGGAAAGGCATGGGGAGTGACACTGATGGCAGCTTTGCTTTTAACCTTTAGGTGCTGAAGATGGCCTAGTCATAAGGCACCTTGGATGACTATCCACATCTTTCCCCAAGTTGGCCAGCCTGGACCAGTGACTTCGTGTTGAGTGGAAGGAACTTGGCCGCTGCTTTCCTGCTGAACCTCTTTCTGTGCTAATTCATGAGCCAGCAGGATGCGGTCGCTGCGCTGTCAGAACGCCTTCTCATAGCTGCGTACAAAGGCCAAGCGGAGAATGTGGTTCAGCTCATCAACAAGGGCGCCAAGGTAGCAGTTACCAAGGTAACAAGAGGAAAAAAAAAGCACACGGTAGCCATTCTCTGGGAATAGTCTACCTCTGAAGCCATTGTCCAAAGCACTGTTGTTTGGTTCGGCTTTGAAAGAATTTGTGTTTTAGTTCAACAATGGAGGTTTGAAGAGAAAGAATTAAAAATGCTTTCATTGCTATCTTTCAAATAGACAAACTTGTCATTAGCATTTGATAGTCTACAATCACAGTGTGGCTTTTTCCTCCCTAGTTCTTTAGTCAAGCAGACAGATCTGTTGGGAGTTGGGGCCCACAAGCTCACTTGATAGAGGTTTGTTGGGCCAGTATGTAATGGGGTAAGCGCCACTCTGCAGGGCCTATCTCCTCATCACCATCTATGGAGTGATGACCTAGACAGGCCAGACCAGTCACCGCCACCTAGATGGGCCCTGATTTTCTGTGGGCCAGGGATGATGCATTGTGTACCCTCACCAGCAGTTAATACCAGGACAGGCATTCTATAGCAAAGCCAAGCAAGCAAAGGCAGGCCTGGTACAGTTAGATGTCAAGTTCACATACACTGTCAAAGGTGGGAAACTTGTCAGTGCCCAGGGGTGCTCTGAACATCGTGCAGCCCCGGAGAGGGTTTCTCTTCTCTTCCCACTTTGGTGAAAGAGAGTTGAGTAACTGCTCAGGCAGATAAGCACCTTGTACCCACAGAGTGTGCCTTCCAGCCCCCTGTGCAAACCATGCCACAGAAATAGTACTGTCTAGTAGCTCTTGACTCTCTGGGCTGGAGAAAAGCTTTTCTCCTTTTCAGATACTCACATGTGCTCTCTCTATTGCCCACTGGTGCTCTAGAGGGAGAAGAAGCCAGAGTACTTCAGGATTGCTAGGGAGCTTAATGATGTTCTGCACACACGCAGATTATCTACAGCTGAAGAGGAAGGGAGACTTCTTAGGCCTTCCCTGATCTGCCCATAGTGGGCTCTAGGACCTAGATAATCACAGGCAGAGAGTGAGCTCTCTATAGTTAAAGCTCATGAACTCAGGTTTTAACTAACTTTGGTGTTTTTTTTTTTTTCCTTTTTCTTTTTGTCAGTCTTGGGGCTTGAACTCTGGGCCTAGGCACTGTCCCTGAGCCATTCAGCTCAAGGCTAGTGCTCTACCTCTTTGAGCCACAATGCTACTTCTGGTTTTCTGGTGGCTAACTGGAGATAAGAGTCTCACAGATTTTTCTGCCTGAGCTGGCTTTGAACCACGATCCTCAGATCTCAGCCTCTTGACTAGCTGGGATTATAGTCATGAGCCACCAATACCTGGCTTAACTTTGTTTTTTTTGTTATTTTAATTTTTTGTTATTGAATAATTATTAGCATGCATTAGTTGTACAAGAGGGTTTTCACTATGATATTTCCACACATGTATTCAATGTGCCCTGTTCATCACTTTTCCCCTGCTTTTTTTATTAAAAAAAAATCTTAATTAAACAGAAGGGTTACAGTTACATAAGTCAAAAAGTACATTTCCTTTTGGACCTTGTCACCCTTCCCTCACTCTTTCCCAGTCTTTCCCTCCCATCCCACCCACAACTTGTATACCTCATTTTCAGTATGGTATCTAGTGAGTTATTTTATTTTATTTTATTTGCTGGTTCTGGGGCATGAACTCTGGGCCTGGCACTGTCTCTGAGCTTCTAGTGTTCTTTCACTTGAGCCATAGATCCACTCCCAAATTTTCCTGTGATTAGTTGGAGATGAGTCTCATGGAGCCATATACAGTGGTCCTCCTTTCTCTGTTGGGGGTTACATTCTAAGTCCCCCAATGGATTCCTGAAACCTCATTACAGTACCAGCCCCGAAGTGAGCTATGCTGTTTTTACACACATACCTATCATAAAAGCATGATTTCTAAGTTAGGCACAGAAAGGTAAACAATAACCCATAATGAAATAGAATAATTGTAACAATAGACTATGATAAAATTGCCTGTGTCACTATTCTGGTACTCTGGGATCATTAAGTGACATGTTACCTGTACACTAGTGTTACTGTCTGATGACTGAGATGGCATCAAGGGACTTTTTTCTTTAGTTTGCTTTAGTTAGGATCTTAACCTTTTACCCCCACTGGTTTTAACTGGTGATCATTTTACCTCTGTTTCCCACATAGCTGTGATTACAGGTATGTACTGCCATACCTGACCCTTTTCCTTTATTTTTCTAAGTGTAATCTTCCCATTCCAAGAAATACTTTTGTGTGTCTTTCTAAAAATATACATATGCAGATTTATTTAAAAATAGGCCCACATTGTACCTAGTAACCCTTTTTCTCACTTTACTGTACATCTAAGAGATTGTTGAACATAAATCTAATTATTTGTTAACATTCCCCTATGACCTCCCATTATTTTGCATAGCTGCATGTATTTGTATCTACTCCCTTCTGGGCAGTTAAGTTGCCTACAAGTTTGCACTGTTTCCTGTTATATGTTATACAGTGGATATACTTGTATGCATCTTTCAAACTGGGTAGATTTCTAGAATGAAAATCCTGAAACAAAAAGAAATGTATTCCTTTTTGAAAATGTAATATTCCCCCTAAAGGGCCACACTGGTTTCCAGTTGAGTGGACGTTGAGGGTGCAGGCTAGGGCTTGGGAAGGGGAGGTACACGGCAGAACTCTGCTGCTGGTCTTTGATGTGAGCTTCCGGTCCACAAGAGCTGCCCGGTGGGAAGAACAGAGATGTATTCAAGTCGTTGGCCTCATGAAAACTCACTTGAGAAAAGTGCATGCAGCATGCATCTTCTGAAGGACTCCATACATCTATTGAAAAAGATTGGCACTTTAAATTCTGTGATGAAGTGGTGGTTCTAATAAGAAGTCCAAAGGCTGACATGGCATTCCTCAGTGCTCCCCACCCCCAGCAATTTCCTCTCCAAAGGCACCTTCTGCTACCTGTTCTTCAGTTTTTCTGGAGACAGTGCATGCATAGACACGCAACCACATGTAGCTCTGTGTTTCTCCTTGTTAATACAAATTATAGGATGCTCCACACACCGTTCTTGACTTTGTTCTATTCAGTAGTGTACGGTTCCGCCACTACTGGTTTATCTGATCCTCTTTTGATGAACATTTAGGCTATGTTAATGCAATGCTCTTACAGATTATGCTGTGGGGACCCACTTTGTTCTGAGATCTTATTGCACAATGTGATATACTTGTGGGATGAATTTCTCTTAGTAAACTGGGTCTGAGTGTGTGTGTGTGCACATGTGCATGTGTCCTCTTGTAATATTGACAGTGCCAAAATGCTCTGCATGGAAGTGGTGACAATTTACAGTCCTCCAACCATGTGTGAGAGGCCGGTTAAACACTGTGTACATAAACACTGTGAACCAGCCAGGTGCTGGTGGCTCATACTTGTAATCCTAGCTACTCAGGAGGCTGAGATCTGAAAGGGTCATGATTCGAAGCCAACCCTGGGCAGACAGGTCTAAGAGACTTTTATCTCCAATTTGCCATTGAAAAACCAGAAGCAGAGCTGTGGCTCAAGAGATAGACACCAGTATTGAGTGAAAGGGCCAAGCAAATACATGAGCTCTGAATTTAAGACCTAATACAAACACAAAAAAGAAAATGAAAACCACTGTGACCAGTGTAACATTAGACCATCTCTTTCTGATTGCCTCTGCCTCTCTCTTCTCCTTCTCCCTTTGAACTTATCTTTCTAGCATTCTCTTCAGGAACTACTGGTGGGATCTCAGTTTGGCCATTGTTCCTCTTTACTTCATTCTGGGTCCCATAGACCTTTCTCTGGGTTGTGTTTGAGGGTCAGCTATAAAGGAATTGGAGGGAGTGCTGAATGGACAGGAGGGGAGTGTAACCTCCCACATCTAGCCAACATCTACCAAACCTACCCAATCTTCCCTTAGCACCACCTTTGGTGATTGACAGTGCAGAGTTGTTCAGCAGCTCCGAAACGGTGAAAGGCTCAGACACCCTGAGAGCTCACTATGTGAAGGGACTGTGGTCATCTCTCTTTCACACTTGGATCTTTGGTTTTTTTCTTGCCTCTATTTTTATTAGCATATAGTAACTGTACAGAGGGATTTCATTGTGATATTTTTATATTTGCATCCAACTCACTTCCTCACCCATTTTTAGTTTTAATTTTTTGTTGTTGGTGGTTATGAACGTTGAACTAAGGGCTTGGGCTCTGCCCCTGAGCTTTTTTGCTCAAGGCTAGCATTCTACTACTTTGAGCCACAGTGCCATTTGCAGGTTTCTGGTGGTTAATTGGAGATAAGAGCTTCACAAACTTTCTTCCCCAGGCTTTCGAACTGTAATCCTCCCTCTTCAGCCTCCTGAGTAGCCTGAGCCACCAGTGACCAGCTTAGTTTTAATTTTTAAATTGTGGTGAAATATACCTAACAAACGGCTTATCATCTGCAGAGTTTAGTAGCACTAAGTACATTCACATTATTATGTAATTGTCAAACTCCAGAACTTTTTTCATCTTCCCAACTTCATTTTTTTCTCATCTTGATCGGTGTCACCCCTTTCTTTTTTTTTGTAATTTATTTACTAATTAAACAAAAAATTTTTTGACAAGGTGTTGTGAAAAAAGGGTACAGTTACATAGTAGGGCAGTGTATACATTTCTTGTGATATCTTACACCCTGTTTTTCTTTCCCTTCCCTAGGTCAGGTAGACATATATACAATACACAATGTACCAAGAACATATACAGTAGCCACGTGGCCTATGCCAAAGAAAATTCACCTAGGGCTTTAAATGTAATGTCGACATTAGACAGTATGTCGACAATAGTCTTATATGAACATACATACATAGCTTTTGGGCTATTGTATTCACTGAGAGGTCAATTTTTTTTTTTTTTGGCCAGTCCTGGGCCTTGGACTCAGGGCCTGAGCACTGTCCCTGGCTTCTTCCCGCTCAAGGCTAGCACTCTGCCACTTGAGCCACAGCGCCACTTCTGGCCGTTTCCTGTATATGTGGTGCTGGGGAATCGAACCTAGGGCCTCGTGTATCCGAGGCAGGCACTCTTGCCGCTAGGCTATATCCCCAGCCCAGAGAGGTCAATTTTTGACCTTTATATGTTGAGGAGTTGTTTGGTTTTAGTTACATAATGTTGGGTTGCTGACCCAATCCTGTGGGAAATACCATTTGACAAGAAGTTTTTGGTTTCACAGACCTGGTCTCTCCTGTCTCTCCGTCACCCCATCTTTTTTTTTTTTTCAGTTGCTTTTTTCTTTTTTTAAATTAAATTTATTTATTAATTGAACACAAATTTTTTGACAAGGTGTTGTGCAAAAAGGGTACAGTTACATAGTAGGGCAGTGTATACATTTCTTGTGATATATTACACTCTGTTTTTCTTTCCCTTCCCTAGGTCAGGTAGACATATATACAATACACAATGTATCAAGAACATATACAGTATCCACGTGGCCAAGCCCAAGAAAATTTGCCTAGGGCTTTAAATGTAATGTTGATATTAGACAATATGTCGACAGTAGTCTTATATACATACATACATACATACATATATACATATAACATATACACATACATATACATATGAGGTCAATTTTTGACCTTTATACGTTGAGTAGTTGTTTGGTTTTAGTTACATACTGTTGGGTCGCTGCCCCAATCCTGTGGGAAATACCATTTGACAAGCAGTTTTTGGTTTCACAGACCTGGTCTCTACTGTCACCCTTTCTTAACAGTCATATATCAGGGAGATCATGCCCCTTTAATTTCTGTGTTCTAGGCTTGTCTCGCTCAAGATTATTTGTTCAAGTTCTGACCATTTCCCTGCGAATAACAATATTTCACCATTCCTAATCGCTATGTAGTATTCCATTGTGTATAGGTACCATATTTTTTGGATCCATTCATCTATGGAGGGGCATCTGGGTTGTTTCCATATTTTGGCTATTGTGAATTGTGCTGCGATAAACATGGAAGTACAAATGTCTTTTTGATATCTTGGGACCTGCTGTTCAGGATAGATGCCTAGGTGTGGTATGGCTGGGTCATAGGGTAGTTCTATATTGAGCTTTTTGAGAAACCCCCATACTGTTCTCCAAAGTGGTTGTACTAATTTGCACTCCCACCAACAATGGAGAAGGGTTCCTCTTTCCCCGCACCCCCTCCAACATTTGTTGTTGCCTGAGTTCAGAGTATAGGCCATTCTAACTGGGGTGAGGTGGTATCTCAGGGTTGTTTTTATTTGCATTTCTTTACTACCAGGGATGTTGAACATTTCCTCATATGTTTCTTTGCCATTTTTATTTCTTCTCTTGTGAAGTCTCTCTTTAGCTCCTTTGCCCATTTCCTAATTGGTTTATTGGGCTTGGAGGGGCTTAGTTTTTTGAGTTCTCTGTAGATGACAGATATGAGGCCTTTGTCTGTTGCTGTGCTGGTAAAGATCCTTTCCCATATGGTTGGCTGTCTTTCTATTTTGGTGGCTATGTCCTTAGCTGTGCAGAAACTTTTTAATTTGTAGTAGTCCCATTTGTCGAGTCTCTCCCCTATTTGTTGTGCCCTGGGACTATATTCAGGAAGTTCCTTCCTGTGCCTATAAGTTCTAGCATCTTTCCTACCTGTCCTTCAGTAGTTTCAAGGATTCAGGTCTGATATTGAGGTCCTTGATCCATTTTGAGTTGATCTTGGTGCCTGGTGATAGGCTTGGGTGTACTTTGAGTTTTCTGCATATGGCTACCCAGTTTTCCTTGCACCAGTAGTTGAAGAGGCTATGTTTATTCCATTGTATGTCTTTAGCTCCTTTGTCCAATATAAGCTAACTGTAAGAGTGCGGTTTTATTTCTGGATCTTCAATTCTAATCCATTAGTCTTCCAGTCTGTTTTTATACCAATACCAGGCTGTTTTTGTTATGATGGCTCTATAGTAGAGCTTGAAGTCTGGTATTGTGATACCTTCTGCACTGCTTTTTTTGCCTAGAATTGCTTTGGCTATTCTAAGTCTTTTGCTGTTCCACCAAATTCTTAACACTTTGAATATGTTACATACCAGCACCCCATTGTCCACTCTCCAAAGCCCCAGGTAGCCACCATGCCACGCTGTCTCTATGTATTTGCCATCCACTTAAAAACCTTTCACAATTTTTGCTTACAAGGGGAGAGGCAGTGGTTTACAATGACTACTTCTGTGACCTGGCTGGGTTCACAGCCTCCTGGAGCCTTCACTTCTGATGTGAAGTGGCTGCCCCAACACCTCATTCCCATGATGTGTCCTGAAGATGGAGCGGCACAACCCTACAAGGCACTTAGTACCATGCAACCAAGCTTGAAGAAAGGACTCTGTAGCTCTGATTAGTGTGATGACCATTTCCCTCCTGGATTCCATTGTCCACAAAGGCTCACATCTTCTTGGGATTCCTTTTGAGTCAGCAGTTCTTAGTACTGACTACAGGTTAGATTTCCTGGAAAAAAGAAAAAAGAAAACTTTCCACCGAGACACACACTGTAAGGCCCTGACCTGACTGGTTTGGGATGCAGCATCCAGAGGGAAAAAGCCAAGCAAGTGCTGCAGCTATTTCCTCCAAAGTCTGAAAGCCTTGGTGGGTGCGGGGGGGGGGGGTAAGGGGGGCTGGGAAAGTGCTGTCTCTGGGCCATCAGACCATACCAGTGCTTACAATAACACGAACTCAAGATATTCTGAATCTCATCATTGAAACTAGCAGCCTATTTAGTAAAGGAAATAAATGTCTCCGTTCTGGGTGTGGGTATATGCTGTGCGTTGTGTAGCTTGTCAACCAGACAATGTGCAGAAAAAGTGTTAGGTCAACAATGTGAAAGGCTCAGTAAGTGTCCTCTTACCACATTGAGCTTGTTGACTAGATGCCCAGAAGATGCTCTTTGGAGGAAGAATGACCCTCGCGATTGAGAAGGGGTGGACATGGGGGGACTCTGACATGTCTGGGACTATGGGAAGACCACTGTATTTGAGGACAGCAAGGCTTAGAACTTCAGGAACAGACCTCAGAACTGGCCCCAAGCCTTTTGGGTGCTCTCTCCTACCCTTTCCCTGTCCACGGGGGATACCAGCTCCCAGCCCTTGTTCTGGGGGTGCCATGAAATTATGCTCCAGAGGGGAAGGGAGCTTTCAAAGCTGCCCAGTTGCCCCGTGGGTCTCTGCTTAGAGCCAGGGCAGGTGGTCTGCTGGTGAGTCTCTCTCCACAGTTTTCCTTCTCACTCCTGTCTCTCTTCAGCTGTAATGATTTAGGTCTCAGAAAAGAAATGAAGCCAGAGTTTGTTTAGAGATTGATAATTCTTTTTCCAGCAGGCTGGTGGGTTTGTTTCCACTGAGAGTTGGCTAGTGGATGTTTAGGTTGTTCTAAATCAGTGATTTGGGGTACATGGCTGAGTGGGTGGTTGCTGTGCCTGCTCTGCTTTTTTAGCCTATTTCTGTTGAATTGAGCAATGTGGGAAAAAGAATGCACCATGATCAAGTGAAAATGATTCCAGTTTTGTCCGTCTTGCTCAGTCCAATGTAATCTTCCCATCAACATGCACCTGAGATCAGACAAGTGTAACAGTATCACAAAATACTCTGTAAGTGTGGCTTGCACATCAGATTGAGTTCCTGGCAAGGGCTCTTCTGGATTATAGATGGCACCTTCTCTCTGTGTTCTGTTGTGGTGGGGAGACAAACAAGCCCTACAACCAAAAGCAAGTAAAAGAATACAGTAGAAGGGTCCATCACCTACAGTGGACATTGATGAAAGTGAACTAAGCAACTCAAGGGCCAGGATGGGAGGGAGAGAGTGAGAGAGAAAGAGGGAACAGATGATACTAAGCAAAAGGAAAGAAATGTACATATCACCTGATCTGGAAGACATGGTTTTATTGTTAAAGTTCATAGAGTTCATAAGCTTTGTAGATTAGAATGATGTTTTTTTTGTCATTGTGAAAGTTAAAATGTGCACTGTGAAATATATGTAGTTACTTAATCTGAATTTAAAAGATTTAGACAACAGGAGTAGATGGAATCCTTAACAGCCAATCAAAGTGCTTGAAATACTTGTCTTTTTTTTTTTTTTTAAACTTATGGACTTTCCTATAGCAAACCTAGATCTGGTAGTTATAGAGTCACCTCAAAAGGAATTTTCCAGGCAGGTGCTGGTGGCTCATGCCTGTAATACTAGCTCCTCAGAAAGCTGAGATCTGAAGCTCATGGTTTGAAGCCAGCTCCAGTCAGGAAAGTCCATGAAACTCTTATCTCCAAATAACCACCAAAAAGCCAGAAGTAGAATTGTGGCTCATGGATACTGCCTAGGCCCTGAGGTAAAGCCCCAGGACTGGCACCCAACAACAAAGGAATTTTCCTACTCATAAAATCTAATTGCTAGATACATTTAATTGAGTCCCAAAAATATACATTTTGAATCACTTCTCCAAATGATTGATGATTATTGTTTTGGCAAACTGTCCCTGTACTCTTCTCCTTGTGTGACTAGATATTGGTCCTTGGTGCAGAAAATCTGAGATTAGAAAAAATTATAGATACTTATTTTTTTTTGTTATGCAAGAAGTTTACTCTTGCTTTTTCTGATTAAGATGTGCTATGTCACTCATCAAAGTAGAGCAAGGATGGGAAACGCCCAGCCCATGGGCCAGGCCCATTAAATCCTTAGATCTGATCCTGCCAAGACAATCGCAGATGGGGCTTGAAATTCAGTAAATGTAGGAGCTTTTTCCATAGCAGCATAGACACCAATATCAGCCAACATCATATATCAGAGAGAGGTAGTTCCAGATATCACATTAGGGATGAGTTAATGTTTGACCAAATATAGCAGGTGTGTGTGTGTGTGTGTGTGTGTGTGTGTGTGTGTGTGTGTGTGTGTGTGTGTGCTGGTCCTGGGAATTGAACTCTGGACTTGAATGCTGTCTCTGAGCTTTTTTGCTCAAAACTGGCACTCTACCACGTGACAGCTCCACTTCTGGATTTTTTGGTCATTAACTATAGATGTCTCATGGACTTTCCTTCCTGGGCTGGCTTCAATTTATAATCCTCAAATCTCAGCCACCTGAGTAGACAGGATTCTAGGTGTAAGCTGCTGACATCTGACCAGGCTAATTTTTAAGATAAAATTTTTGTATAGCCCACAAATGATCTTATAAATATCCAATGTCCCTCAGCAAAATAGGTTTCCCACCCTTGAAGTAGAAATGTATTTCCAGTGAGGAAAGAAAGCTCTGGAAGTTTTGTTAGACTATGAGTTTTTGTTTTGTTTTGCCAGTCCTGGGGCTTGAATTCAGGGCTTGGACATTGTCCCTGAGCTGCTTTTGCTCAAGGCTAGCACTCTACCACTTGAGCCACAGGGTCACTTCTGGCTTTGTTTATGTGTTGCTGAGGAATTGAACCCAGGGCTTCATGCATGCCAGGCAAGCACTCTACCATACCACATAACCATATTCCCAGCCCAGACCATGAGTTTTTGTTCTTTATTTTATTTATTTACTTATTGTGTACTAGTACTAAGCCTTGAACTGGGGGCCTGAATATTGTCCCTTAGCTTTTTCACTCAAAGCTGGCATTCCACCAATTGAGCCACAGCTCTATTTCTGTTTTTTTGGTGCTTAATTGTAGTTAAGAGTCTCATGGACTTTCTGGCCCAAACTGGCTTTGAGTCTTTTTTTTTTTTCTCAAATTTTTATTATCAAACTGACGTACAGAGAGGTTACAGTATCATACGTTGGGTATTGGATACATTTCTTGTACTGTTTGTTGCCTTGTCCCTCATGCCCCCCTCCCTCCCCCCCTTTCCCTACCCCCCCCCAGGTGTTCAGTTCACTTACACCAAACAGTTTTGCAAGTATTGCTTTTGTAGTTATTTCTCTTTTTTTACCCTGTGTCTCTCGAATTTGGTATTCCCTTTGAATTTCCTACTTCCAATACCAGTAAACACGGTTTCCAATATACTCAGATAAGATTACAGAGATAGTGTAGGTACAAACATAGGAAGGTGATACAAAACATGGCTTTGAGTCTTGATCCTCAGATCTCAGCCTCGTGAAGAACTAGGATTACAGGAATGAGCCACCTGGCCATGCCATGCAGCTCATTAGTTATCTTTAAATGTAAGGTTTTTGTCTCTCCTTTTCATCCAGGATGGTTTTTCTTCCCTGTTCTCTTCTGAATGCCTTCTTAACTTTGTCTTTATTGAATCATACATCGAAGAAGAGCTTTAACATTTTCTGACCCAAATGTACATGATTCCAGGCCACTGGGACACTTAGGTTTTGAATGTCAGAATTAAGTCCTATTTTCCTAAGTGGGAAGCTGGGTGCTGGTAGCTCATGCCGGAATGCCTAGCTACTCAAGAGGCTGAGATCTGAGTATCATGGATTGAAGACAGCTTGAAAACTTTATTTAATCTTTATTATCCTTACTGTCAATTCAAGTTAAGCTTTTAAGATATGTTTGCAAAATATGGGCCTCTCTTATTTGGCTCACCTTACAGCTTTCTTACCTCTTTGTTTAATGCTTCAGATAAGATACAGAAACATTGCTCACCTGGGCCAGGCACCAGTGGCTCATGCCTATAGTCCTAGCCACTCAACAAGCTGAGATCTGAGGGTTGTGGTTCGAAGCCAGCACAGGCAGGAAAGTCTATGAGACTCTTATCTCCAATTAAGCCCCTCTCCCCAAAAGCTGTAAGTGGATCTGTGGCTAAAGTAGTAGAGTCACTAGCCTTAAGCACAAAAGCCCAGGACAGCCTGAGTTCAAGCCCCAGGACCACCACAAAGAGAGACAGAGACAGAGAGACTATGTAACCTGCTGTATTATAGTTATCATATCTCCAGAAGAGAAGAAGCTTTGTTAATATGAAAGTAGTACACTAACTTAATTTCTTCCCTTCCTCATAACATTCCCCCAGTGGAAATGGATAGGTTCTTTTATTTCTTTAAACTGATGTGTCTCTACTCCTTTATTCAGCCTCCCCTGCCCTCTTCCTTCAGAGTCTCTCCACTCTTCTTGGCTTCTGCCCAGGACTCTGTGACACCCTGGTCATAGGAATGATTGAGTGGGAATGGCTGGGAAACAGCTAGTGCCATCAGTCTAGCTCTGCTCTGTTAGACTTGTCAAGGGGACAGGCATTGTTGATCTGACAGGCCTGGCCCATAGCAAGTAGGAGTTGAGATACCTAAGCAAACATGAGGAGCTGTGACCTGGCCTGACTGCCTGGACCCCTGGGGGCCAGGGGAGGGTCCGTGGACTTCCTGGCCTGTTTTTGTAAGCTGTATGTCTCAAATGACCACTAGCCCCACTGCCTGGCACCTGGCTTCTCTCCACGTAAAACCCCTATCCTAGCACATGCTACAAAATAAACCATCTCCAGTTCCTTTCAAGGGTTGTTTTAAATTGAACTCCCTGTCACCTTCACCCTGCAAGAGATTACTCTCTTAACAGCAATCTTTTTCCTGGAATGTTCTAGACAGAGCCCTCCCCTCACTCCCTGGCAGAGAGAGTTGCCTCTTCAAAGTAAGTAGCAGGGACCATTTTGTTATATGCACACCCTTCCCAAGCACCTGTTAGTGTAATTTATGGCCGCCTGCTGGCACAGGACTTTCTCTGATGTCCCATTGAGGAGTCCTTTCCACAGGGCTCAGCCTGCCTGAACAAAGCCATTCCAGTGCCCCAGAACTGTTGACAGTGGGGCTGCTTTTCTGTGGTTGTTGCTTGGCAACATCTCAAGGCCCTGTTCTCCCTTTTCTCTAGAAGTGAACCAGCCTCGAGCCTCTGTCTCTTTCTGATTGGCTGAGGGCTGCTGCTTCCTCCTCACTCACTGGCCCAGGATCCTGCAGCATTAAAGGCGCCACAGCAGCGTTCATCACCTCTGCTGTGCGCTGGGATCATTAACATTGTCTTCTCAGGACCCCACCCTACATCCATGGAATCTAACACTTTGGGGATAAGTTTTAAGAATAGGTTTTTGGTATTGTTTGGTTGGGGTTTCTTGTGATAAATATTCTTAAGATGTGATAGATTAAAAACCAGTGGTTTAAGTCATTGGCTCCAAAATTGGTTTAAGTCATTGACACAGGCTAGAAGTGCCTGCTTCTCTGGAACTTGTTAGAAATGCAAATATCTATGCTTCACCCAAGAGTTACTGAATCTTGGGGGAGGGGGGCCTGTATTTCAAGCCCTCCATGTAGTCCTGCTGCCCAGTAAAGTTAAAGAACTACAGGTTTTCTGGTGCTGGTTCCTCATGCCTATAATGCTGGCTGCATAGGAGGTGGAGACCAGGAGGAAGATCACAGCTTGAGGCCAGCCTAGAGGAAACGAGACTTATATGACTTCATTCAATCTATAGCTGGGCACAGTATTTCATGCCTGGGAATTAGAGTTTAGGTCCAGGCTAGCCCTGGCCAAAAAAAAAAAAAAAAAAAAATTAACGAGAGCTAAAGAGATAGCTTAAGTGGTAGAGTATGAAGCCTAGAGTTCAAACCTCAGTACTGCTAAAACAAAAGCATGGGCTAAGAATGTGGCCTAGTGGTAGAGTGCTCACCTCGTATACATGAAGCCCTGGGTTCAATTCCTCAGCACCATATATATAGAAAAGGCCAGGAGTGGCACTGTGGCTCAAGTGGTAGAGTGCTAGCCTTGAGCAAAAAGAAGCCAAGGACAGTGTTTAGGCCCTGAGTTCAAGACCCAGGACTGGCACAAAAAAAAAAGCAAAAACAAACTCACTGGCTTAAGGCATAATGTCAATGTAAAAATCAAGATGGTTTTATGTGACCTATGAATCTAATTCTTCAAAGCATCAATAGGAGAGATGTCTTAAAAAAGGGGTCAGAAAGGCAGTTCAAGCTGGGCACGTGTGGCTCACACCTGTAATCCTAGCTACTCAGGAGGCTAAGAGTCTGTGAGACTCTTACTTCTAGTAAACTACTCAGAAAACTGTAGTGGCGCTGTTGCGCAAGTGGTAGAGCACTAGTCTTGAGCACAAAGCTCATGGGCAGCAGCACTCAGGCCCTGAGTTCAAGCCCCAAGACTGCCCCCCAACCCTCCAAAGTGGCAATAATTAGACTGGGTTATGGTGTTAGAGATGATTTTCGTCTCATTGCCAAAATTTTAGCAGTGTCATTTTGTCTAGGCACTATTTGAAGATGGGGGAGGGGAGCACTCTGGGTGGTAGTGGTACAGAACTTGAGGTGTCTGCATTGACAGGTTGGGAGAGCAGGTGAAGAATGCAGCCTGAAAAACAGCTGTTGCTTGGATATGCCCAGCTCTGCAGGTTTAGCCTGAGGGCCACTGGTTGGGGGTCCTGGCCCCTCCCCTCAAGGCATCCTATGTCTTCTGCTTGTCACACATTAGTGTGAGAGGCAGGTATACAAAAACTGGTATACAAGGAATAACAAAATGGTGAGACAAAGGCCAGGGTGAACCAATGCAACAGCTATACTCACAAGATACTATGTTGGAAATGAACTTTACAGTGGGGGCGGGGTAAGGGAATCAGGGGAGAGGGAAAATGGGAGAAAACAAGGGGGAGGAACACTGTTTGACAAGAAATGAATTCATTACCTTACTTATATTGTTGTGCCAAGTCGCGAGACCACCACCAAGAAGACCACCGAGACTCAGACATTCCGAAATGCAATAGCAAGGCAAGACTTTATTCAAGCGGGGCCACGGCCCGGGCCTCGTCCTACCCACCAACACAGCGGAGGTTAGGAGGCCGCCCCCAGCTGCGATTACACAGAGCTTATAAAGGCAAAAGACAAAGTTACAGCAATCAGGTGTTTAAGCAAGCAAGATTATGAGTACAAATCTGATTGGCTCAGGGCTCGAGGCATTCTAGGGGTGGTTAGAGTTAAGCATTCCCAGTCGTTAGAGTTCTCGACCGGCTGGGCCCTAATAAGCTTGTCCTGGGTTTGCTCACAGGGCCTGCTTATCTCAGGTTTACATGGTAAAGTGGGGTTCGCGTGGTAAAGTGGGGCCTGACTTCAAAGTGTGGCTCTTCATTTCCCCCCTTCATTCCCCACTTCTGATAGGTAACTCGAGAACCAATCGTGGTTCTCCTTGCTTAGTTTGATTCTGACTGAGAATCGGTAGGGATAGATTGGTATTGTGCCCGCAATACCATAAAAAAATACTCATAACAAATGTGACAGATAAACATAGTTTTACACTGAAGCCCCAATTCTGACCCTATTTATATTATAGCCAATTTGATTACATACCAACTTTACCATTTGTTACATACTCACTTTAGGGATTGTTTTTCTCACTTTTAACATGCCAAAACCTTTTAATCTAAAGGAAACATTTTTGTTTTCTCTCTAAAGTCTTTCCTTATATAGTTTTATAATCTGTGTCTTATAAAATTTAACATATCCCCACTCACACCATCTTTTACTTCCTCACACTATCAGTGACTTACTGGAACATTCTGTGACAATTTACTTTTTAAATCCCTTTCTTATCCAGAGGAAACCCTTTCTCTATCCCTTTCTCCAAGGCTTTCTATACTAACCTTCCTCTTTACATTTCCTGGGGCTTCTTTGCTGCTAGAATTTTAAACTGTCTACATTTTCCAGTTTATCTCAACTACATCAAGGCAATTTACTGTGACTCCACGCACAGGCTGCTCCTAAGAAACCAGACCAGAGTCAACTATCATAAGCCAACTATTCTATATCTATATTTTATATTCTATATCTATATTCTATATCTATATTCCATATCTATATTCTATATCTATATTCTATATCATGAGCCAACTATTCTAGAGTGGAATTCTCCGGTTTCCAGTTCCTCCAAGTGCCTAAGGTTGGCCAGTGATATCTGTAAGATTCACCCCCAGGAGGGCTCCATGAAGATGTCCCCAGCAGTTTAAATCTCTGTCCAGTTACCTTGGTACCTGGCACATCTGATGGCAGTTACCTCCCTCTCTTCTGAGGTCACACCCTAATCCATCTGGACACATTTAATACTCTTGGACACACCTCCCACCCCAGGTATTGCTTGGAAGTGACTCTCCAGCCTGTCATACATGCTTTGAATTTAGCAGCAGGCCAGTCTGCTTGAAAATTTCTTACAATATCCAATTTTCTTAATAGAGCTAGTTAGCAGATCCAAAGCACTTTCCAACAGAAACCAGCTGCGTATGATAAGAGTCTGATCTGAAGATGTAGATTCTTCCAGATGACTGTTAGACTCCCTCCTTGATCCTCACTCAAATGCAATGGGCAGGGGCCGTGGTGTCAGGCAGCAGTGGCTCCCAGTGGTTACAGTAGAATGCCACATCTTCTGGGTTACCTGCAACTTTCTCCACAGACTGGTTAGAGAAGCTTAACCTAAGTTAACCTAAAGCCTAACTTTAGTCAAATTTCCTAGTATTTTCCTGATTCATTCTTAAGCACACTAGCTTTTGCAGGCTGGCACATTACTGAAAGTCAAGACAGCTTTAGGCAATCAATGGCCCTTGGGTCATTTTGCCAGGGCAATAAGTTTAAATCAGATATTTCCAATAAGGCTAGGATTTTTTTTTTCTTTAACCAAAATAGGCAGCTTGGACTGTAACCATTTCTCATAGGTGCAGTCTATACTGTTACCTCTGTTTTCCATGCCTCTAGTTTATCCTGCCTCATCTTCCCAAAAACAACTCCGGTCCCTTGGTCCTAAAAGGGGAGGCTGATGGGCGAAGATCATCCATCTTATGTAACTTCTTCAGGCTGACTCAGGGGCATTGACCTTACCTAGCCAGGAACCTATAACCTTAGTCTACTTTACCAAGGGGCTGCAGGATCAGATGTCCATTAGGAGCTTTACTCCAAACTGGAAATTACATTCAACATTTTTTTAACTGTAAAGTTTATTTTGCAGTATTTTGTTTAGTTTTGCTTGCTAAGGATGCCAATTGCTTTATTACCATTGTTCAAGAGATTAATCTATCCACCCTCCCTTGAGTCCCTTTGAAACTTGGCTATCAATGAGTTGGGAATTTGACGAGAAATTTGTTTTTGCGTGTTATACTCTGTACATGTGATCATTGTGCTTAACCTCCTGCCAGTGACCCAGTACTGAGGTGACTTTAATAAGTAACTTATTTTTATTTTTTGCTAATATTGGGGCTTGAATGCAGGGTCTCAAGCTCTTGCTTAGCTTTTATTTCTTAAGGCTAATGTTCTACCACTTGATCAACACATTTACTTCCAGCTTTTTGGTAGCTATTTGAAGATAAGAATCCCACATTTCCTGCCTGGGCTGGCTTAAAACCATGATCTTCAGAACTCGGCCTCATGAGAATTTCAAGGATTACAATTGTGAGCCACTGTGGCCCAGCTACAGTACATTGTTGGGGTACACTTGCCAATACAAAGGACTTTTTCTATTCTAATTTCATAAGGTCTCAGGTGTTTACTTTGTTGTACTGTATGTGTCTGATTTTGATACCAGGCTAGTAACATACTCATAAAATAGATTGGAAAGATTTCCTTTGTTCCCATCTCATGGAAACATTGTGTAGAATTGGCTTTAATTTCAATGTTTGATAGAATTCTCCAGTGAAACCATTAGGGCCTGGAGGTTTATTTTTCAGGAGCTTTTAAATTACAAATCCATTTCCTTTGATGGTTATTGGACTGTTCTGATTAGCAAGCACTTCAGGATTGAATTTTGGTTGTTTATGAATTTCAAGGATGTGATCCATTTCTTCTAGCTGG